>NC_136424.1:19367500-19722500 GCF_052625555.1 Lactuca saligna
CACTATACTAAGAGGGTCTAAGGCACCAAGGCAGACACTTTGGATTGAATCCTGGTTTATTGTAAGATGTTTATGTGTAATGGTATGTTAGATTTGTATCCTGGTTTATAGGATGATGTTATAGTAGTGATCTGTTAAATCTATATGATTGTTTATACATGCTAGCTAGTGTTTGATATGATATATGTTGATGTGTGTTGGGAGTGGGTTGAGGCGAACTTGCTTTGTGTTGAAGCCCAACAGACCTAGGGCGGCCCGGATAGACTGAAGGCCTACGAGGCGGACCAGTTAGGCCGAAGGGCCAGTACAGCGGTCCAAACATGCTGAAGGTTCTGTATGTATGTTGTTGTTGTGATATCTATGATTATGTGTTGTGGTGGTATTTTGGGGAAACCCACTAAGCTTTGAGCTTACAATTTTGGGTTATGTTTCAAGTACCTCAGATAATCGCGGAAAGGCGAAGGGTTGATCGTGCACCTCCTCGTGTTATGTTTTGGGATTTGTGGAAAAACTCTGATGATAAACATGTTTTGAAAACTATTATGTAAACAATTATGATTTTTGGTTGGTTTGGAAAAGTTTAAATTTTCATGAAATTTTGTGAATGTTACAAGTTGGTATCAAAGCTGGGGCATGGGTCGATGTGTTCGACGGGGACGCCGGACCCTATAATGGGGGATGAAGGTGGGTTGTACCTGATCCCACATCGGATGGCAAGGAGAACTAAGCATTCCTTAAAAGGGGTATGGATACCTTCTCTGTCATAACGCATTTTAAAGCTGTGAGAGCGGCAGATCCATTAAAAACTTTGCAGTTAAGCGTGCCCAGGCGAGAATAATTCAGGGATGGGTGACCCCCTGGGAAGTTTTCGTGTCGGGAGCCCAAAGCGGACAATATTGTGATATGTGTCAGGGGGATGTTACATAGCCCATATTTTCAAAAATTAACTCAGACCCTCCCTCATTTGGTTAAAAGTTGCATGCTTCATCCCTTATGCGTCATAAACTGACTATTATGCCCTTTTGTCTTAATTTTAATTTAATTATTATTGATTTTGTATTTAAAAGAAATAAAGAAATAAAAAAAAAAAAAAAAGCAATTCCAATCCCTCGTTAATTATAATTGATTTCTAATTTACTCTTATTTCTTTTTTCTCTATCAGCTCCATCACGTCCCACTACTTCTTTTACCTTCAAGATACTGAGAACCATAGGAACATCATCCTTCATCAGATTCCTCCTTAAATCGTTACAATACATCAACCTAATCGGCTATATGTAAGTCTTGATATCATCACAATCAGCAATAAAAAAAATGAACGGATTAACATTATCAGTTAAACCTTTTAATTGTTGCCCTTGTAGAACCAATTTCTGGCAATAATCAGATAGTTTATCTGTGGAAAAACATATATAGAGAATTCAACAAATTTTCGCATTCTCTTGTAAATTCAACAAATTTTCGCATTCTCCTCCCTATCGATGTTGCTAATCTGAGCTTCTCCTTCGAAATCCTCTACAAATGTTACTCATTTTTGGAGAAATTCTACATCTGTTTCTCATTGAGCGAGAATTTAGGGCTTTTGTCAGTGGACAAGATGACAACAACGGCTTCTGTTTCTTTTCCCTGGATTCCCGAATATGATCTGTTGCTTAAGAATTCAACCAAGGTTCGATTACATGTTTTTTTTATCTGTTGTTATCTTTGATTTTAGGCCATTGCCTTTATCCATGTTTTTCAACTTCATTTTGGGGATTTTTTACCTACATGATTTGCAACCGTAGATTATGTTATTTTTCGAGATTTTTAGGTCACCGTTAGTATGAACTGATGCCAATAACCTGTTATGAAATTCATGAAGTCTCAATCTTATTTATTATCAGTGGAAGTAACTTGTGTAAGTCAATTTTGTTTTTATTTACTGAAACTTGGGATAACTGATGGTTGGTTCATATGATTATAGATTAGTTGCCCTAATTCACCACAATACCCCAGCCCATGTGTGTGTTATGCTTATGTTAAGTAGATGCACTTGTATGCTGAAGGTACCTTAAGTGGTTTTCAGAATAATTTGGGCATACAATTATATTCATGCTCACTCATGGATGTGTTTATCATGCTTATGAAAAGTAGAGGCATCTTTAAGACTGTATCATTCTGTGTAGTTAGTTGACCATGGAATTAAAATGTTATGTTGATCTCAATAGCAGAATGAGAAAAGACCTGATTGTATGAAGTAGACAATAACCATGAAATCATATTTTGTTGGCATATTCATATCACAACTAAATTACAATGTCGATCTTCTCTATTAAAACTATTGATATGGAATTGACTGGCTTCACTTGTGGTAACAGTGTGATGAAGATACAAAAACTCAGTTGATCTTTTTATAAATAATATGGGGCAAAACCTTATATGGTGAAATTATAATATCTTCAGAACTACAGAATCCCAAATACTTGAGTTCGGCTCCTTCTGCAACACCAAGCTTCACCACCCATAATCTGAGTCCACTGATTTACTTCTTCCCTGGAAGTTTTACATAAATCTTTTTCAGTGATTATTATATGCTTCTTATTCTATGTTCTTAGTGATTTCAGGGTTTTTTTTTTCCTAAAATTGGTCGATGATTAAATTCTCATGGCTGGGCAAAGGTAATTCACCTTCCCTTTTATCTCTATCTTGTCACAATTCTGAAATCTTATGACTTAGTGTATGTCATAGCTGAAAATGGTAATTACAGGTTAATGAGGCTAAAGGAGAGGTGACCCCTGAACATGCTGAATTGCTACACCTTGGTTTAGTCATTATTCTGATTTATTTAACTTTTTTGTGTATCAGAACATGTCTATACTATGTTTAAGTGATTAAATATCATGAACATTTACGGTTATATGTGTAGGATTCTTAAAGAAAATCAAGTGACAGGAAATTGCAAGATCCATGTCTCAAGTTATAGATGGACAAGTCTATTCTATCAAATTGATTAGCAACATATATTCTATTAGAATGTATTAGTGTTTTACTTAGATTTTAATGTTTTCTTCTTAAAGAATAAATGTAATTGCTAACCATTATTATATATATTCTTTCAGAATGAATGTCATGTATGTATGTTTATAGTTGTTTTTGTTAAGAATGAATGTAATTATTGATTTTAAGATATTAAAATTCTTTTCATATAAAATTTGTATTCATTAAAAATTATTAATCTTGATAATATATGTTTATAGTATTCTGTCAGAATTTAATGTTTTCTTCAAGATAATCATAAACACATTCTTTTAGAATATCCGAATTAATATATTTATTATCCAAAAAATCAGATTTTTAAAGTTTAGAGAATTAATTATTTCTTAAAATCTGCAACTTTTCTTTTTTAATTTTATGTTAATTGACTAAAATACCCTTATAATGAAATTAGATGGAATTTTTCAATCATCTATAATTTAATAATATGTATTAATCACTTTCTTAAAATAAGTTAAATGATTGACTCAGAATCATTCCTACATCCACACAATAATTAGTTAGAATAGAATAACCTATATATATATATATATATATATATATATATATATATATATATATATATATATATATATATATATATATATATATATATATATATATATATATATATATATATATATATATATATATATATATATTGCAAGACAACCCATGGTTTTCTTCTTAATAGACACGACTCCAATACTTAAACAATATTACATTTTTGGCCCTTAAAAGTTATCCTCATCTAAAATTCCTTTCATTTTTTTTTTATAAATTTGGTCTATACTTTCTTTCACAATCTGCGTCATGATTTGACAGAGCACATATGGGAAAGACAATTCCAATGGCAAAATGACAATGAAGACGAAGAGGATGAGGGTGGTGATGACGTGCGGATGAGGATGGTGACGACAAGTAGTATTTCTCTATGGTTTTTTTTTTTTTTTTAAATTTTTATGTTTTTAAGTAGTTTAATGTTTTATTTGATATGTTTTATGTTTGTTTTAGTAATTTAGGTTTTAAATTTCTATGTTTTTAATTAATGAAATGTGGTTTTATTTTTTTATGTTTTCAAAAAATTTATTTATGTTATAAATAATGTTTTTTATTTAATATAATGGTTAAAAAATTAAAAAAATTAAAAAAGGAATATTATGGAGTGGTAACCAATTCCAATGTCTAGTGGGGATGTCAAAAAGTTCCGTGGAGCCCCGTTCCCGTGGGGGCCCCGTCCCGTTTGGAGGATTTTTTTAAAAAAAATCGGGGGCGGGGACAGGGGCGGAGGCAAGGTTACTCCCCGTTTTAATTTCGTCGGCGGGGGCAGGGGTAGGCAATCTCGTCCTGAAATCCCCATAGGGACCCCGTTAATAAATCACACATATATTAATTATATAAATATAATAAACAATAACATGATTTTGAGCTTCTAAAATTCATCAAAAAACATATTTTTAAGTTGTTAGCATAATTTTTTAAAATGTCATAACTTTTTGATTTTTAACATATAAAATCCTGCTATAAATAATTATTTTTTATCTAAAAAATAGTTTCTTTTAGCCTAAATAACAACTTTTTTTAGCCAAAAAAAAAAATAGCCCAAAATCAATCGGGGGCGGACGCGGGGGTAATAAAGGGGATTCGGGGGTGGGGGCGGGGGTGGGGGTAGGAAGGCTGAACATTCCGGGGGCGGAGGCGGGGGAACGGGAAAATTTCGGGGGCGGGGGCGGGAGATGCACCCCCGTCCCGTTTGCCCTCGTTGACATCCCTACTAGTGGGTTGGAGGTGAAGACGTGACACAAAAGTGACAACATTTTTTCGTTGAGTTGATGGTGACCGCTCTCCATGGCGTTAGATGTACGGAGAATTGTTTATCATATGCGTCGAGAGACCCCTTCAAAGGTGTGGAGGTGCTTCTATGCCCAAATATATTACACAGACGCGGGATAGGATTTTGGGTAATCCTTTCATATATTTTATTCAAGAAGGTATTAATTATAAGCATGGCGACAGGCTATGTTAACTCACATGCAGATATATGGTTATATATCACGTATATTCATAGGGTCATGATTTTTCCACTGAAACTTTTTACTTATCCACAGAAAAATAGTGTAAAGACATATATATATATACCCTTCCATTCCATTAGTAATTATTGAAGAAACAGATACCCAGACTTATTCCACCTCCGTTGAACTTCCAAGTTTCTAGATTTAATTTATTTTGCTTCTTCGCACACTGGTTTGCCTCCCTCCCACTGCAGATGTACCTGTGACTTGTTTCTCAGTTGCCTAAAGGATAAAGTTCACATCTTCAGCTGTCTCTAATTCCTTGTATTTTCTCAATCCTTTATAATAGTTTTTCTGTATTTTGTGGTGTTTTGCCTTGTATTCTTCGATCTTTCATGTTCAAAATGATTATCAGTCGAGATCAATGGAGCAGCAACAATGGAGCAGCAACAATGGCAACAATGGAGGACTCGCTTAATTTTGGCCTTTTCGATTCAATGGAACTACAACAACGGAAAGGCAATAAGTTTTGGGAAGAATGAGGATTCTAAGGTTCGGTACGCTGTAAAAGATTTGTGGGATTCATCGTTGTTAAGAAATTCCTGAAACATCCCTGTAAAATATAACGCAAATAGGGTTTGTAAATGTTGACTGTGAAGAAGAAGAAGAAGAAGAAGAAGAAGAAGAAGAAGAAGAAGAAGAAGAAGAAGGTGATATAGTATAAATGGACTTGCAGTTCTTGAAGAAACCAGCATTCGCTAAAAGAATTCGGGATTCCGCCGTTTAGATCGAAGTAATGGAGATCAAGAATTTGTTGACGTTCTACAGACCTACGACATACTCGCGGAGATGGATTCAAGATTTCAAGTTCTTCGGTCTTTACCCTCCTCAATAATTATTAATTATTAATTAAATAGAAGGCTATAAATGTCCAATGTTCAATTTTTTCAGAGTGCATGAGTGGAAATATCAGGAGCCATATTCATAATAAAGGGAAAATGACTTACGAGCCCAACGAAATTTTCAAACCGTTCAAAAAACTCCAATCATGTTTTGTCTGTTTAAAAAACCCCAACAAACTTAACATTTTTTCTAAAAACCCCAACTAAGTTACACTTTCCTGAAAGTCAAATAAGAGAAACATATGACGTGGCTTATTACCGTGTCGGAAAAATGACTTGTTAGACCAACGAAGTTTCCAAAACGTTTAAAAAACTCCAATCATGTTTTGACTGTTCAAAAAAAACCTAACGAACTTAAACAAAACAAAATTAGGATGTTTTGAACGGTTTGGAACTTCGTTGGACTTTTTAGACAAAATGTTAAGTTCGTTGGGTTTTTTTAACAGACAAAACATGATTGGGTTTTTTTAAATGGTTTGGAAACTTCGTTGGGCTTTTAAGTAACCATTGTGTTGGTCAAGTGAAATATTTGGTTATATATGTTGAAAATTAAATGTATAGCTTAGTAAAATCTAGCTAGTGCATATATGCCATAACGAAAAATATTTATTACTTACGGGGGAACACCCTCATATGGAGGCCGTGGATGAGTTAGGTGTACCTTGGTTTCTTGCCGAGGCTCTACCACCTCTATCCATCCTCCCATCTTGGCGACTTCGGGAGGAATAAAAACCGGTGGATATGAAAGAGCGCTTTCAGGGAAAGCAAGTTTCAGGTGGATCTTACCATTGGGACGACCAGATGGACGGGTAAGATCGAATTTTCGAATGAGTTTGGAATTTTCTGGATCAGGTAGATCTTTAAGCTTGAAAAGGAGGGTTCCAACCAAATGTTTCCGCAAGTGAAGTGGTTGGGCATTATGGCGGATCTCTAGGTTAAAAAAGGTGGAGTAGGGTGGGAATGGTAGACCAATGACGAAGTGTTCATTCCAAACGGGTTTAGTTGAATTAGAGTCGTCGACTTTTGTGGTATGGCGGGGTTTGTCGTAATTGTAGTTGAACCAAAAGGTGGCATAAGGTCTCAGATCTCCGTTTCTCCAATTAACATTCTTGAGGTGTTTGGCGGAGATGATCGTGATTTCCAGCTCTGGGGCTGAGTCACCCATGCATATAAACAAATCGGACAATTGAAACTTGAAAGGAGTTAGAGTTCCGAGTATTATTCACTGCTATCTATATATACCCACCTTGCAAATTTTAATTTATAAATTACTACATTATTATAAATTATCACTGGTGCTGATTGCATTGCTTCCTTTGCAGTTTGAAGCCGTACAAATTACCTGGAGTTTCGCGCGTGTAACTATAAAGTATAGGATCACATGTACAATAAAACTATGCTGATCACAGCATCTGAAATCACGATTAAGGTGGTGCATGTTACAAATGGTCCCTTTGGTTTCTTTAAAATTCTCACTGGTTCAAAAAAATTTGGATTACAACCAGAGGTTCAAAATTATCATTTTGTTGCTTGTTTGATCCAATTTATTCTGAATTTTTTCAAAATGACAGATTTGCCCCAATTAATTTGATTTTCGATAAAACTGCAAATTTAGTCCCTGTGGTATTCAAAAAACTTTGGATGGGATCCAAAAACTTTCGGGACTGCATGGAAGGTCCAAAATCAAAACATTTCTTTGATTTTGGTCTAAAAAAACTTGAAAAGATGATTATACCCTTTTTATTTTCTTTTTTGTATTTTTTTATATTTTCTTTAATAACTTATTAATCAAAAATTAAAAATAAAAGAATTGGGCCCACCCCCACCCCTACCGTTACTCTCTCTCTCTCTCTCTCTCTCTCTCTCTCTCTCTCTCTCTCTCTCTCTCTTGTATGAATGGATGAATGAAAGGGTTGTTGATTTCTTAAGATAATCAACATTTTGAATAAACTTCTCGATTTAAGCATATATCGAAGAGGTGTAAAGTTAGGTCTTCGATTTTAACAGAGGGAGAAAGGGATGAAAGGGTGTCCGTCTTCACCAGAAAGATCTCCAAATCTCGGTCGAAACCTGATGCTGCTGCCCTTCTCGTTTTCGTTTATGCTTCAAGCTGTCGATAATGGTTTTCGTTCAAGATCTGGATTAGGAATCAATCGCTGAAAACACTAGTAATCAACTGTTGCCGCCATTTCGACGAATGTTAGGGTTTCAAACGATGATGTAATCAGATCTATGTCTAACCCTAATCAAAATCCGTCTCCACAACCGAGATCTTAAGACGAAACGAGATCTAAAGGCAAAATATCAATTTCTAAAGTGTATGTGTCTGTTCATGTTTGAAGGAAAGAAATCTATTTCTTTCCCCTGAATTCTGGCATTTGTGTATTAGCTATGAGATTAACACAATATCTTCATCTTCATATTTCCCTTGATTTCTTTGTCTTCATCTAGTTCCCATATATTCATCGTGTTTAGCCTTATATGTATCTGTATGAATAAGGAAGATAGAGAAAGGGAGAGAGTGTATCAATCTGGTTTAAACCTTCATTAGATGGTAGTGATGATATTCCGTTTTTTCTGAAACTCATAATGATGAAGATGGGTTTTGTGGAGAGAGAGAGAGAGAGAGAGAAAGGGACGGTGGGTAGGGTGTGGGATATTTTTTTTCTTTTTTTCTTTATTTTTTAATTAGAATAGTATTAAAATAATTATAAAAAATACAAAAAAGAAAATAAAACGGCATAATCGTCTTATCAAAATTTTTTTGGACCAAAATCACGGAAATATTTTGATTTTGGACCTTCCATGCAAATGAGAAAGTTTTTGGACCCCATCCAAAAATTTTTGAATACCACAGGGACAAAATTTACAATTTTGTCTTGATTTTCTCTTTTTTCTTATTTGTATTTTTGATTTTTAGATTTAAAAAAAATAAAAAAATAAAATTAAATCTCTCTCTCTCACACACACATCCATTGCAAATCAAAAAGGTATTTCTCAGATATGAAAGCCGATGTATATGAGATTTCCACTGACTGTGTATGAGATTTCCACCGAGATCTTTGATTCTTACTCTCTCTGATTGGCAATTCGGTTTACCTCTAAAGTCTCCATTATCGCTATCAGACCATCTCTCCCAATCTTTGTTCTTCTTCCCTCAAATGTAATCGATTTTAGGGTTACATTTGC
This sequence comes from Lactuca saligna, assembly GCF_052625555.1. NCBI lineage: Eukaryota > Viridiplantae > Streptophyta > Magnoliopsida > Asterales > Asteraceae > Lactuca > Lactuca saligna. The sequence goes on from NC_136424.1 coordinate 19,376,619, forward strand.
TTGAATATGAAGAGTCAAAAACTTAGTCAATGGACAGAGCAAGTGTTCGACACCGATCCAGCCAAATCGGTTATCCCTGTCGTATCTCCGTCCGATCTACCATCCGCCCACCGATCGGCTCCGTCCCTTTTCCTCTTACTGGTAGATCAACTCAGATCGACTTCCACCTCTACCCACAATCCTTGGATTGCATAGCAAAAGGCTTCTTTTTCTGTTCGAAGTGAGTCACGAAGATCAGTTTGAACTTCAAATTGGAGATATCAATACTCAAATCTTCAAGAAGCTTCATCAGGTTACCATTATGCCCCCCACCATGAATATGTTGAACTATTGTTTGATTTATTTGAACCCTAAATCTGCACCATTGTTTGATTTATGAACCCTATCTTTGTATGTGTATCTGGATTTTTTGTGTACTATTGTGGCTCGGTGGTGATTTATAGATACCTCCATTCTGAATGAAGATGCTCTAGAAAACCCAAAACCATTACTAACCGTCAACGACTCCAAACACAACACTATTTTGCAATTAAGAGCTTATTTGGGTGATCTTTACTCTTTATGGAAGCAAAGGATTGAAAAGAGAAAATTGTTTCAGGATGTGACCATCGAAGGATTTAGTTGTAAGTGTCGAAGAAGGTGTTCTGATTCCAAGGCCTAAAACCGAGTTCATAATCGATCTGGTGGAAGATGTGATCCAGCAGAGTCAAGAATTAAACGAAGGTTTGTGAGTGGATTTAGGTATTGGTTCTAGTGCAATAGTTATTGGAATCTGGAGGATTTCATGGATTAGGATTGAGAGAAGATGGGTTTGTGTGTTTGAGAGAGAGAGAGAGAGAGAGAGAGAGAGAGAGAGATTTCATTTTTATTTTGTGATAAAAATTATAAAAATAAAATAGAAAATGAAAATTTTCTTTTTTATTTTTTCTTTAAATCAAAAAAAGTATTTAAATAATAAAAAAACCGAAAAAGGAAAAAAAAAAGTAAGGGTAAAATAGTCATTATGAAAAAGTTAATAGAAAACTGGACCAAATTCGCAACAAAATGAAAAGTTTGGACCTCCGGTGCTAGTCTAAACTTTTTTGGACCAAAGTAGCAATTTTAAGCAAACCATAGGGATCATTTGTGCAGTTTTGTCTATAGTATTCCACTTATTCCAATTAAATACATCATACATCATACAAGAGAAATGGGTTATATATATATATATATATATATATATATATATATATATATATATATATATATATATATATATATATATATATATATATATATATATATATATATTACTTATTAAGCAAATTTGGTCAAAGACTGGAAATTAAGAGGTACAAGACCATAACGCTATTTGTACAATAAGTTTATGCATTAAAAAATCTTGAATCTGCTTTTGGTCAACAATTGGAAAAGTCAAGATAAGAATCGATAATTGGTGTCCTTTGAAGTTTGAATTAGTATTCCTCAGCCACTTGAATCAGTCAAACCTTACTTTTACCCCCTTGAATCGGTCTAACAATGGTTATATTATCACTACTTGCTTCAAACTTATGGGCCTGCTCTTCTTTCTCCAACCCAAATTATTATTTCTCTAAAATTAGTGCGAATGTAAGAGAAATGAATTATTTACATAGTGGGTGTTTGGCTTATCATTTGAGGGGCCAAAAGTTCTTTTTGGAAAAGATAGAATGCAAAAGATGTTTGGTAACACCATTTTAAAAGCTACTTTTTGATTTTTTATATAAGGAAAAGTGACTTTTTGGAAAATTCAGGAAATGATGTCTTTTTGTGACTTTTGCCAAAAGGACTTTTGGCTCCCAAAAAGATAAGTCAAACACCCCCATAGTAGAGCTCCTTTGCACCATTCCCCTCGAACGAAAGCAACCTCACCGCCATCCAATGTTGTCTTACCACCTTTGAGTCTTACCTTCATCGTTTCTAGATCTTCTTCTTTCTTGTGCTCTACCATCTTTGTCACTTACCACCACCAGCACTTGCCATCTTGCACCGCCATCCAACGCTGGGTTACCACCTTCGAGTCTTATCTTCATCGTTTCTAGATCATATTCTTTCTTGTGCTTCGCCATCTTTGTCACTTACCACCACCAGCACTTGCCATCTCTTCTGAATCGATATGTTTTGGTCAAGGAATAGGTAACCTATTTCTAGCTCACACGATCCAAAATAAAACACTAATGCGACATCGCCTCTCTAACTCTACTCTTCGTTTTGTTTGTTAAAAGTTTCATCTGGTGTAAATATGTTTATAAATTTGTGCGTTCATGTGTGTTGTCTCTCTAATTGTATGTGTGTGTGTGTGTTTCATTATTACATGTCTATTTTTTTTGGCCCCTATGCTCCTCCACCATGGAAAATCATCACAAAAATGATTTTACTACATCTAAATATGTAAGTACTCATATTTACAAAAACAATTAACCAGACTCTAGGTTTTTATCTGTTCATTTTTACATAATCAACAACCAAGTAACAAATATCTATAGCTCAGAGACAATAGAAACGCACACCTAATATGTTGTCTTCATGCGGTAAATGGTTACTTCTCTAAAAGGTTCGATTTTCCTATTTCATTTTTTTACTCATTTGTTCTCTAACGGGTTTTAGTTTAAACAAAGTAACAATTTGATGGGTTTTAGCCATAAGAACATCCTAAGTGCTCATGTAAACCCTAATCCTTGGATCTAGGTTTCTCTATTGTACATGCATTCATCCAAGACTTTAAACCCTAGATCTAGAATATGATAATCAATATTAACATAAGAATGGGGTTTAAATCTTACCTTGATTGTTATGTAGCAATAACAATCTTAAATCCTCCTTGTAATGACTTTAGAAAGCTTAGAGTCACAATTTTCACTCCTCTAATGGCTCACAAACACCTAGAGCAAGAGGATAAAGAATGATAAGAGAGAAGGCACTCCAAAAACGTGTAGAAACCCTAATGAATCAGTTGGCCACGTTTTTGGTGCCCTAGGGGTCCTTAAATAGTGAGGCTATTAGGGTTATGTAACAAGGAAACCCTAATTTGACTGCTTAAGCCCTAAGCAACCCATGGACTCCCTCCTTAGAGGCCTTCGATGATTTCTAATGGGTTTCCCCATAGAATTTGCCCACTCCATCCTCTATGGAGTCCATTAGCCCAATATTCAACTATCACACAATTGATAGTTCTAGTCCCCTTTATTTAATTAATGTCTTTTAGCCACAAAATTAATTCTTATTAATTCTTGACTAATATTAATTAAACAATATAATTTCTCCTTTAATATATTATTCTCATAATATATTAATAAATCATAATTAATTCTTTCTCTTCATAATTTATCCTATCAAGTTGCTTTGGTGAAGGCAACCCAAAAAGACCATACACCATCGGGTCAAGTACATACCAAAATAGTTATGGACTTAGACACTAATCCAACACAAGTCTGATTCCTAATAGACGTTTTATATCTCTCAAAGGTTTGAGTTCTAACTGGTACATTTCTTACTGATTTTGTTTCTTTTTTACCGCTTTGGTTTTTGATCATATGATTATTGATATTGATTGCAGTGCACATATAACTCTGAAAGCTTGCACTACATCATCCACACGAAGGTTATTTTCATTTTTTTCTTTTGTATTAATCTTGAAGGTAAGTAATATTCTTCCTTAATATTTGCATTCAAAGGTTTATTTGTCTTTAATGATATTTTATGCTATATTGGGATTCTAAAATTGGGTATGTTTTCAGTCATTGTGTTAAGGTTTTGATTTGTCTCTACTGATGTTTTCTGTCATCGCGGCTCTGAAATTGTGTATGTTTCGGCTTAACTAACTGATATAGCATTTTAAGTCATTCATTTTGTTAGTTTGATCATAAGGTTGAAGGGAGAGGGAGAGGGACTAGGAGACTTTTTAGTCGAATTTGGCTCCAGCCGCACACTAGGTGTGGTACCTCCACTGCGACATAACACATGCCAACCCACACCCACATAGTTAGGTGTTTTTTGTTTCAATGTTGGTTTGATGTAAAAAAACACCCTTGCTTTGTGGTTAGATAACTTTTGTTATTTACTTGTTCTTTGCTTCATTAGCGAGTTGGCTATCCCTTTTCGCTAACTATCCATTGGTCATCAGTTGCTAAATTGATCTTGATTGGATTCCACGTATTCAAGTTTTCAAGTGTCTTTTTCTTAAATTTATGTTGGGTTAGTGTGATAGGATGGTAGCATTTACATCCGTTTGACATATTTATAGAATCCTATAGTTTTTTATATCATAGTTTTAAGTCTATGGTTATTTTTACATGATATTTGGTCATCAGCTGGTTAACGTCAAAGCATCCTACTTTGATATTTTATAGCATCATATGCTTTTTATAGTATGATTTTTGTTCCATGATTAATTTTACATGATTTTTAGTCCATGTGGATTTATATTATCATTTATCTCTTCATGTTTCACATTAAATGTTCTCTCTCTCTCTCTCTCACACACACTCTCTCTCTCTCTCATAGTTTCTTGAAATTCTTTTAGATTTTCATTCCTTCACACCAGGCTAACAGTCTTTCTTGTGAAAATGGCTTATTTGAATGTGAAAACTTATATTATTGAGTTCTGATTCCCTGCTAACACTATTTCTTGTAAAAATGTAGCTTGGAAATCTTCTTCAAGATTCGGAAGGAAAGTCCAAGGTTTACTTAGTTGAGTATAACGGGTGAAAATGTTTAACTATTTATTTTCATATTTTTCTTGAAATTCATGATAAAACCAACTGTCCTGATATATAAAATCATGTACTTACATGCTTCATACACAAAATAAATGGAAGAAGGATGCTAAATTTGTAAAAGAAATGAAAGTACAATGCTATTCTGTGTGGAAATAGCAATTATATTCATTGTTTTGCTATTTAAAAGAAATGGAAGGGGGATACCAAAATTGTCAAACAAACAAAAGCATACTGCTATTTTATGTTGTGTGTGAAAATATCAATGTACTTTCATTGTGTGGTAGCAGATGTCCTTTTGAATTTGAAATTCTTAGTGATTTGAGATGCAATATCCTTTTGATTTTTTTTATTGATTTTTTTTTATTGATTTTAACTTAGTTATAATAGATTTTTTATTTTTAGTATATATTATAAAACTTGGTTACTAGATGGATGAATGTTGATACATTTTATGAGAAATCAAATTTTCATTGAATATGAAACACCAATTTTTGAGTAGTAATTTCTTGAGTATTGAAACATATATATATTAAGAGTTAAATACAAAGTATCAATTCCAAAGTATCATTAAACATGTATATATCAAAATTTGTTTGTCGTAATTAATGCTTATGTTTTCTTAATACTTTTTAGATTTAGAATACTATGTTTTTACTTTATTTGCTACACGGGTATTGATCGGTTCCTGGACCCGTTAGAGTAAGAATTTATTTTTAATCATAATTGTGTTTTATTAAAAGAAAATAAATTTACTTAAAAATGATAATTTATTCTACACTTATATTTATGTAACACTTCGTGTTTTTTTTTCTATATAAATTTAATCATTTGATGATTAAAAGTTAGTTATCGATTGTTCATGTTTTGGTTAGATAATAGATAAGATTTTGTTATTTAGCAACAACTGAAATAATTAGTACATTCTTTTTACCATTTATAATTGGATCTTATACAAAATATAAACTTATGGTTTATATCTAATAGGTTTCAGAATAGAAACTAAATCAAGTATACATATCCTTACGATACAACCATGTTTTTGTAATGACATGTTTTGGAAATGAAACATTTGAATTAAATTTTGATCAATTTGACGTGCATTCATTTTATGATTTATAATTGGATCTAATATAAAATATAAACTTATGGTTTACATCAAACTGGTTCAAAAAAATAGACAATAAGCCAAGTATGCTCTTACGATACAATTCGTGTTTTTGTAATATAACAAGTATCCGAAATGAAACTGTTGAATTGAAATTGTTTGTCGGAAGGAAACTAGGCTCCACTAGCTGAAATTAAATCGCCATAACAACGAAAATTGTGTTTAAAAATTATAACAGATTATAACATTCTAATTTTAGTTTTTTTTAATCAATCAATTTTAACTTTGCACTTTCAATTTTTTTATAACTAACCAATTATAACATTTTGAAGAGCTTATCAAGAACCCACAATTTTAGTTTGGAATGTTGGCGGTCAGTAGGTTTTCATCCCTCCGCAAACCCTAAAAAAGCGTAGATCTAAAGTTTGTCATAATAGATCTAACATATGAAAACAATTATCCAACATACAAAAAACGACGAATACATTAAATAATACAATATTTGTCGTAAAGAAACTGAATCGCTAAATTGAAAATAATTATTCTTCGCTGAAAAGAAACTAACTGATTTCATTTATGCTAGCATGACTCTTATGGATAATTATCTAGATGTAGAAAACGATTCGTGTAAAAAAACTAATCGCCTCTAAAAACTAATTTTTAAAAAAAAATTATCCACACTCGGTACGGCTAGTGTATATATATATATATATATATATATATATACACACACACACACACACACACAGAGAGAGAGAGGAAGGATTATTTGAGAACTTGTAAGTCCTCAAATTTGCTTGTGTATCAATCAGATCCAATTGATGGTGCGGAATCCCAATCAATTGGATGATGTCAGATCAAAATAGAGAAGGAGAAGAAAAATAAGATGAATCTTAAATGTATTGATGAATGAAATGAAGTTCCTTACAAGATTCACACACACACACACACACACTATTCTTTTGTCTAGTTTCTCTCTCTAGAAAACACCTTGGATTTCACACACTTAATCTCCTTGGTCACATCCTTCCATGCACTCCTCACCCTATATATATACTTAGGGAACATGGGCCTTAAATGAGTTTACAGTCGTAAATAGGTTTACGACCGTAAACACCAACCTGACCGTAAACACGACTGTGAACACATATTACATTACAGAAAAATACATTTTCCTAGAAAAGCAAAGTATAACCCAATATTTTTGACCCAACAATCTCCCCCTTGGTTTATAGCTTTCTTTTCTAATTGACCCAACAATGCCCCCCTAAAAAGTAGTTGGCTTTTTCTTGTCAATCTTCAATGGGAGCTTAGCTTCAACTTTAATCTTCAATTTTCTTCACATCATCAAGATGAACATATGAATCTTCCATGAATGACTTCATCTTGAGCGGTTGGGCTTAAATTCAAAATTTAACTCTGAACGCACTTTGGGTGAGGGGGCTTCATGTAGAGATTCTTGAAAATTGGATTTCAGCTTGAGAATCTTCAGAGAGAACAACAGAGAGAACGAAATTTCTGGATCACATTAGCAAGTTCATAGATAGCAACAAATTGATTGAAGAGGCTTCAATACAACTTGTCACATAATCTTCAAGTACAGCTTCACCTTGCTTCTAGGGTTGAAAGATTGAAAGTTCAAAGAATAATCTTCATTTCTTGCTCCTTCGATTGAATATTCTTCAATAATCAAGGATGAAGCCTTGGCTTAGAAATTTCTCGATACAGTCTCCATGAGTCTAATCTACACCTGAATTCACTTTTCAAGACAAACAAAACTTAGCACACAATATTTTTTTATTTTTCATATTTTCCGAAAAAATAAAATATAAACAAAAATATTTTTGGATTTTTTTTAATTTGCTGAAAAAGAAATAAAACATAAATAACACTATTTTTGGATTTTTCATTTTTCTGATTTTTGTTTGGTTTTGTAAAATTTTTAATTCTCCCCCTAAATTTGTGCATAAAGGAAAGATATGAAAAAATTTAACAAAAACAAAATTATTTGGGATCAAAGTTATTAGACAGCCTTAATCCGTTTATTGGTACCTCCCCCTTCATAAATAGATCTGGTCAATCGTCGGTATTATGGTCTACTTAAACACGAAAGATTGTGACAAATTTTTTGATATACTACAAATGACAAGGCATTGTGACCTTACGTTTCTAGATAAAATTCCTAGGGACCATTCGTCTGACGACGACCAATGATTTTGTTGTCCACCTAAATTGAGCAACGAGATATACAGACAACCTATGAATGTTTAATTTTAGTTGTACTATAACGTGTTTCCCACTTCCTGATATACCCCAATAATCAAGGACTTCCAGAATACTCCTTACTTCAGATGAGCAGACAATCATTAAGAGAGAGAGAGAGAGAGAGAGAGAGAGAGAGAGAGAGATCAGATTTAGAATGCTTATGTTGTACACTTAGGTCGGATTTTTTCCAGTCACGCAGAAAGTGAAACATATGACTAACCAGATTTAGAGGGATTGAGAAGTAGAAGGTGCATATGTTGTGTACCAGGTTGGATTATAAGTCACGCAAAGGAGAAAACATATGGCTAATAGATAGAAAGAATTGCATAGATAGAAGATGCAGAGAGACAGAGTTGCATATGTTACATTCTATGTCGGATCACTTCCAATCAGCAAAAGAAGCAACATATGACTAACAGATAGAAAGAAAGAAAATAATTTTCTACAGACCTAATTTATCGGAATTCCCCAGTTGCCTCGTCAATACCGGAATTAAGAATAAAGTCCGCATATCAAGGAAAAGTTAATCCACAGATCTATATACATTTCATTTAATGTATCTGCAGATTCCCATGTATATCTCCCTGCTCAACCTACCCAAGCGTCGTATTGTCAGACTAAATGGAACTATCTAGGTCATGATTTGTCAAATCTCTAGATTCCATAAGTTCATCTGATCCTAGTCAAGTCCATTTTTAAAACTTTTGTGCCTACCAGTGCATTGAACACAGAGCCTAGACAATTTAGCTTTGGTACCTTAAACTGATTCAGATTGCCTGTTATCACATGATTATATCACTTCCCAATATAACCTACTAAAGAAAGACATATAAGGAAATAAAATACTGTCTTCAAAATGAATCGGTTTAAGATAAACTCATGAGTATCAAGAAGAAAACTCAAACCGTAAGTCACCGATTGAATTTGCATCCAGAAGGTCTGAGAACAACACGCATAGTCTCAGAACAGATCCAAAAATTGTTCACTTCGTTAAGCACAAACCCCATGTGTGATCATTTCCTTTCTTCCTTTCCCGCAAAGGACACAAATTCTCAAACAAGGTTCTGAATGTTGTAAAGTTGAGAGATGCCTCCTATCATGTGCCTGGAACAGCCACTATCAACAAACCGAAGTATGATGATATGCCTCCATAGCTTCTCTGACATAGAGCGGGATTAGTTGGTCTTTGGAACCCAATCCATTTTGAAACTGGGTTGACCTTTTTCATCTTTGCAAGGTACTCTCTCCCATGACATATCCTATTTATCACAAATAGAAGATGAAAAAATATTAGAATCATTAGAAGATTTTGGAGAGTGAACCTTCGGAACCCATCTGTAGTCGGGTTTAACCCATTTCTTGTTCGATCGGATGGGTGGCTCGACACTTGATTTTGAACTTGAAGTCGATCTTCGAGATGACTTTGACCTAACCGGTCTTTAGTTCACTAGAGCATCTCTTGGATTGGACTTCTTGGCCAGCATCCCCTTTTTGTCCTTGGGGTTTTGATTATTGCCCTTAGTCGCATTCCAGTCACCATTTCGCGACTTTGACCTTGAGGGGCTTCTTTTGGCGGATCTCCCTCTTGGCGCATTTTGTCACCCTTGTGCGTAGTAGGGAACGTATGCTCGATTTGGACAATTTCTGGCAATGTGTCCACGTGTTCCACAGTGAAAACATGTCTTTTTCTTCACTGGGAAATTGTTTCTTACTGCCCCTAGTGGCGTATCCATGCCTCATTTCTTATTGTTCCCACTAGCACACTTGCAACATGCGCTCTGTTTAGCTTGAATTGGTGGCCTCTATTTCTCAACAGCAGGATTGTTAGGAGTAACAGAATCAGAAGCAATAAAGTTTGAAGCAACAAATTCAGAGTTCAAGGAGTTATTTGTTTGACAATCATCAGAATTTGCAGAACTAGAATTAGTTATGTTCTCCTTGTTCTCATCCTCTGCTACTTTACCTGCACAGGAAGTAGAAGCATTAGAATCATTTATCTCAACACCCTCAGTTTGGCCTGATTGTTCAGTCTTAACTGAAGTTGGTTCAGGGAGTGGGCCATACTGAGCAGGTATCTCTTCCTCGTTGGTCTCAAGGGGTGGGTTATAGTTGTCATTGAAGGGAGGTGGTACACTGTGATACCCTAACGCCTTGGTTTGATTATCTTTGAATGTTAATTGTTTCACTATCATGGATGCAACTACCTCACTTGACACATCAAATTTCTTAAAGTTGTATTCAACATCTTCAAATTTGTTTTTCCATTTGTCAAGTTCAGCAGTTAACTCTGTAAGTTGTTCAGTTACAAACCTATAACTAGCACACTTATTACTATACTCTTCCCGAAGTTTTCGAAAATCTTTTGTTTTTGCTTCTAGTTGTGCTTTGAGAGGTTTCTGACCTTTCCTAAGTTGATATCCTTCGTATTTAAGGTCCTCATTCTCTCTACGTAATAATTCGATATGCTCAAATAAATTTTTAACATTATCAATGCATGTTTGAGGATAGGAAATTTCATTGACTTCGGTGTTTGAAGAACTCATTGTTTACCAAAAATACCCTTTGACTTGATACCAAGAAAGTCAAGTTCAAAAAGTCAAACCGAAAAGCTAAACTTGAAAATTTGAAAGTTAAACGAAAAAGTCAAAGTTTAAAGTCAAAGGTCAAACTTGAAAGTCAAAGTCAATTTTTTTTGAAATCATAAGTCAAAAATAAAAGTCAAAAATTAAAAACTAAAAATATTTTTGGAAGAAAATGGAATTTAAAAATAAAAGAAATTGATTTTTGGATTAAAAATGTCAAAAATGCGAAATCTAACCTTGAAAAAGATCCCTTTTGAATTAAATTGGGAAGAAGAGAACCATCCGACAAGCTAGCTCAAATTGTACGGCGTTGGTTTAGTGAAGGGGTTGGCGTGAGTTAGATTCCTGCCAGCTCCAAATTCCCTTTTGAATATTTTCTGCTTGCTGCGAGGCTATAAATTTCAATGGAGGGAAATGTAAACCTTCTTCCAATCTAGATGAGTTGGTAAGACGCCTTGTTGAGTCCGGAGGAGACCCGGGTTCGATCCCTGCACCTCCAAAAGGTCCCTTTCCCTCTTATTTTTAAGTATAAGCGTTGATCGAGCAAGATGTACTTGTCTGACCGTACACGTGCGACCCTTGGACCGTAAACCTCGGGAACCGTACACGTGACCGTAAGTCGGCTGACCGTAAACTCTTCAGCAGATCGAGAAAAAAACGACGTTTTTCATCGTTTTTGCTCCAAAACTCGATCAAAAACTCGTTTTTATCAAAAACACAAAGAACAACCCCCCCCCCCCCCTATTTAGCCAAGATTTATCCAAAAACGCAAAAATCCTTCAAAAATAAGATCAAATAAGCTCCAGATCTGACAATATTGATTGATACAATCCAAGCTCTGATACCAACTGTAAGTCCCCAAATTTTCTTGTGTATCAATTAGATCCAATTGATGGTGCGGAATCCCAATCAATTGGATGATGTCAGATCAAAATAGAGAAGGAGAAAAAGAATGAGATGAATCTTGAATGTATTGATGAATGGAATGAAGTTCCTTACAAGATTCACACACACACATAGTATTCTTCTCTCTAGTTTCTCTATCTAGAAAACACCTTGTATTTCACACACTTAAGCTCCTTGGTCATGTCCTTTCATGCACTCCTCACCCTATATATATATATATACATATATATATATATATATATATATATATATATATATATATATATATACTTGGGGAACATGGGCCTTAAATGGGTTTATGGTCGTAAATGGGTTTACGACTGTAAACACCCACCTGACCGTAAACACGACTGTAAACACATATTACATTACAGAAAAATACATTTTCCTAGAAAAGCAAATTATATACTAGTATTATTGACCCAACATAACTCAAAGTTTCCCAAGAACCTGAAAACCAAACAAAGGCCATTAGATCAAAATAATAAAAGGTTAGGATGCTTTGTGGCACTTTATTTAATACTTAGGAAACAAAAGACAAGGGGGCATCATAATTAAATGAATTATAGGCATTTTAGTGATAACATAATTACTCGTCTAATCATTGATTAAATCACGTTAGCCCCCACCCCTCATTGTGTGCGTCTCTCTCTCTCTCTCCCCCCTTCATCCCACCCGCGACCGTCACACCGCCTCTGAAGATCTCGATCTCATCTCAGTTTCTGTTGACGTTAGTGAGGCTCTAATCCTTCCAACAAATGATCTTCGGGATTATTTCGATTGGAGAGACAATGGTGAAGTCACCAATATGAATAATTAGGTAGTCCAATTTTGTTAGAGTTCATGGTTTTAGAAGAATAGGTCACAAGTATCTGTGGTGGATGGTGATGATTAACTGTTTTTAACTGTTTTTGATTTATATGAATATTATTTTATAATTTTATTTAAAAAAAGTTGTGTGGTCCAACTTTGTTGTCAAATTTTCTCGCAATAAGAAATGTTCTCGATTGAGCGGTCCCATATATATATATATATATATATATATATATATATATATATATATATATATATATATATATATATATATATATATAATCTTGTCATATTTAAATCCATTAAGTCAAAAAATGGCTATGTATTCTTGGTGTACAATTTTTAAAATGTTATCGGTCTGTAGACATACTTTACCGATAATGATAGTCGTTGGATTTTACTGTGAGGCGATTCAACATGTGTATATTCAAAGCAGTGACATTAGAGGAAACTAAATATTTATAGAGTTACTAGGTTATAGCCCATGGGAACCACGGTTACAAAAATAAATAAATTTTTATAGTAAAATGTAACATTCATAAAAATTCTTGAAAATTTTAAAATTTTTACCTAAACCCAAAACCATCATTGTTTTCAGAATATGTTTCAACACCAGATAATTCCCAAGAACATAAAACAAGACATGAGGATGTGTATGATCACACATTCGCCTTCCCGCGATCCTCTGAAGTACCTGAAACTTAATCCAAAATTGTAAGCCCAAAGCTTAGTGAGTTCTCCCAAAAAAACCGATACATGACAAATGGCACAAATATAACAACATGCAATGGATCAACAGCTAACAGACTGGATTACCCATGAGCCCACAACATGAGTCTGGTTTGCCCTTGGCCCACAGCTCATTTCTAGCTTGCTCCCCCAGACAGATCAGTCATCGGACTAAATGCCACTAAGCCCCCAGTACGAGTCTGGTATGCCCTTCCCAGCCCTCAGCTCATATTTGGAATGGTCATGAGTCCTCAGTATGAGTCTGGCATGCCCTCCCTGACCCTCTGCTTATATTTGGCATGCTCTAGGGTTTTTTTGCTACAACAAAAAGAAGCACAACCTTAACCCAACCCCTACTATATGTCGAAATATAACAGATAATATCATATACAGATAAACAGATAGTATCACATGTAGTGCTACAGATCTACCAGACTAGCATATCAAACTAGCATGCATATCTAATCTATACTCAGCATATCAACAAATACTAGGTTATCAAACCAATGGGCTGACCTTGGTGCCTTCGACCCCTAAGTATAGTGAGGAAAACTCACCTCTCAAGTAGTACAGAACTGATAAGATCTAACTCTAAATCTCAGCTCCCAACTCAAATACCTACAACCACCATGAGACCAATTCCATCAAAATCCCAAAATACCCAAAATGCCCTAAAAGGTCAAACTTGGTCAACCGTGGTCAAAGTCAAAGTCAAGGGTCAAGGTCAACATTCCATGCTGACCCAACTCTTCGAGTTGTTCTTTAACTCGCCATATTTCTCCATAGATTCTAAATCGGGACAAACCAAACCAACACACTGAGTTTAACCAATAACTCGTCGTGTTTGTCCAAAATCCAGCAACTCAATACATTAAGCCCTTTTATCGAATCGAAGGCTTCAAAATGCAGATTTGATGCCCTAGAGCTGGAAAACCACATAAAGTTGCCAACTTTACGTTCATGCGTGCCAAAAAGAAGCTCTAGAACTCAAGAAGGGCTTAATAAAAGAATTAATGCATGAATGAGACCTAGAACCTAATAAAGCTTGCAACTTTAAGCCAAATGAGGCCATAAAATGACCAGATCTAATATGACAACCTATGAAATACTCAACTCCTTGAACAATCCACCAATGAGCCAATAATCACAACAAAACTTCAAAAGAAGAGATCTAAGCAATAATGAAGCAAGTTATAGACTTTATACCTCAAAGCGACTGCAAAGTGGGGAGGTTTTAGGTCTATAGCCTTCCTTCCAAACTAGACACCACAAACTTCATGGCTCCTTCAAAAGAGTACCAAAAATCAACACTTAAAGCTCTCCCCAAGCTCACACACTCAACTAAGGAAGATAATACTCGAAATTAGGGTTTCTAGACAGAGGAGGCTTGTAAGGAGGTCAGCCAAGGTACTTAAGGCCTTTAAATAGGGTGCAACACCCTAAAAATTAGGGTTTCCTTCCCAGCTGCCAACACGCCGAGTTGAGGCACCTCAACTCGCCGTGCTTGTTCATTAATATTTGCGTCCAAAATCATCACAACACGTCGTGTTGAGGCTTCCAACACGCCAAGTTTCCAAGGAAAACATGCTTAAAGAATTAAATCTCATACCCAGGGATCAGGATGTTACATAAAAAGTCATAATTATTAATCAGTTATAGTAAACGATTGAATATGAACAACTAATCATGGTCCTTCATGATTTTAATACAACTTTTAGGGACACCAACAAAACTCACCAAAATATGATTAATCAGATGTAGCATTTTCAAGCCAATAATCTGATAGAACTTAAAGCAGACACTGACCTAGAGAGCATGAAACAAACTATAGAGCATGAAACAAATCTTTGACTGCAAAAGCATTTTTTTATCGAAAGAGAGACTGCAAAAGCATTAAACACTTGCAATACTTGAAAACTACTCTGAGCAAACCATTCAAAAGCGAAACCATAAAACAACAACCAAGAGACAAAACATCCTTAAAAAAAATGAACAAACTAACTTGCATATTCATGGAAAAATAACAACAATGAAAATGTAGTGCCAGGAGAACCAAATGCCTCTTTCATCTTAAAAGTTCCAAAAGCAAACACTTCTTTATACACAATATTCCAATGCAAACACATATTTGTTCCAAGATTCCTAAATATAAAATGTTTTCTTTTACTAACTATTTTTCAACTACATAATCATTCTCTACTCCTTCCAATTTCGATTTAAAAAAAAAACATTTTAAAAAGTAGGATGCTATAAAAGATAGTTTTCAAAAAGTAAAATGCTATAAAAAATAATTTAAAAAAAAATCGTTCAATGTTCGAATTACTCAAAAATAAACCATTTTACAAAGTATAATGCTATAAATGACCGTTTTCAAAAAGTAAAATGCTTTAAAAGAATACATATTTTTTATTTTCCGATCTATGTTTGAAATAGAAAAAACATTTTACAAATGAAATCAAAGTAAATTGCTATGAATAGTAATACAAGTTGTTTAACATCAATTTTGTTAAAAAAAATAAAAAATTTTTCTATATTATTATACTTAATAAAGGTCACATACTTTTCAAATATACAATAAGTTCAAATCTTATTTATACCAAATGAAATTAAACCATGTTTTGTAGAGCAACTACTAAACCCAAGAAAATACCTCCAGTTTTTGCCTTTCTTCTATAATCGTTGTAACTCAGTCAATTAACTTCTAAAGCTTAGAAGTAGCTCTAGAAAACATGGCCTAAACACAAAAATATAAAATACTAAATTATTTATAAAACTAAAGTCACCATCACAATTAACATAAAAAGAAACTAATTTCGAGCTTTACATTTTTACCTCTTCATTAAAGAAGGATGGCATGTATTGCACTATAAAACATTGCCTTGTACCTGTAGTAGCATAAGAACATGGGTATTACATTGGATGACATCCTAAAATAGGAAAAAAAAAATAAGCAACAAAATTTAAATCAACTTATGTAACTAAACACTAAGAAATTAAATAATAATAAAAAAAAATAAAAAAATAATAATAAAAAAAAAGTTGTTAGAGTGTAAATTGAGTTTTATGACCCAAAACATCTGGTTGATGCGAACTCATAAAAATCTAGGCTGGAATGGCATATGAAGTTGGACCTTTAAAATCATCTAAAAATAGATTTGTTAGTATATTTGTATAAATTCATCAAACCCACCACCACCATCTTACACATTAACGTATACATGTCAAGGATAAAAAAGAACTGAAAATGGAAAACAAAATTTGATTAGATTTTATATCTAATTATAAGCAAGGTTCATTTTTTCTAATATGACAGCTACAAAACTTCAAGAATACATTTGAGAACCAGCTTATATTTTTATTTTTAATAATATGTGAGCCTGCATAAACTATAAAAAGTATTATACATGTTTTAACATTCCATGATACAGACTACAATGTTGTAACTAGCGATAACATATACTAAAAACAACATACAGAAAGAATTAAAATTGTCATTGTTTAAAAAGATTATTATGTTTTTCTTATTGTTAAAAAGGAAAGTATATTCTAGCCTTCAGTCCTTTTAAACAAATCAAGACCAATGTAGGTTTGATGTTTAGGTTTGTCCAATAACTATAAATAGCAATGACCTTTTTTATCAACAAAAAATCACAAACATGGAGCATGTTTGAACATGGAAAAGTTATACAAAATTTTTAGGTCTTTTCACAAAATTAAAATAATCATCCAAAATCTAAATCACATTTATGTATGGTATGTGGTATTTTGGGGAACTCTGTAAGCCTTGTGCTTACGATTTCATATCTATGGTTTTAGATATTGCCAGTTCGAAAGGGAAGGGCTCGGTTTGATGGCAACGCATCCACCCATGTTTTCACACTTTATAATTTTGGGATTGTACTCTGATAACTATTTTTACTCTGACATACCTTTGAATGGTTGATAAGAATAAATGGTGTTTATGTTTTTACCTTATAATTTTTTGGATGCTTCAATTCATATAGCTTGTATCTAGAATCCAAAGGTGTAACTTGCACCGTCATCATCATCGTCATATTGTAATCAAAGGACTATATAAGTAGACCAAATTGATTCCCTAGTCAATTTTTGTGTTAACATAAGTTGTTTTTACCATGAAACTAAGTGCATATTGGATTAATGGATTCCAACGAAATTGGAACTCAAGATTCCATTCTAGACAGGTTTGCTACTAAATGGGCTACCAAATGGGCTGAAATTGAATTCAGTTCTGTCTGAATCTTTCAAATTCCATGTTTATAACATTTCACCCTTTTTAGGGGAGGAATTCGATTTTATTCTTCCTTTTTTTATTAAAGGAGAAAGAATACCATCATTGTATATAGATATACTTATAAAAGAACATTCAATCATATATATATATATATATATATATATATATATATATATATATATATATATATATATATATATATATATATATATATATATATATATATATATATATATATACCTTATAAAGAATATTTAGTCAAATGCTGAATTTTAAGTCCTACAAGACTTTATGCAATATGTAGAATAAATCTATGCATCGAATCTTATTTGGACAACATACATATGGCTTTTTGACCGGATCTCATTTCTTATCCCGTCCAACAACTTCCCCATTATTTTGCCCTTACTTCAGCATTATAATTATATACCTCTGGCCATTTATATAAAACATACGCTCTTCACCATTCACCATCTACACCTTTACCTCCGCCATCACTCTCTTCTTTCTCCATAACCGGTCACCAACACCACCTCACGCCTAATACCACCATCGTCATCAGCTCCGTATCACAGCGCCTCCGTCGCACCACTATTACACTTCCATCACCATACACTCAACCATCAGTTTTCTCCTCCTTCTCCCCCTTAATTGGAGACCATCACAAGCATATACACATACCTTACTCCACCTTCAGCCACCTGGACACCCTCCTCGACAGTCGGTGCAGTGAGAAACCCTAGCCACCATAATCTTCAAACTCATTAATCGGAGACCATCGCAAACTCAGTCATTTCTCTCACTGTAATCTCCATGAATAACCCTAGCTTAGAGCTCCAAGAGCCTCCCCCCTGTTCCCTAACTATGAATGGTGTGTAGTGGTGAAGGTTGCCTATTTGGGAAAACCACCCATTTCTCCTTTTCTGTTCCAGTCATAGCCCTCCAAGTACGATTTCAGATAAACTTTCAATCACCTTCTTTCTCTCTCTTTTCTTTACATTTTCCAGTCACCACCATGTTCTCTCTTAAAAAATTGTATACACTACCCCAATGCAAATAATGTGTATTTAATATATTCCTTGAAGTTCTTGTTTGTTGTTGTAACTGTTTTGTTTTGAAGAATAAGGCAAAGCACCCCATGTTTTCGATGGAATGCCCCAAATGAGATGCACTTTCCTATTATGCTCCATCTCTTATCCTTAGACCTGGCAATGGAGCGGTTTTTGACCCTGATCCGCTCCAAACCCGTGCAAAATTAATGGGTTTGGGTCATATTTTATGATTCGTTTACCCATTAACGACCCATACCCGGTAACCATTTTATTAAAATGGTCGGGTAGGGATCACTATCAATCCGATCCATTTATGACCCACCCCATCTAAATTTTTGAAATATAAATTAATTATTCATAAGTAATAACACATTTATCAATCTTCACATATAGGAGTCAAGGAGTTAGACTGTTAAACATGCTACTTCAACTTCCCAGTTCAATTCCTAATCTAAATGGCCGATTGTCGTCGACTCCCAATATAATCGACTCTATAATCTTTTGAAATCGACTATGAAATCGATATTCCACAATCAACACTCAAGAGCAAGAAGAAAAGGGTTTCAGTTAAGATTCAATAAGAAGAATAAAGGCTGCAATCGACTGATCGACATTCCACAATCATAATACATTGGAAAAGTTATTTATATAGCTATAATGGATGTTTGTTTTGAAGTGAATGTTGTTTGGTTTTAGTGATCATGTTATATGTGTTTTAATGAATAATTATAGCCTAAACTTAATATTGTAAATGGGTCGGGTAAAGGGTTGAAATCCGTTGATCCGATGGATAAGGGTATGGGTTTAATCATTCAAAACTCTACGGGTTACGAGTCGGGTTTGGATCATCTTTTGAAAATTGCTTAATGGGTTTGGATCAATTCCGATCCGCTCCAAACCCGCTAGTTCTCCTTCTTATGGTCACGGTAGGATTATTGATTGGCATACATATACTTCGATTTTGTTTGCACTTTTTTGTTAACTTTGAATTATGACAGGTTCAAATATAAGGTGCGGAAAATATAAGGGTGAAAAGATTGATCTACTCTGGAGGGCTTGTATCTTGCTATTGGTGCAAGTATATTTCTCTTTTATCAAAGTGTTGGTATTCAAACTTATTGTTTTCTCTTTCTCCTCTGCTTCTTCTTTGTTGCAAAACGATGGCCCAAAAGATTGTTGTAGAATGGATGCATCTAGAAAACAGCTTTGTACATGCATCTCTTTTAAGTTTCATCTATTTGAAGAGCCTACTTAGCTTTAGTTTTAATATTCATGGTCGTTTGTTCTTTGTTTACATTGCTTATTTGATTTAGAAAGGGAATAAAGTGGGGATTGTCTTTTAACTATTGATCAAAACTATTTTGTTTGTGAACAATGTCGACACAGGTGTGGAAAAGGAGTTCTTGATGGCTCACTTAGTCTAATTGCAATCCTTTCTTAGTTAAGTTAACAAGTAAGATTCCTTACTTTTTCAATATGGAATTTTTTTTCTAATTCAAACTTTTTAAAGTGTCATAGTTACCTTTTGTTGTTTTATTTATGCAACGTTTTTTGTGATGTTTTTTTAATAGAAATATCTTATTTATGGTTTAGTTTATACGAATGGGGAGATTCATAATTTGTTCAAAACAACACATGTTTGTTGAGTGTAGCGTAATCTTTTATAGTTTAAAGTGAATAAAGTTCAAAGAGTTGTCAAGTAGCCTCAATGTGTATAAATATGTTAAACATGCTTATGTTCACTACGAAGATTTTTGTTTATCCAAAAAACATTTCTATTAATATATATTTTATACTTAAAAAAAACCAATATAGATTATTTTCAAGCAATTCAATTTATAATTATCTAATTTCAGACATGATTATAGTTTTTGAGTAAGAAGATAAAATTAAATATATTATTTTATATATAGGGATGAGTATATGGACCGGGGAACCGGTCGGAACCGGTACCGAAACCGGAACCGGAACCCGATGGAACTGGTCGGGCTGGGACCGAGACGTTATTTTTATGTATTTTTGGAACCGGGAACCGGTAGGAACCGGAACCGATATAACCAGAACCGGCAAAAACCGGAACCGTATGATGCTATTTTTCGAAGACTGATTCTAACATTTGAAGACACGAAAAGAACCGGTAGAAACCGGGAACCGGTAGAGTCACCGAGACGGTTCAGTTCTTGATTTTGGCCGAAGCCGGTTCCCGGGTCGGGGCCGGTTCTGGCCGGTTCGGTCCTTTTGCCCATCCCTATTTATATATTATCCATAATCAAAAAATTTATTTAATTGATTTTATATTATAAGCTTTATCAATTGTAATTATTAAAATTGAGTAATTGGAATTTAGTTATTAGTAAAAGGGATATATACAGAAAAGTCCCGATATTTTCATCCAATTGACACGAAAGTCCCAAACTAATTTTTTTTTACACAAAAGCTTGAATTACCGGCATTTATTGACCCGGTTAACCTTTTTTGCCAGTAACTCATTTAATAGCCGGTAATCGAGTTGATGTGGCTACTAACGCTTACTTGGAAGATGGCGAGGACATAATTAAATGAAGGAGGGTTAATCGAGCTAGAAAAATCTCTCTTTCTACTGCGATGATTCTAGGTTTTTTACTGTGAGGGTGATACGAATTCGAGTCCAAGGGAGATACGAATTGGAGCCTTGAAAATGGAAGGTGTGTTGGACTTTGACACAATCGACGTGGAACTAAATGAAGACCTTCTAAAGAAACAGAGTAGGAGATGTAGAGATGAGTTCTTGAACTCACTATCTCTTGACGATGAAGATGAAGACTTCATAATCCCATTATTCGAGAATGTTGAAGATGATGAAGCACCCGTGGAAGAAGAACCTTTGGATGACGAACTGGAGAAGGAAGAAAATGTAGATGAAGCTGTGGATGAAGAGGCAAATGATAGTGAAGCTCAGTTTAAATATTCCACACATGATCCAAATGTGAAATGGAATAGAATGAAACCTCAAGAGGGAGAAAGGTATGAATCTCCACAACAACTTAAACTCTGTTTAACAAATCATGCCATATCTAAAGGTTATCATATTAGGTTTAATAAATGTGATAGTGTTAGACTACATTGTGTGTGTGCTAGTGATCTTGAGAAATTCGGTTGTCCTTATTATGTTAAAGCCTCTTGGATGAGCAATGAAAAGTCATTACAAATAAAGAAAATGTATCCACATCATACATGTGTCAAGAATTTTAACAATGGAAAACTTATGAGACTAACATGGTTAGCTAGACAATTCCTTACAAAATTGATTAGGACACCTAATTTGAAAGCTAAGGAAATCCAAGAAAAAGTTCAACGCAAATTTCACACTAAGATTTCATGGGTAAGGAGTTATAGGGCTAGATGTAGGGCAATGTCCATAATTGAGGGAAAATTAGGTGATCACCATGCAAGGGTGTGGGATTATGGTGGTGAATTGCTAAGATCCAATCCATACAGCACCATTAAAATTTGTGTTGAAGACAACAATGATGGTATAACTATTTTCAAAATGATGTACATATGTTTCAAATCAATCAAAGAAGGGTGGAAGATATGTTGTAGAAGGGTAGTAAGGATTGATGAATATTTTCTAAAAGGGCAGTGTAAGGGACAATTATTAACAGACATAGGTAGGGACCCAAACAATCAAGTTTTTCCCATAGATTGGGTTGTAGTTGACATTGAGAATAAGTTTAACTGGAAGTGGTTCCTTCAGATGTTAGAGGTTGACCTTGGAATGGATGCAGGAAGAGGCATGTGAGTAATTTCAAACCAACATAAGGGTCTTCTTGAGGCAACAAAGGAGGTGTTACCATATGTTAAGTACAGACAGTGTGCACGACATATCTATGCCAACTTCAGAAAAGTATATAGTGGAATTAAGTTAAGGAACCTATTCTGGAAGGCTTCCAAATCAACTGTAGAGGGGGAATTCAAGAATCAAATGGATGAGATTAGATAGATTAGCCCAGGTGCTTATGAACATCTAAAGGCAAGGGAGCCAAATACATGGTGCAGCGCTTTCTTTTCAACTAGATTAGCCTATGTGGCTGTAGAAAATGGTATGGTAGAATGCTTCAATGCAGTTATACTTGATGCTAGGAAGAAGCCACTGCTGACCATGCTTGAAGAGATAAGGCTATATATGATGGACATGTTTTACAATCTCAGGGAGTTAGCTGAAAAATAGGAAGGTGATGTGTGTCCATCTGCAATTAAGAAAATGGAGGAATTTGGTGAGGACTTGAGGTAATTTCTCCTTGTTTTGTATACATTTATGTTAAGTTATTCATAACTTTTATGCTAACTTATTAATAACTTTTATTTGCAGATTTTGGAGGGTACGCCTTAGTGGGCAAAATGAATTTGAAGTTAGAAATGGTATTGAATCATATGGAGTCAACTTAGGGAAAAAGACTTGTGCATGCAGACTTTGGGATGTATCAGGGATACCATGTGTCCATGCACAAGCATCTATCATGTTAACTCATCAGGATCCAAAGGAATTTATCAACGGGTGGTTTGGTAAGGCAATGTACATTACAAGTTATAGTTCTAACATTCTACCTGTCAATGGCAACAATTTATGAGCAGAAGCTCCTTATATTAATCCCTTACCCCCCCCCCCCCCCCCTTAGAGAGGAGGATGCCAGGAAGACCTACTGTGAAGAGGAAAAGGCATGTCTCAGAGAGGGATGACAAGTTCTCCCAAGTGTCTTCAAAGGCAGAACTGTCCAATGTCAAAATTGTCAAAAAAAAAGGAGGGGGGGCATAACAAGAAAAGCTATAAAAATCCACATGTTGAACTAGATCCTAAACCCAAAAAGAAAATAGGTAGGCCAAGATTGGACCCTAGTCTAACCCAATAGACAAGACGTGGTAGAGGGGGGGAAGGGGGAATAGAGTAGGTGGTAGGGTACCCAGAGGTGGGGGTGGCTTTCATAGGTGGTTTGAAAGAGGTGAAACCTCAAATACAGTACAACCCCAAAAAAGGGTCAATGAAGAATATAAATCTGAAGAGATGGTGGATGTAGATGTGATGAATGATGGATATGGGCTGGATATCACAGATATGGACTACATTATAAAACAAGTTACACAATTGAGGAAATCAGGTTACACTGATGTAGACATTATGAGATGCCTTGAAATTACAAAAGCACATTTACAAGAGTTTGGAACTGTGGTAAGGTTTCATTTAGTGTTTATGTATATAATTCAATGTTTTTTACTAATTTTTTTTTTCTGTTTTAGGTTGCTAATGTTGAAGGTGGACTGGAAGGAGATGGACAGGGTAATAAAGAAGAAGAAGGACAAGGGCAAGGAAATGGAGTGGAAGGAGGTGGATAATGAAGAAGAAGAAAAAATGGACAAGGATAAAGTGGAAGGAGGTGGAGATGGACAAGTTAATGAAGAAGAAGGTGGACAAGAAAGAGAAGGGGACGGAGAAGAAGAAGATGGAGAAGGGGATGGAGAAGAAGAAGAAGAAGAAGATGGAGAATGAGATGGAGAAGGAGATGGAGAAGAAGAAGATAGAGAAGGGGAAAGAGGTGAAGTTGAAGATGTTCAAGGAAATGAAGAAGGTGGAGAAGGAGTTGAAGTGGAAGTTGAAGATGTTGAAGGAAATGAAGAAGGTGTCCCAATGAATGATCCAGTACAACAAGGGCATTTTGGGAATAATATGCAACAAAGAATAAGGAGACCCTCAGAGAGGATCATTCTTCAGAAGTTGAAAAAGAAGGTGGTTGACCCTCTTGGTATAGGAATGTGTCAAGATAAGGCATTTATTATAGATCAAGGATAAGGGTTATATCAATTTGGTGTATATCATCTTTTGGTTAGTATTTTGTAAACATTGTTGCATACCATCTTTTGGTTTATATTTTGTAAAAGGTGGTACTATGTAAACTGTTGCATACCATCTTTTGGTTCATATTTTGTAAATGGTGGTACATATCCACTTATATTGGTTCATATTTTGTAAACAATTACTAGTAATTAAGCAAGGGCATCAAGCAATGGTCAAAATTGGTCAATGTTATATTTTAGTTTAAATTTGGTTGTACAGGTTAGCCTTGGTTAATGATAGTTTTATTATTCATATGTGGTTCATAGTTGTTGTACTTTGATTTCACCATAATTCAATACAACATAAGTAAAATTTTGATTACATTGCAAAAGAAACAACATCGTACATAGTGACTACATTATCTTAAAATAAAAACAAAAACATAAACCCAAAATAAACCACATCATTGACCACCCTGGAACAACACCACCTGCACCTTGCACTTGAGCTGGAACAATTTCTATTACAGCTTCTTCCATTTGTTCTACAACATCTCTATTCCACCATTGTGCAATTGTAAGAGCAATTCCTTGTACCACGGATTAGGGAGTGGAGGATCCACCCAATCAAAGAATTTGCAATCCTTACTCGAATCCTGGATAATCCAAGATTAAAGAAAAAAACTAAAAGATGAAGAATTTCAACATTAACAACTAACCCTATAATTTAGGCATCCAATGAATCTTCTTCCAGGATTTCCTGTCTTCCATGAAGTCCACCTTCCAACCAAGTCACCACAGTCACAATGTGTCCTTTGTGGGGGATTGAACCTTCTCACAACCTTGCTTCCAACAGATGAAGAAGACGACATTCTCGTCTTCCAACAGATGAAGAATACGAAGCTAGGGTTCATGGGGATTGAAGTTATGGTGCTTAAGTAAGGTCAAAAACTCCACGTAAGCCTCTCATTTAATGAATCAGTGGTCCACGTAAGCATTTGGTGCCACTTCACCAAGTAAACCGGCTGCACCGGCAAAAAAGGTCAATCGGGTCAATAAATGTCGGTATGTGTCAAAAAAAATTAGTTTGAAACTTTCGTGTCAATTTGATGAAAATATCGGAAATTTTCTGTATATATCCCTTAGTAAAAAAATCTTACTAAATAATAGTGCACTTTCATTTAAATTATATATCTACAAACTAATAAACCAATAATTTGTAATTTCTTCTTGAGATGGCATTATACATTCACTGAAATGGTAGTGTATTATAACTTAAATAATTAATTTGTTTGTTATTGAACCAATGAAATGATATATTAGTTATATGAACAAAAAGTTTGTCCACTCTGAAGTGCCCGTACCGAACCACTAACTTAATCTATAAAAGTGGCAAAACGCATGAAATGACAATGTATTTTTATTTGTATGTGTGTTATAGCATTTTACTTTTATTTCTCTTTTTACAACTTTATAATATGAATAATTTGTGAGTATGATACATTACTGGGATAAAGGAATGAAATGGAAACATAATTTCCATTTATATATCTTTTATAGGCTTAAAACAACCTACTTTCATTTCTTTTTTACAACATACAACATGATGTTTAGTGACAGAGTAATTTGATGTTTCTTTAACAATTCAACGCCCTTAATAAAACGTGTAATCTCATGTTCTATTTTTGAAGTTAAATTCATTATACATGGCTTTTTTATTTCTTTTATGATATTTAATTGAACACTCTATTGCATTTGCAAATGTGTAGCCATTAATCATTTTTCTTGTTGGTGTTTAAGTTTGTCATATTATATAAATAAACAATCGATACTTGTAAACATTTAATTGCTTTTTGAAACTCTGAATGGAGGAAAGAAAACCATCCAAAACCTTTATCGTATGTAAAGTTGGTTTTACACATGAAAATTTAAAGATTAAAAAAAGGGGAATTAGCAAAATTAACCAAATTTTAAAATAGTATTAAAAAAATAATCAAAAGTATATACTCTTTTACCAAATAACTAAGTCGGAAATCGGTGGACCGCCTAAATTTTTATTTCTGACAAAAATTATATTTTAGAATAACATTTTGGATTCCATTCAAGAATTCCAAATTTTACACCGAAATTAGAGTTCTTGACAGAATTCAAAAATAATAATAATAATAATAATAATTAAAAAAACGTTGGAATTTCAAAACAAGTCGAAAGTTTGTTGAACATTTATCAAATTCGAAAAATATACTTTGTTTTTAACAAAAATATTAAAAACATAAAGCGAAACGGAAGTATATTCGATACAAGTGATTAAAATATGACATTTAGTTGAATTCGAACATTAGTATCAAGAGTTTTTTGAAAAAATAAATTGAAAAAAAGAAAAAGTACCTTCGGAATTTAAAAAGAAAGTATGAAACACGACATTCCGGATAAAATACTTATTTTTCAAAACTGAATATATATATATATATATATATATATATATATATATATATATATATATATATATATATATATATATATATATATATATATATATATATATATTATTTTGAATTTGGATTATGTCCCCTTTGTATGTTTTCCTGATCTGTCGATCAGTTTTTTGAATGAGAATAACTTTCTCTCAAGTTCTTCTTTCTTCTTTCCTTCAAATCTAACATGGTATCAGAGCGGGTTTGCTGATCCAAACCTTGTTATTATTCATCAATCGTTGTTGATTGATTTCTCAATCATCGGTAACCATGCCTCGTACAACCATAGAGACTGACGCTTCATCATCCTCTGAAACTTCTCCAAATCCTTCAAGTCCATATTTTATTTCTTCTTCTGACAACCCGAATTCCATTCTCGTTTCATCTGTTTTTAATGGAGTGGGTTTCAATTCATGGAAACGGTCCATGACAATTTCTCTCACCGCCAAAAACAAAATTGGTTTTGTTGATGGAACCATTGTAGCACCTTCTGAAATTGATCCAGAATACACTCTTTGGTTTCGAGCAAATTCAATGGTTATCGGTTGGTTGCTGAATTCCCTTCACAAAAACATCGCAGACAGTGTTCTTTTCCTACAAACCGCAAAAGAAATTTGGACAGAGTTGAAAAGTCGTTATGAACAATTAGATGGAGCTTTACTCTACCAGATTCAACAACAACTCTATTCGTTGTCTCAAGGTACAGAGGATTTATCATCTTATTACACTAAATTAAGTAAAATATGGGATGAGTTAAGAATCGTTCAAGGTGTACCCGCATGTTCTTGTGCCTCTGCCACTGCAATCAACAAATTCCTCAAAGAACAACGCTTAATTTAGTTGTTAATGGGTCTCAATGATTCATATAAAGTCATTCGTGGTCAAATATTGATGATGAAACCGCTGCCTTCAATATCTACTACTTATTCCATGATCATTCAAGAAGAACGTCAAAGAGGCATAACTGCTTCTTCTCCCTTACAATCCGATGCTATTGCGATGCTTGCTTCTGGTGATTCATCAAAGAAGTTATTGACCCGCACACACTGCAAGAAGACTGGACATACAAAATCTCAGTGCTTTCGGTTGAATGGTTTTCCCCCAAATTTCAAATTCACCAAAAATAATCGCAATGACACTAAACCTTCTGCTCAACATGTTGAAACCGTCTCTGCACCTACCATCACTACTGATCAATATGATCATCTTCTCCAGCTTCTCAATGCAAATAACATAAGTCCATCAATTATTCCAAATCAAGTCAATGTTTCAATCACTGATGGTGCAATGGCAAATGAAGGTAAAAAAATTTCTTTTGCCAAGTTTGCTTCAAATGTCTATAAATCCAAAGAGTTTTTACAACCTCACTACTCTTGGATCATAGACAGTGGAGCAACAGATCACATGTGTTCCTACAGTTCCTTATTTCTTTTCATGAATAAACTTTCTCAGCCTATTTCAATTGGTCTTCCTGATGGTCATACCGCTTCTGTTACTTATATTGGTGACATTCAAATCCACAGTAATCTCATTCTTCATGGAGTCTTTTATTTGCCCTCCTTCAAATACAATTTAATGTCAATTACCAAGTTCACTTCACAGCTTCAAACTTTTGTTATCTTTACTGATACAAAATGTTTTGTGCAGGACCCTTCTTCTAAGGGTAGCATATCTCTTGGCATTTTGGGAGATAGAGTCAATGATCTTTATGTGTTTGACCACAGAAGACTTCAGAAGACTTTTTCTTTTTGTAATTCTGTTTCCAAGTTGTTTCATGTTTTCAATAATGTTGTCAAACAATCTTATTTCAATTATGTACTTTGGCATAAACGTTTTGGCCATATTCCAATCAAGAAGTTACATTCCTTTTCATTAATTCCTTCTTCTACTCCTGTTGATTCGATTAATATGTGTGATATTTGTTCCAAGGCCAAACAACATAAGTTACCTTTTTCTAAAAGTATCTCTGTCACTTCTAATCCATTTGATCTAATTCACATAGATATTTGGGGTCCCTACAAGCATTCTACATGTGATGGCCACAAATATTTCTTAACCATTGTGGATGATCACACCAGATACACATGGGTTCATTTGTTAAAACACAAAAGCTATGCTTTTGTTCTGATTAAGGCTTTTATTGCTCTCATCCAAACTCAATTCCCCAAAACTATTAAATGCATTAGAAGTGATAATGCCTATGAACTGGGATCAAGTAATGAGGGTCAAGAGTTTTAAAAATCAAGGCATCATACATCAAACTTCTATTGCTCATTTACCTCAACAAAATGGATTAGTAGAGAGGAAACACAGACAAATTCTGGAGATATCTTGTGCATTGTTCTTTCAATCTGGGTTGGGTATTGCATACTGGGGTGGGTGTATCATGACAGCCATTCATCTTATGAACAGAATGCCATCCAAAATCATCAATCACAAAACACCATTTGAAATTATGTTCAATCATAAACCACATCTTGAATATCTCAGAAGTTTTGGGTGCCTATGTCATGTCTCTACCTCTTCTGTAGGCAGAGATAAATTTATGCCAAGATCAACTTCTTGTGTTTTCATAGGATATCCAATAGGCAAAAAGGGATATAAGTGTCTAGATATTCAGACCAAAGAAATTCTTATATCAAGGGATGTTAAGTTCTTTGAGAACATTTACCCTTTAAAGTCCTTTCGCCAACAGGATTTTTCAAATTCACCATCATTTCTTCCTATCAATTCCACAGAATCTGATCCTATCACCTCTCCTTCATCCAATAATCAATCTGATCCTCCTATCAGGAGAACCACTAGACCCTCACATCCTCCAACATACTTAAATGATTTTGTATGTAATCATGTAAATTCCAACCTATGTCCTCATACTGTAACCAATTTCAGTTTTAATGAGTCATCACATCTATCCTCCATTTCTCCTCCTACAAGTCACGTTTTTCACACTATCACCCATCCTGTCGAGCCTGCATTTTATAATCAGGCTCAAGGTCAACCAGAATAGGAAGTTGCAATGAAAACTGAACTCCAAGCTCTTGATCTAAATCATACATGGGACATTGTCAAATTACCAAAAGGGATGTAACACCCAAAGTTTCGAAGACCAAGAAAGGAAAGAAAACCCTAAGTTTAGGGGTCGACTCGGCGAGTCCGAGCGGGATCCGGGTCAAGGTGTAAGTGACCAACTCGGCGAGTCGGCCAAGTGGACTCGGCGAGTCTAGTCTGTGCGAGGAAAACCCTAAATCCGGGACTTTGGGCACTATTTAAGCTCCTTATACTCTCCATTAGGGTTCCTTAGAGCCCCCCTTGTTCAGTAAACGAAGCCTAAGCCTCCATTGTTGTGCATTCAAGCTTCCAAGCCATTTTTGGGTGATTTGAAGGAAGAAGAAGGAGAGGAATCAGTGAAGCTTCAAGGATTTGCTTCAGATCTGGAGTTTGTGGAACCTTTCTGATGTATTGAAGGTATTAAGTCACTTCCTTCTCTTGGATCTAGCTTTGGTTGTGAGTTTGGGGCTTTTAAGCCATGATTAGCCACCCTTATGGGGTGGAAGTTGGATCTGGAGTTGCTACTTCAGATCCAAGTGTGTTATGGCCGGGAGAAGCATAAAGTATCAGCCATTAAGTCGATTTTGAAGCCACTTGGCCTTAAACCCTAGTTTATAGCATATATTGCCTAGATCTCCTCCTCTACACGTAAAGTTTGCAACTTTACGTGTGGAATAGGCTTGGGTAGGGTAGATCTACAGTTTGGAGTCCATGCATGACTCTAAAATCCTCTGCATGTAAGGAGAACTGAAGGGACTCGACGAGTCCTTTGAGTGGACTCGGCGAGTGGCATGAAGTTTTGGAGAAACTTGACGAGTGGGATGAACGACTCGTCGAGTCGTATGAAGATTGCCTTGGACTCGGCGAGTCTGTTCTTGGACTCGACGAGTCAGGTCGCGTGGTCCCAAACCGTTCGAGTTAAGACTCGATTCAGCGAGTCGAGCCAGGACTCATTGAGTTGGACAGGACAAGACTCGGGAATCAGTAGACTTGGCGAGTCAGTGGCTGACTCGGCGAGTCAAGTCGCGAATAGGAATAACTCTAAGTATATGAACTCAGCGAGTCAATATGGTGACTCGACGAGTAGGGTTGGCCTGGAAGGTTGACTGTGACCAGGACTTTGGCATTGGTACTAGTTGACTTAGTTGACCATTGGAGGTCAGTTAGACTAAGTGTTATATTGATATTGGTAGCTTGAGGAGCTAGTAGAGCAGCAATTCGAAGACAGAGGTCAGGTAGCGGTCAAAGGGATTAGCAGCAACAGTTCAGCAGGATCAGGTGAGTTACCTTCTAGTAGCAGTGGGTCTAAGGCCACAATGCCAGCCCACTAGTAGGAATTGTATGATTAGATGATTGTCTCTGTGATATTCATCTAGGGTTGCTACTACAAGCGTTATGTTTATGTGTTTGCATGATATGATGCTATGTGCTAGTGATAGTAGGGGAGATAGTCCCTAGGTTACCGGTCGATAGGGCCGAAGGGGCAGCCATGCCCAACCATGTTAAATAAATTATGTGATACGTGTTATGTGGTAGTGGTAAGGGGTGAAATAGTCCCCAACATCCGGTCGAAAGGATCGAAGGGGAGGCCAGCACCCAGATATGCTAGGCAGTATCCGGTCGAAAGGACCGAAGGGGAGGCCAGCACCCAGATATGCTAGGCAGTATCCGGTCGAGAGGACCGAAGGGGTAGGTCGGGCACCCAGATATGCCTAACAAATTTACGTATGTTATGTGATTATGTGGTATGTGGTACAGTGGGGGGAACTCACTAATCTTTGTGCTTACGTTTTACAGTTTTGTTTTCAGGTACCTCTTCTTCGAAGGGGAAGGAGCTGGCGCGGTAGCGGCACATCATGCACACACTCTGGTTTCCGCATTTACGAGATTCTCTGGGATTGTACTCTGATATTTTGATGGGTTGTATGGTTTGGCTTCTTAAACATGGTTTACGTGGTGTTGTGGTGTGATCAAACAATGTTTTAATTATTAATCTTTTCTAAAGTAATGTTTTAAAACGAAATTTTTGGACGTGAAAATTGGGTCGTTACAAGGGAAGAAGCCTATCTCTTGTAAATGGGTCTACAAAATTAAACAGAAAGCTGATGGCAGCATTGAAAGGTACAAAGCCCATTTAGTTGCAAAGGGATTCACACAAAAACATGGAATTGACTTCCATGAAACATTCTCTCCAGTTGTCAAGTTCACTACTATCAGATCCATCGTTGCTTTGGCACTCAAAAAGGGCTGGAATATACATCAATATGATGTAAACAATGCTTTTCTACACGGAGAGCTACATGAAGATGTTTATATGAAGTTCCCACTTGGATTGATTGTTTCTTCGCCTTCTCTTGTTTGCAAACTCAAAAAGTCCTTATATGGACTTAAACAAGCAAGTCGTCAATGGTATGCTAGGTTATCAGTTGCTTTAAGAACCAAAGGCTTCATTCCATCCAAAAATGACTACTCACTATTTCTCAGAAAAAGTGAGGACAAAACTGTAATTGTTGCCGTGTATGTGGATGATATTCTTGTCACAGGAGATGACGTGTCTCAAATTCATTCTCTCAAAACATTTTTAGATGAAGAATTAAGGATAAAAGTGATGGGTTTTGAGCATTCTAACACTTCCTAAGTGTACATGCAACCCTAATAACCTTGGATCTATGTTTGTCTAATTATCATGCAAAGTTGAATTCCAAGGTTATATTCCTATCTAGCATACATGGGGAACAATTTTAACTTAAAGTATAGATAGAATAACTTACCTTGTTGTTGTTTGTGTTCCTTGAAACATTGTGAGCCTAGCACCCCAAGTGTGATGCCTCAAATGCTTCACACAACACCAAATGCTCTTGGAAGAACTTATGAGAGAACACACACTTCTCAAAAATCGGCCAAGCCCTCTTGTTTCTTAGTGTAACCGATTTTGGTGGAGAATATGTTTCTTATATAGTGTTGACACATCTAAGGTTACACCATGTAAACCCTAATGTGTCATGACTCTTCATTTCCATGACCCATGGGTTTGTAACTCCCATGGAGCATCCATGGAGCATCCTATGGGTGGAACCCAACTTGATAATCCATGGAGCCTCTTAGCCCACTATACAAGATATGGATGATTTACATAATCAACCCATATATTTAATTAGTTATCTTTTGATCACATAATTAATTCTTGATCAAACTAATCAAATAATATTATTAATATATTAGAACTTATAATATATTAATAATCTCCAAGTGTTATTTCTCTCATTTAGTCTATCCAATTGCATGGTGCCATGCAACCCAAATGGACCATGCCGGGTCGGGTCAAGTACATACCAGAAATAGTTATGGACTTAGACACCTTATCCAACAGTCTCCCACATGGATAAGTCTAATAACTATTACTGCAAGTATGACTTCAGGAACCGATCGGCAATCGTAGCTCTTTTCAAGGTTTCTCGGAACTGAGAAGATGATGATACGCCATTTAAGATAAGTGATCATATAATCCTCTGTTCTAGATATCAGTCGGACAAATACACGGAACAATGTCTTACTTATTGTCCAACAGTTTGTTTCCCGATTTCCGATTTGTTTGACAAAGAACTTCATTGAACACATCAATTTAGTTCTGACCGGGCCCGGTACATAGGTCAAAACAAAATCATCGAGGGGCCCAGATATTAGCTTCTAATCCAAGAAGGAACAGATAAACTTCGACTCATATGTTTGTTCTACCACTCATTGAATTACACACAAGAGCACGATTTATAACATCGAGTTACCAATGCGTTTTTCGTACAATCAATGCATAACCAACTTGTAAGTAACAAATCATATCTCTAGGTTTGAAGACTTATATGATATTACCGTCTCACGATCACTCGAGATAGAATTCCATGAAGTGATTCCAGTGAGCGTGGGTTGAGTCCAATGCTCAGAACTTATGAGCACTCATGATTGCTGTAGCCTTGTCCAAGACCTCTACAACCAAACATGACAGTCTTGATTCATACCTACTTCCGACATATGACCGACTGTGGAGGTTTGAATAATATGTTATACCAAACAAAAATTATTCTGGAAGTCAAAACATGCAAAAGAAATATAGTAAACGATCGACAAGAGATGGCAACACTTTACTCATAAATAAAACACTTTTATTCATCATCAGATGTCAATTACACTTTACAAATTTCGAGGTTATCTAACTACTAAATCTAATATCATCCTTCAGCCCTATGCTCCGAGCATGCTGGAGATGCTTAACCCGAGTCAGTCCCTTCGTGAGGGGATCTGCCAGATTCTCATCTGATGATACCCTCTTTGCCACGAGGAGTCCTTCTTCGATCCGATGTCTGATGAAATGGTGTTTTCTGTCGATGTGTCTGGATCTCCCGTGATCCCTTGGTTCCTTGGCTAAGGCAACAGCACTTTCACTATCACAGAAAATTTCCATTGGCTCTTTAATAGCTGGTACAACTCCAAGGTCTCCAATGAAGTTCCTCAGCCATAACGCCTCCTTTGCCGCCTCGCTAGCTGCAATATACTCTGATTCACAAGTAGAATCTGCCACTGTCTCTTGCTTGGAACTCTTCCAAGAAATTGCTCCTCCATTTAGGGTAAAGACCCAGCCCGACTGAGAGCGGAAATTATCCCTATCAGTCTGGAAGCTAGCATCACTATACCCTACAACTCTCAAGTCATCACTCCCACTGAGGGTAAGGACCCAGTCCTTAGTCCTTCGTAGGTACTTGAGAATATTCTTTACCGCAATCCAGTGTGCCTTGCAAGGGTTCCCCTGAAACCTGCTAACCATGCTCAGGGCAAAAGCTACATCAGGTCGGGTACACATCATAGCATACATGATCGATCCTACAGCCGAAGCATAAGGTACTCGACTCATTTGTGCTATCTCAGCCTCAGTGCTAGGGCTTTGTGTCTTACTCAGTTTGGCGTTACTCTGGATGGGCAACTCTCCTTTCTTGGAGTCTTGCATTCTGAATCTCTTCAGCACCTTATCCAAGTAGGTACTTTGACTAAGTCCAATTAATCTTTTACTCCGATCTCTCAAGATCCTTATCCCTAAAATATAGGCAGCTTCACCAAGATCCTTCATAGCGAAACACTTTCCAAGCCAGGACTTTACTTCCTGCAGGGTTGGAATGTCGTTTCCTATGAGTAGTATGTCATCCACATACAATACCAAAAAGCAAAGTATACTCCCAGTAGCCTTGACATACACACAAGATTCATCTTCACTCCTAGAAAAGCCAAATTCCTTGACCTTTTCATCAAAGCAAAGATTCCATCTGCGAGGTGCTTGCTTTAATCCATAGATGGATTTCTCAAGCTTACATACTCTATTAGGGTACTCGTTGCTGACAAAACCCTCTGGCTGACTCATGTAAACATCTTCAGCCAACTTTCCATTAAGGAAAGCGGTTTTGACATCCATTTTCCATATTTCATAGTCATGAAATGCAGCTATGGCTAACAGAACCCGAATAGACTTAATCTTGGCTACCGGAGAAAAGGTCTCATCATAATCCACTCCAGGAATTTGAGAGAAGCCCTTTGCAACCAGTCTAGCCTTATAAGTGTGTACTTTACCATCCATGTCGGTCTTCTTCTTGAAGACCCATTTGCACCCCACTGTCTTACGACCTGGTACATTTTCAACCAAGTTCCAAACTTGATTGTCATGCATGGATTGTATCTCGCTATCCATAGCCTCTTTCCATTTAGCAGACTCGGGGCCTGCCATGGCTTCCTCGTAGCTGTTAGGGTCAGCTTGACATACTAGTGTTCCATCACTAATAAGTGTCTCACCTTCTGCAGTAATATGGAATCCATAGTAATGCTCAGGTGCACTCCTAACTCTCGTGGAACGCCTCAGAGGTACAGATTCGTCAATTGGCTCAACAGGAGTTTCCTCCTCAAGTTGAGGGCTAGAGTTTGAAGTTCCATCACCACTTGACTCTTGAATTTCTTCAAGATCAATTTGCCTCCCACTGTCTCCTTGGCTTATAAACTCTCTTTCTCGAAAGACTCCTCTTCTTGCTACAAAGACCACATTGTCACTAGGTCTGTAGAAGAGGTAACCAAAGGATTGTTGTGGGTAGCCGATGAAAATACACCTCTCGCTTCGGGGTTCGAGCTTATCATGAGTCTCGCGTCTCACGAAAGCCTCGCAACCCCAAATCTTGATATGGTCTAGTTTAGGTACTTTACCAGTCCACATCTCGTGAGGAGTTTTAGCAACTTTCTCTGTAGAGACTAGATTAAGGATATGGGCGGCAGTCTCTAAGGCATACCCCCAGAATGAGATTGGTAGCAAAGCTCGACTCATCATGGAACGAACCATGTCCAACAAGGTTCGATTACGCCTCTCAGCCACACCATTCAACTACGGTGTCCTGGGAGGTGTCAATTGTGAGACAATCCCACATTCCCTTAGATAGTCGAGGAACTCTGAACTAAGATACTCACCACCCCGATCGGATCGAAGCATCTTAATGTTCCTGCCCAATTGATTCTCGACTTCCTGTTTAAATTCCTTAAACTTCTCGAAAGTTTCTGACTTATGCTTGATTAAGTAGACATATCCATATCTACTGTAATCATTAGTAAAAGTCAAATAATAACGATTAGCATCCCTTGTGGCATGTTTGAATGGTCCACACACATCCGTGTGTATAAGGTCCAACAAACCTTCACCCCTTTCACACGAGCCTGTGAAGGGTGACTTTGTCATTTTTCCAAGTAATCATGATTCGCAACTATCATTTGACTTTAGGTCAAACAACTCCAAGACTCCATCCTTTTGGAGTTGGCCTATGCGTTTCTTGCTTATATGTCCAAGACGACAATGCCATAATGATGCTTTATCCAAGTTATTATTATTAGTAGAATCAATACACAAAACATTATTTCCTAAGTTATCTACAACAGACACAGCTTCATACACACCATCACAAGGTAATGCTTTAAAATAAAGAACATTATTAAAGAAAGCATCAATAGAACCAACTTCATTATTAAACGAAAAGGTAAACCCTTGTTTGTACAAAGCATGAAAGGAAATAATATTTCTTGCCATTCCTGGCGAGTAACAACACTTATTCAAATCTAAACTAAACCCACTACTTAGCGATAAAGTATAAACTCCAATCTTGGTGACAGGTGAAGCTTTCCTGTTCCCCATGATCTAGTTTATTCTTCCTTGCTCCACATCCTCACTTCTTCTTAGTCCCTGCAAGTCACAACAAATATGAATACCACAACCGGTATCAAGGACCCAAGATTTTGAATGGGGTGAGTTATTAGAAATGATAGTGTAAATACCTGCATGGTTGGGTTTGACTTTCCCATCCTTCACATCCTGCTGGTACTTTGGGCAGTTCCGCTTCCAATGAGCTTTTTCATGGCAATAGAAGCATTTAGCCTCTTTTGGGTCAGAAGAAGGAGTAATGAAACCTTTCTTGGTTCCACTTGAAGAAGAGCCATCAAGGGTCCGAGCCTTGGTACCCTTCGAAGATCTCTTTCTCTTCCTCCCTCGACTTTTCCCGATTGCCAAAACCGGAGTTGAGTTTGGAGTAGGAGTGATAGGAACCGACTTCCCCTTAAGACCTGTTTCTGCAGTCTTGAGAAGTCCCTGAAGTTTGCTGAGAGTGACCTCTTCCTTATTCATGTGATATGTCATGCGGAATTGATCATAGCACGATGGTAAGGAGCGCAAAATTATATCTATTGCAAGCTCCTCAGGGAGGTTCACATTAAGTTTCAGCAATCGATCCACATACCTTTGCATTTTCTGCATGTGGCTCGTGACGGAATCCCCGTCCTTCATCATGGTTGTTATCATGGAGCAGATGATTTCGTACCTCTCTTGTCGTGCACTTTGATGGTATCTTTCCATCAAATCTTGGTGCATTTCATAAGGGTAGAAATCCTCATAGGACTTTTGGAGTTCTGCTGTCATTGTGGCCATCATGATGCATGCTACTTTCGTAGCATCCCTTTCATGTGCCTGAAAGTCAGCGATCTCCTGAGGAGTTGCAGTGGTCTCATCAATCTCCTTAAGCTCCTTGTCAAGGACATATTCTTTGTCCTCGTAGCGGGTAATCATCCTGATGTTTCTGATCCATTCATTGAAGTTGGATCCATCAAAGGTGACTTTCCCACACAAACTCATAAGAGTAAAGGAGCCATTGGGATTCGAGCCAGAAGCATTATTTGAAGACATCTGAAAGAGGAGAACAAGTTTAGTATAGATTTAAGAGAGTCCTTAATAAAACACCCAAATGTAATATTAAGGCTAGGATCCAATCACAATATAATATAACTTAGAAGAGGTATACCGTAATCTAAGCTATACCATATTTGAAAGGTAGGTGAATAACGATTCACCAATTTCCACCACGAAAACCGAAATATTAGATATTAGGTTTTATTGGTTTTTAGAAATTCCTAGATTCTTTGAGATTCAATGAACTTTTCAAAGGCATGTTTCAATCTCGAGAGTGCCCTCCAAGTTTTGTGACTGGGATACCGAGGATCACAAAACGAGGTGTGAAGTAACCATGCAAATCACTTGGTACCCTTAAAGTTTATAACTCAATCGATGTGCCGGTAAACCACACACGCTCCACCGATACTATAATAAACCTTAAGTCACCCTTTACCTACCTTGTTAAGTCCAAGTTAGTGTGCCGGTTAACCACACACGCTCCACCAACGACTTAGACAAAGTGTAAAGTGTAATTTCA
The DNA here is from genome assembly GCF_052625555.1 of Lactuca saligna. Taxonomy (NCBI): domain Eukaryota; kingdom Viridiplantae; phylum Streptophyta; class Magnoliopsida; order Asterales; family Asteraceae; genus Lactuca; species Lactuca saligna. Next base: position 19,415,160 of record NC_136424.1, read on the forward strand.
TGGATTAGCACCTTATTCACATTTTCCTAAAGTAACTAAGATTGGGAATTTAATAAAACATTTAGTTACTTTATAATATACATCATACTTTGAATGAGAGTTTATAAGTCCTTGTCTTACCCGTTCGGCTAACGACCCTCCACCAGTCAAGCAAGCGGTGGGTGAGAGTAGACACCCATTAAGTCACCATTTTATAGGCAACAACCTTATACCCACCTTATAGACCGGCTTCGTGAATGAGGCGTACTAGCGGTAAGACGACTTTATTCTTATACATATATATATAATTATTAAATCATCATAATATAAGTATAAGGGTTGAATTTTAACTTTTAAAATTCTAGGGGTTGGAACTTAAAGTTTTAACTTAACTTTACTTGTTCCAAAACTTGAGGGCAAGTTTTGTAACTTTCAAAACTTTTCATTTCTTGTAACTTATGAGTTTAATAGAGTAATAAAATGAAGACTCTTCATTTTTCTAACTCTTGTGTTTGTTTTAATGGTTTTAATTCAAGTGTGACTCTTGGTTTTCCATAACTTGAGGACAAGTTATGGACTCCATTAAAACACATTATGATCAAGAATTAATCTACCACATAGGTTACAAATAATTCCTATGATCATCTAAAACATCATAAGAACAAGAACATGAATATGAACACATTCATAAATTACACTTAAAACTTTGTAATTTTGATAACTAGTTGTTGTAAATGAATTAGCAAAGACATTACACCACCAAAAACAAGTTTTCAATTACCAAAACAGTTTAGGGTAATGTTTCTAATTTATTTCCAGCAACTAAATCGAAATTCTGCAATCAGTCGACCCTACTCGCCGAGTGCATGAATTCACTCGCCGAGTTGGTTGAAGATACACATGAACTCAACGAGTCCCCTCTATAGACTCGACGAGTCCACTCGCAGACAGCAAGATTTTCGACTTTTTTTCAACTTTTAAGCACAAATATCTACTAGAAAAACAGCCTTTTACGACGCTCATTGCGCGTTGTAAAAGGCTCAGACGACGTGCAAATGCGCGTCAAGGAAGGCCCTGTCATAAAGGAAGACGACACACTTTTGCGCGTCGTCTATAGACGACGTGCATTTACGACGCGCATTTACGACACACAATGCGTATCAAGGAAGGCCCTGTCATAAAGGAAGACGACACGCGTTCGCGTGTCGTAACCTTACGATGCGCGTGTTAATGACACGCAATGCGTATCAAGAAAGCCCCTGTCAAGAAAGGCCATGTCATAAATGAAGATGACACACATTTTTGCGTATCATAATTTTGAATGTTTAAAAAAAGTATTATTTATAGATTTACTAATTGTCAAATTAAATAATACATTAAAAATATCATAATACAAAATAAAATACCATAAATAACAAAGATAATTCATTTCACTAGTATGTCAAATACAAATAATTATTCCAATAGTGAGTAAATGTTATAAAAAAAATGAGCTCATTTATATACAAGTGCATTATCTAGCTTACTATGTGCCAACAACTCTCTGTGTGTTTACTTTTGCTTGAGTCTCGTTTCCTCCAAAGCTTCTAGCCATGCCAAAATATGATATCTTAGGGTTCATGTCCAAATCAAGTAAAACATTGCTAGCTTAAATTCATCAAGTCCTTGGCGTGAAGTCTTAGATAGAATCTTAACTGCAATCTCCAATCCTTCTAGCAGACCCTAAAGATCATTATTGGCTATGTACCAGGATCAACCTGCAATATGTTATTACTTGCAGCATCTTCTGCCTGTTTGACCAAGGTTGTGCCTTCAGCGGCAACATGCTGCATTGCGTCAAAAAGATAAAAACAAATGACAACAAATACAAATAACTGCATGCTACTTTTAAAAAAATAGAATCCAACTCCTAAATCACAAAACCTTTTTAAACATACAAGAGACAGGATCCAATCCATGGGGTATTCTTGGAAAATAGTCTGAACATTCTTGACAAATCATCAACCTGCAAGTGAAAGGTAGAAAGGGAATTGGAGCTTGGTGATGCTCATGCTGGTAATTGAAGCTTCAAACGCCAAGCCAGGTAGGTGATGCTCATGCTAGAAATTGAAGCTTGGAATTGCTTTTCCAATTGTACGTACACATACACATGAGATGAGAATAAGAAACTACTGTATTTGATTAGGTTTAGCTAATAATAAGCGAAGGAAGAGGAATGTGCTAAGAAGTTATTATGTATAGAATGAGAAAGAATAATAACCAAAAATCATGTCTTAGACTTATTAACTTTTCACCTATTTGTCTTTCTTCCTAAAAATATTCATTTGATCTGAATAAATATTATGAAACTTGGTTTATTGAAAGCAAGTATTAAATGGTCATGGTCATGGTCATGGTCATGGTCATGTAATTTAGTAGTAGTCTTATTCAATCTGGAAAATTGTAAATTTTGTCCCACTGCCACCCAGGCGAAGAGTAAAGAATGGGAATGGAGGTTGAGTACCTTATGAAGTAATAGTAGAAGAAATCAGCATAAAGAGCTGTTTGTATTAAGCTAGAGAAACAGGCTGAAAACAAACAAACAAACAAACAAACAAAAAAGTCAAATGAAATACATGTATAGATAATAAGAATAAGAGAAAAGCTTTAACTTACATATCCATCCATTGAAATGGGGCTGTGTGAGATACCGACAAATCCAGTTGAGAATATTCAATGCACGATATGCCCTAACAATACAATGCAAACAAACAGATTTTCATTCATAGCATCCTATTTTCTAAATGATTATTATACTATTTTTGATCATTTAAAAAACCATTTTTCATGGTTATCCAGCTTCATAATGATATCATGCCAAAATATAGAAGGGAGAATACCCAAGAAAGAAAACATATTGACCGATCAAATTGTCAACATTTCCACTTCGCTGCAGCAGAACCAACTATGGGAGAATAGCAACAGCTTCCAAATAGATAGAAAATGCCCAACATATCTGCACAGTCCTAATAATATGAAAACTGTACAACCTTATCTATTGCTACATTTTTAAATCTTTATAACACTCCAATTAGGCTAAGCTTTTTTTGAGGAGGGCATTCAGGTCTTTTGGACAAGAGCCAGTCCATGTTCTTTTCATATCTTTTTAATAATCAATATAACCACACTTATTCTCATATATAATTTTGTAATGATTAATTGATTATAACATGTTTCAGCACAAAGACAATGAATTAACTTAACTGTAGTCTGCTTATAATCCTGGCACAAGGTGAAATCTTTATAACATCGGGTGAGTCCACACTAATATTCAAACATAAAACAAGAGCAACACATCCTGTTTTCATCTACAGTTAAAAAACATCATTTTAGAGCTAACTATAAAGAAATACACTACCAATAACAACCCAACAAATCATAGCCTCTGATTTCAAATGCATAGCTGTATTAGCAACGAATGATCACAATTACAAGAACAGCAACACTAATCATATTACATGCTTTATACCCTCAGAGCCCTCTTTAACAAGCTATGGAAGGGTGGTAAGCGTTTTATTAATTTTGCATGTCTTGTTTTTATTCAAAAGTCTTATTGATCTAATTTTATTCATTTGTTATGTAGGTATCATTCAGAAACAAAAGAAGAGATGTGAATCAAGTTTTGTGTTTATTCCCTAAAAAGTTTTAGTTCGATAGTATTATGTTGTTAGTATTAGTACAACATTTATATTTATTAAATCTTTTTGAAGACATTTGTATTATAAATTAGTTATTGATAGTATTTTTGTTAGACAAGTTTGAATTTACTTAATGGTATTATGATTTCATTCATTATCTAAGTTCTCTTATTATTATTTTATATTACCTTTAAAATTAAAAAAATTGAGACCTAATTTGTTAATATAATTGTGTTAAAAAATTCCATAAAAAGCATAGAAATAATATTTAATTTTAGAATAAAATAGTGGCATCAAAATAGTGTCACTAAATCCTACAAATATTTTAGTGGCATAATAGAAAAGTGCCATTAAAGCTCAATAAAGTTGCAGCGGCACAACCAAAAATTGCCACTAAAGGCCTTTAGTGGTAGCATTTTTAGTGACACTTTTTTTTTGTGCCGCTGATTATCCGGGGGGGATTTAGTGGCACTTTTTCGGTTTTTAGTGACACTTTTTCTGTGCCACTAAATGTCGTTTTATTTGTAGTGAGATTACCCGGTCCTTAGGCCGCCATTTGGAGACCAACCCACTTTCAGCAGGAAACAAGATCACCACTAGCAAATACACACTTATAAACTTCCAACCCAAGAATCTCTTCATTCAGTTTCATCAAGTGGCTTACATATACTTTTTAGCCATTGCAACTCTCAATCAGCTTCCTCCTCTTGTAGTCTTTGGAAGAACAGTCTCTCTCTCTTCCCTCTCCTTTTTATTCTCACAGTAACTGCTATAAAAGATGGATACGAGGATTGGAGAAGACACAGATCAGACAGAAATGAGAACAACAAAGAATCTCTTGTGACAATCCTTTGTGACATGGTGCTAATGTGGATAAGTGATCCTAGTGGCATTGCTTACATACAAACCATGAATTTAGATGGAGAGTCAAATTTAAAGACGCGTTATGCTAGACAAGAAACATCCTTAATGCCATTAGGGTCAATATCAGGGGTAATTAGATGTGAACAACCTAATAGAAACATATATGAGTTCACAGCTAATAGAGTTAAATGGTCATAAAGTTTCCCTTAGTCAATCAAACATTATCTTACGTGGGTGTCAGATGAAAAACACAAAATGGGTTATAGGTGTTGTTGTGTATGCTGGACAAGAGACAAAAGCTATGCTAAATAGTGCAATTTCCCCTTCAAAAAGAAGCAGACTTGAACAAGCAATGAACTCAGAAACTATCTGGTTATCTGTTTTTCTATTCATATTGTGTCTTGTTGTTGCTATTGGGATGTGTTTATGGCTGATGAGTCATCAGGATGCAATTGATATGATTCCTTATTACAGAAAGGGCTATCTTATAAAGGGAAAGTTTCCAGGAAAACCGTATAAATACTATGGGATTCCAATGGAGACGTTTTTTTGCGTTTTTGAGTTCTGTTATTGTGTTTCAAATCATGATTCTTATATCTTTATACATCACCATGGAATTGGTTCGATTAGGTCAATCTTATTTCATGATAGAAGATAAACACATGTATGATAGCAGTACAAACTCAAGGTTTCTATGGAGATCCTTAAGTATAAATGAAGATTTAGGTCAAATTTGTTATGTGTTTTCTGATAAAACTGGAACACTTACTGAAAACAAAATGGAATTCAGAAAAGCTTCTATTTTGACACGTGTATATATACTGTGTGTTTACTTGATTTCTTCAATTTTACCCCAGACCATGACTATTGACTAGCCTCTAAAAATCAGGTGTGCATGCTGAAATGGTGTTGACACGTGTATATATACTCTGTGTGTGTGTGTGTTGAAGAATAGTTGAAATGAAAAACTTACATGCCAACTAGAAATGGCTCTACATAAGAAAACAAGTGAACTTAAATCCACTGATGTGTTCACTTTCACCTGCAAACCAAAAAAACATAAGTAAGTTTCTGCTTCAAATCAAATCAAAAGTCTAAACCAAACAAAAGCAGATGCATACCATTGCACAGAGACCTCTAAAAGCATCCTCCTTTTGAATGTCATCCCGAATTTTGTTGACATTAAGAAATTTAAGTATTGTCAAATGCTGTTTTAAGTAAAAATTCTAAGAAAAAGGAAATGAGGTTGAAGTTGTAAAAATTTTGGGACTTACATGGCTATAGCAATATGCCATGCTTGCATGAAATGCTCCATGTGAGGTGATACAAGCTGAGGACAAACTCATGCATGTCTACACAGGGTGATTGCACTATATAAAGTGACTTATTAAGCCCTTCACAAATAACATCAAAAAATACTAGATGATGATAGAACCCATGTTGGTAGAAGCTCCACCTGGTCGACTAGACCCGCTGTTGTTGGACCGAATTACCCCTCCAATAGTCTTGGGTGTGCCGATACTGAACTTGTTTTCATCTATCATAACAGCAAGAGTCATGGCTCTTGCCAAGTTTGCTGGCTGTAAAATACGAACGGCCGAACGTGTGTCATCCTTGAGACCATTAATGAAGGTACCTTCCAACACGCTTTCTGGTATGTCTCCCAACTGACATGACAGTCTCTCAAAATTGCTTACGTAGTCACGTACAGTTCCTTCTTGTCGGATGGCGATAAACTGATGATAGATATTGCCTTCACCTGTTAACTGGAATCGCTCCAACAACCATTCTTTTAAATCCTCCCAAGAGCGGAATGGGTCCCTTGCTTGACTCCAACGAAACCAAGCCAGCGCTTTGCCGTCCAAGCAAATCGCTGCTGCCTTCAAACGATCACGTACTCCAATGTCTTGGATCTCAAAGAAACGCTCCACCTTATAAATCCATCCAAACGCGTCTTCCCCTTCGAAAATAGGAGCTTTAATCTTCTGAAATTCTCCCATTTGTCGACCCCCACCCTTGTTCTTATCGTCCTTGGGTCCCTTTTTGAAGGATCCAAACTCGAGCTCAAATTTAGGATCTTCCTTGTCCTTCTCCTCCTCTTGAATGAGTTTCCCCTTGACAGTTTTCGTCAAGTTATTGATAGCTTGCAGGACTTCTGTGAATTGTGCAGCATTCTCCTTCTTGGCGAGGTCAGCTTCCTCTCGAAGCTTGGTAAGATCCTGCTCCAGGGCTGCAACACCTGCCTCCAATCCATCCATCTTCTCATAATTTGTTTTTGACATGTTGACACCAGAACCGTAACAGCTTTGATACCAATTAATAGGTTCAAGATCCTAACCCGCAGGTAGGAACCTTAACCAGGCCTCCTGTAGTTCGAGAAACAGGGAATTCTCCAGCAAATCGTCTAAGACTTTTATTCCAGCATAAAACGTGATTTATCCCTAGAACATTAATTATATAGTCGTATTAACCTAATCATAATCCAAAACCAGATCCTAAAAAATAGGAATTCTAAACTAAATAAAAAAACTACTATTCTAATTAAAAGGAAAGCTAAATAAAAGGAAAACATTTAAAAATTCTTTCTTGAATCTTGATGATTATCCCTTCGTCGATATACTTGACCAAAACAACCAACATGGGTCGTATCAAATGATTCAGATGAGAAACAATAACAAATAAATAAATAAAGGACATTTGACACTTATAAAAAAGATAACTGATACTTGTCGCCATACCAGTTACTTAGCAGCAACCTCAAGAAACTCAGCTAGGCGTGGGTGCAAATGAGTTGGACAAACCTACTAAACAAAAAACACCAAAAAAAAGTTAATATATAGTTAACATAAACCATTGTTAACAACTAGGCGTAATGAAATTGGATGACTATATTCCCAAATTACCCTTGCCAGGTCTCCAAGCAATGCAAATTGATATCTCGTACAATAGTTTTGAGTCCAACACCATCAGCGTGTGCTTTTGAGTGAATTCCTTGGGATAAGCCTTCCATATATGCTCTGTTATCCCTTTCCTTTTTGAACAAAACACCATAGCGAGACTCCAAATATGTAATAATAATCGATCGATAGAGTTTCTACATAAGTTGCAGGTGATCAAAAATGGCGGAAATTAGGAAATGTAAATTGTACCTTTAGCGAGATTAGGGTAAAGCCATCACGAATTAGAGCCATCATTACCTGTGGGAGACCTAGGGGAAGTTGATCGCCTCTATCCACCTACCAAAAAAGTGAATCGTCTTCCCGTAAGTTTTCGGCGCTTTCTCCCGATCTTGCCGCTCAACCGGACCAAGGACGCCTGGAAGGAAAAGGACGTCGCTCTTCACCTCATACTCGTGGATGTGCCACATCGGCTTTTCTGAGTCCGGCAAGGTTAAGAACAGTTTTTATGTTATGATGTTTTCAACTCCTATTAACCGGGCATCGGCGACTGGACGATCGTAGATCAAGCACTGTCTCATATCCTCGTTTTGATGGCGACCAAGATGGCAGCATAAATGGAAGGGGGATATCAGAGCACAAAATAGAGAGACAGGGGAGACGGGAGAGAAAAGAGTCGAATGAGTGTTTAAAAAAGCCCTAGAAATTATCCCAATGATTTTCTGATATATGAATTGTTGAGGCATACAACAGAGATGGTATCGTGATTAGGGTTTGCAGAGAAAAGGGAAGAATAGAACGAAGGGGATCTTGAAGCGGGGTATTAAAATTTTTAAGAATTTTGAGGGGATTTCCTTTCCCCCTTACAAGAACGCGCGTTTTAGTAAAAATCATAAAGCGACAATCACAGAGGGTGCACATTTTAGATAAAGTGCCCTCCGTGTTTTTTTTTTTTTTTTTTTTTTTTTTTTTTTTTTTTTTTTACATTAGACACTAATTTAAGGGCACGTAATAATGCGTGACCTAAACACTCAAATTTTTTGAATAGACGACACGTTTTTATTGTCACTCTTATTTGCGTAACATAAATCAGTGAGCGTCGTGATTTGCGCGTCGTGAAAGGGTCTTTTTCTTGTAGTTAATAAAAAAACAAACAAGCCTAGTCTCTGATACCACTGATGGGTTTTGAGCATTCTAACACTTCCTAAGTGTACATGCAACCCTAATAACCTTGGATCTATGTTTGTCTAATTATCATGCAAAGTTGAATTCCAAGGTTATATTCCTATCTAGCATACATGGGGAACAATTTTAACTTAAAGTATAGATAGAATAACTTACCTTGTTGTTTGTGTTCCTTGAAACCTTGTGAGCCTAGCACCCCAAGTGTGATGCCTCAAATGCTTCACACAACACCAAATGCTCTTGGAAGAACTTATGAGAGAACACACACTTCTCAAAAATCGGCCAAGCCCTCTTGTTTCTTAGTGTAACCGATTTTGGTGGAGAATATGTTTCTTATATAGTGTTGACACATCTAAGGTTACACCATGTAAACCCTAATGTGTCATGACTCTTCATTTCCATGACCCATGGGTTTGTAACTCCCATGGAGCATCCATGGAGCATCCTATGGGTGGAACCCAACTTGATAATCCATGGAGCCTCTTAGCCCACTATACAAGATATGGATGATTTACATAATCAACCCATATATTTAATTAGTTATCTTTTGATCACATAATTAATTCTAAATTAATTCTTGATCAAACTAATCAAATAATATTATTAATATATTAGAACTTATAATATATTAATAATCTCCAAGTGTTATTTCTCTCATTTAGTCTATCCAATTGCATGGTGCCATGCAACCCAAATGGACCATGCCGGGTCGGGTCAAGTACATACCAGAAATAGTTATGGACTTAGACACCTTATCCAACAAAAAGACCTTGGCCAACTCAGTTTCTTCTTAGGTCTGGAGTTTCAAAAGACTGACAAAGGTATGGTTATTCATCAACAAAAATACATCAAAGAGTTACTGGATCTGTATTCAATTCACAGTTCAAAAACAGTCACCATGCCACTACCACAGAAACCACAACTCCTATCTAACATGCCCGATCCTCTACCGGATGCTTCCATTTATAGACAACTCATAGGTAAACTAAATTTTCTTTTACACACAAGACCTGATTTGTCTTTCTCAGTTCAACACTTGAGCCAATTCAACCAAAATCTTTGCAATCTCACTATGATGCTGCTATTCATGTTTTACAATACCTGCATGGCACTTCAACTCAAGGATTATTTTTTAATTCAGATTCATCTTTCAAAGTAGAGGCCTACTGTGACTCTGATTGGGCTGCTTGCCCAATCACAAGAAAATCTGTCAGTGGTTTTTTTATCATGTTTGGTGATTGTCCAATCTCTTGGAATTCCAAAAAGCAAAACACTGTTTCATTATCTTCATCGGAAGCAGAGTATCGATCTATGTGAAGGGTATGTTCAGAATTGGCATGGATAGCCCGTCTTCTCACTGAGATTGGTGTACCTGACATCACTCCCATTCCCTTAAAATGCGACAACTTGGCAACAATTTACATTGCCAAAAACCCTGTTTTCCACGAGAGAACAAAACACATCGAATTGGACTGTCATTTTGTGCGAGAAAAACTACAAGCAGGCTTAATATCTTTAACTCATGTCTCCACTACTAATCAACACGCAGATGTGTTCACGAAAGCTTTATCCGGAACAAATCACAAGAATGCTATCGGCAATCTGGGGCTACTTTCCTATCCTCCAGCTTGAGGGGGGTGTTAGACTAATATTTTTATATTAACTGTAAATGTCTTGATAGTATAGGGATATTTTATGTTATTTTGGTAGTTTTATTTTGAATTCAGATTATATCCCCTTTGTATGTTTTCCTGATCTATCAATCAGTTTTTTGAATGAGAATAACTTTTTCTCAAGTTCTTCTTTCTTCTTTCCTTCAAATCTAACTATATATATATATATATATATATATATATATATATATATATATATATATATATATATATATATTTGTTAATAAGTTCATTTATGAGGATTAGTTTAATTCAAACAAAATGCTATCCTTGAAAATATACATTCCAGATATATTTTAACGTTAAAAATATATCACAGTACATTGTGTTCTTCATATTATAAGTTTCCAAAGAGAAACTAATTTGCAAAAAGGTAACAATTATCATGAAAAAAAAGAAAAGACTATTCACTGCCCGGCCTCTTGCCCATAACCCATCAAACTCGTAAAAGTTCAAGAACAAGTTAAAGATTTTACAATTATTTTGAGTTAACATTCTAAGTATTAATTCTAATTTGCAAAGAAATGACTCATAAAATAATTTATCTTTGAGAATTATAATAACTATATAATTATCAATATTTTGTAAGGTTAATATTTAATAGTTTTATAGTTTGCCAAGATACACACAAGGAAACTATTCACCAAAATCAATTAATCACCACCCAAAATTATTCTTCAAATGTGGTGTATAAAGAAGTGTTGAAAGATTAATAATATACAATCAGTCATGTGTTTTACATATTTGTAAATAACCCTAACTCTTCATTTTTTATTCTTATTGATTTCGTATTTGTTAGCAATACTCTTATTGATAATTGTCCGCCGAAAAGAAACTAATTATCGTATCATACATGTTTCCGAATACAAATAAATGTTGAAAGAAACTATTTGCACCCGTCGTTTAGCACGGTTAAACGGTTTATATATATATATATATATATATATATATATATATATATATATATATATATATATATATATATAGATAGATAGATATATATATATATATATATATATATATATATATACACACACACAATGTTTAAAAAACTTGGTTTGAACCGGCCAGTCGAACCGGTTGGACCAGGAGCCGGAGGAGGGAGCAGTTCAACTATCACCGGTTTTACATTGATTTTTGAATCAGATTGAACCGGGCGGTTTTTAGAAAAAACCGGTTGAACTGCTCAAAAGAAACTGGTTGAACCGATTAAACCGAATAAAAACACATGAAAAAATCATTTACATAATAAATTTTGGTGATTTTTTTCATATCTATTTAGTTTTCTCTAAATAAAAACATTTGATAAATGTTATAAAGTTTTTTGATGTGTTTGTATTCATCTAAAATTATATTTCGTTACGGTGTTATACTTTATTTTCATTTTGACGTATATGAATTGATGTAAAACACTAAACGTATGGTTATATGTTATTTTAATGTATTTAGATTCATCGAAAACTTATTTTTATGTGTATTTTTAATCACCGAATTTGTAAACATCAAATTCATGATTTATATATGTATGTGTAGGAAAATTGAAAAAAAACATGAAAAATATAAAAACCGGTTAACTCGGCGGTCGAACCGTTACACTGGTTGAACCAGAAACCGTTTACCATACCGGTTCAACTAAAAAACCGGTTTTTAATATATATATATATATATATATATATATATATATATATATATATATATATATATATATATATATATATATATATATATATATATATATGCCAACTCCATTTTAGGAAGTGAACCAATGACCTAAGATAAACTACTTCAAAATCGTACCCTGAATCGATTTCTTTTTTGATGAATATGTATTGCTCCTCGCAATTAAATGAAAGAACCAACAAACTAATTACTAAATCATTGTTGGATCGCACAAACTAAAAGCTTATTAATTTGAAGTAAAAATAATAATAATAATAATAATAATAATTAAAAAAAAAAATCATTTGATTATGCATTACTTTTTTATTCTTATTTGTTTCACACAAACTTTCAAAATCAAAATCCATTATCCTATTAGATGAATTATGTTGTTTTTAGTTTTTTCCTATTTAATTACATTTTTCTCATGTGTGTTCAGGTGGATATCTCTACAATCGGTGTATAATCCTTTTCAACCTTGATGGCCAATTCAATGTTAATGTTTTTGACGCAACAAGCGACTATGTGAAATTTATGAAGTATGTGATTTTTCACATCTATAGACTAGGTATTTTTGGTACTTTGTATATATACTTCACTTTGGTGCTAAACTGTATAAATATACATAGAAATGGAAGTTTTGTATGAAATCCATGAACAATTCAATAAAGTGTAACCGCACACAAAACACGCTACATAGCAGATTCAGATGTTGAATTGCATAAACAACTGAAAAGTAATTGAAACATTTTGACGCATTGGATTGATGTGTAAATGTTTTCACATGGTTTCTTAAATAAAATGCACGGTACACAATGACTAAGTGCACATGTAGGCTAAGTTTTTTAATTTCAAAAATATGCTCCATTTACACCTCCATCTAAACCTAAATTTGAAGATGACTAACCAATATATTAGCATGGGTAATATGGAGTATTGGAATAATGCCTGACTAATATAGCAGAAAGGATAATAATGACCATACCTAATAAAATTCTCATGTAAATACATAAACTTTAAATAAACAATCTATAATATGACTCATTAATACTCACAAACCTGCAACGCACATCACAGTTATATTAAACTACCATTATGGAACAAAAGATTATCATAAGGGAAAAAATCATTCATGTGATATATAACTTTATCATGAGATTATCCAAATGATTATCTATCATTGTTTACTATCATTTGTATAAAAACATTTAATTAAAGAACTATACACTTACAATTTGCACAAAAATGTCAAGCACGTTTATATTATATTATACATTATTCACGTTTGACTGAACTTTAAATTTCTAATTTTTTTTCCATGGAACATGTCAACTAGATTGATGCATACATTTATTTTTCACATAATTTCTAAATGTCAAATGCACAGTGCATAGTGATTAAATCCACATGCAAGTCAAGTTTCTTAATTTCAAGAATGCGATATTTCTATATGCATATACACATGCATATGACACAAATCTACAATATAAGCATATATGTATACACATAAAGAGATGCATAAGTGTACATGGATACGCACATGCATATTACACAAATATATATATATATATATATATATATATATATATATATATATATATATATATATATATATATATATATATATATTGCATATGCATCATATACATATGTATACATTTATGTACATATACTATATATGAGACAAAACTACTATATATAGATATATGTATATCCATATGCATATGGACATGCATAAGTGCGCATATATATATATATATATATATATATATATATATATATATATATATATATATATATATATATATATATATATATATATATATAGGGTTATGTTATTTTGTTTCTAGTCACTATTGTGTGCTAGAATGCACAGATATAGACCATCGGATTGAATATAATCAAAAGTAATGATCTGAGGGTCTATGATAGTAGAATAAGATAACATATACCATATAATCACACAAATTTCAGCATAAGGGCATTTTAGTCAATTAACCTATATTAAAAAATGAAATTTTCGGATTTTTAGGGATAATTAATTCCTTTATTTCTAAAAATCTGAATATTTTAAATTAATTCAAAATTAAAAATTCGATTTTACTCTATCAGAATGGTAGAATGTTAACCATAAACTAGTAAATATATTCGTCGATTATATTATGTCAGAATGACAGAATGTCAACCATAAACTAGTAAATACATTCTAAAAAGAATACACAAAATCAATTCTTGAACTAATAATATCCAAATAATTACATTGTATGATTATGATTAATTGAATAATAACAATATTCTGAAAGAAAAAAGAAAAGAAAAAAAAACATCACAATCTAACAGAAACACTAATCTATTCTAATAGAATATTATTTTTTAGCAACACTTTATACATTGTAGCATAACAAATTCTGGTATAATACACTGTCGTTCTCTATGTTTTCTTCCTTCTCCACAACAATGTTAGCCTCTTCAAAACCTAAATCCACAAAGAAAACATAATCAAGTTTCAAAAATTAAAAAATTCAATGCATTTTAAGAGAATAAAAACTATAAATTCTAACAGAATGTACTTGTTGTTGACAATTATTCTCAAACATTTTAACAGAATACATCTATATAAACTATAATTTCTTGTTGTTGACAATTATTCTCAAATATTCTAACAGAATACATCTATATAACTATAATTTCTACAAATAGAATATAACTATAACTATATTGTTCCAGTTATCATATAAGCATCTTAAGAATAACATCTAGGTTCAATAGAAAATTGAAGAACAAACACATACACAATTAGCCTTCGTAATCAGTTTTCATTTCACATTCAAAGGTAAACTACACATTCAAAGGTATTTCATTCAAAATCAGTTCTCATTTCACATTCAACTTCAAATAAAAAAAATCAACAGCAAGGAAAATTCATATCATGAACCAGAAAACAGATACCAAAAATTCGACAGCTCCTTTGTCAAAAAAAGATAAACATGAAATACAAATCTTAACAAATTAGATTTTAGTCTCTACATTTTATATATGGAATCAATTCAGTATACGATTTTTTGAGTTCCAATTCAATTCAGTATAAATACCGATTGAAAATTCAGAGAACCAAAAAATTAATCTAACAGATACAGAAAACAAGGAAAAAATGAAGATCGACAGAAGCACAAATCTACAGCAAGGAAAAAAAACACGAATGAAAGCAGACAGAGAAAGACGAATGCAGACAGTAGGAACAAACACGAACCTGTGCGGTCGAAGGAAAAATCGACAGCTCCGGTGTTGCGGTGGGCTGCGACGATCTCCGTCCGGTGGCGAGGAAATGGCTAACGGCGGCGAGCAGGGGAGGATCGCTTGAGGAGTCAACGACAGGAGCAAATGATCATCGTTGGAGGAGGCGTATGTGTTATGTTGTATAAGGTTATTAGGTCAAATATATTTACTTTATTTCCATAAATGTAGGATTTCAATTAAATGATTTCCTTAATTAAAAGTACAAAAGGTCCAAAATACCCTTTATTGATTTATTTAATTATTTATTATTTCTTGAATTCTCATTGGTGCATTTAGGCACACAATATTTGTTGAAAACATTTGAACCTAACTCTCTCTCTCTCTCTCTCTTTCTCTCTTTCTCTCTCTCTCTCTCGCTATATATATATATATATATATATATATATATATATATATGTTGAATTAGTGTCTAAGTCCATAACTATTTTAGTATGTACTTGACCAAATGGTGCATGGTCCTTTTGGGTTGCCTTCATCAAAGCAACTTGATAGGATGAATTATGGAGAGAAAGGATTAAATATGATTTATTAATATATTATGAGAATAATATATTAAAGGAGAAATCATATTGTTTAATTAATATTAGTCAATAATTACTTGGTAATTAGTTTTGTGACTAAAAGAGATTAATTAAACTTAAGGGACTGGAATTGTAATTATAAGATAATTGCAATTTGGGCTATGGATTGCCTTATATTAAGGAGTGGACGAATTCTATGGGGAAACCCATAAGAAATCGTCCAAGGCCTTAAGGAAAGGGGGTACATGGGTTGCTTAGGGCTTAAGCATCCAAATTAGGGTTTCCTTGTTAGATAACCCTAATAGCCTAACTATATATACATCCCTTATGACCCAAAAATGTGGCTAAGCATCCTTTTAGGGTTTCACATGTTTTAGGGCAGCCTCCATCCTCTCTCCTCTTTATCTTCTTGCTTTTGGTGTTTCTAAACCATTAGAGGAGTGACATTTGTGACTCTAAGCTTTCTAAAGTCAATACAAGGAGGAATTGAGATTGTTATTGCTACATAACAATCAAGGTATGATCTTAAACCTATTCTCATGTTAATATGATTACTTGAATGCTAGAATTAGGTTTTATAGTCTTGGATAACTTGCATGTACAATAGAGTAACCTAGATCCAAGCATTAGGGTTTGTATGAGCATATAGGATGTTCTTATAACCAAAACCCATCAGTGGTATCAGAGCCTTGGTTGGTTTCTATTGTATTGATGCCTTGTATGATTAAAAAATTAGATTTTTGGGTTTCTGGGGGCTGAACTCGCCGAGTCCATAGATGAACTCACCGAGTTCATGCTGACTCGACGAGTCCATACCTAACTCGGCGAGTCGGCTGGTCAGATGGAGGGAAAACCGGGATTTCTTGCTGTTTTTGCTTAAGGATAGTTGCCTTATCATATTAGATCAATATAAATCCAATTTTATGATATATTTGACTATATTCTTGATCTAATTAAAGATATTTATCAATTAATAAAATATTTGTTTCCTTATGTGATAATTGATTAATTATTTTGATTGAATTGGTAAATTGGTTTGCAAGAAATCATTAAATAAATCAAATATGGATAATTATGTGATTAAATGTTAATTAAGATTATTTGTTATTTGATCCTTGTTGTTATGAAAAGTTTCATATTTTCCCCTTTAGGTTTTATAGTTTAAATTTGAACCCAAAAATTTTGTTGTTTTGAAATTTAAATAGTTGAAACCCTAATGTTTTGAAAAAAAGGTTTCAAAACTTGCCCTCAACTTTTGGAATTTAAATTTTGATTAATAGTTTAATTTTGATGTATATTTAAATTCTAAACCCTAATGTTTTGAAATGTTTCAAAACTTGCCCTCAAGTTTTTGAATTTAAAAGTTGATTAAAAGGTTTAATTAGGAATGTTAAATTCTAAAACCCTAGTAATGTTTTGAAAAGTTCAAATCACACCCTTGTGGTTTTATTAATTAATTAAGGTGTATAATTCAAAGAGGTTTAATAATCCATAAAAGTTTAGGTTTACAATTTAATTGAATTAAAAGTATAATTGTTAAATTTGACCACCTAGTATTTTAAAAGTGTAAAATACACCCTATACTATATATAACATTAAAAGTCTAACATTATATATATGTATGAGTAAAAGTCAGTCTTACCGTTAGTAGGCCTCATTCACGAAGCTGGTCTATAAGGGGTGTTTAAGGAAATTGCCTATAATATGGCGATTGAATAGGTATACACTCTTACCCACCGCACTCTTGACTAGTGGAGGGTTGTTAGCCGAACGGGTAAGATAGGACGAAACCTTCCATTATAAGTATGATGAAGTACAAAAGTAACTAAATGTTTTTCAAATTCCCAATCTTAGTTACCTAGGCAAAGTGAATTGATGCAATTCCATGAAATTACACTTTGTGCCCTTGCGAAGACGTTAGTGGAGCGTGTGTGGTTTACCGGCACACTAAATGGTTCTAAGCAAAGGTAGCAAAGGGTGACTCAATGTTTGTCATAGTTCGGTGGAGCGTGTGTGGTTTACCGGCACATCGAATAGGTGACTGTAACATGTGAGGGCACCATCTAAATTTGCATGGTTATTCACACCCGCTTTGTGATCCTCGGCATCCCAGTCACAAACAAGAGGGGCATATCGAGATTTAAGCATGCCATTGAAATGTTCAATGAATCTCAAAGGATCTAGGAGTTTTCATAGATTTAAAACTTAAATTTCTTTTTCGTTTTTTCATGGTGGAAATTAGTGAATCGCCATTCACTTACCTTCAAATGTTCTGCAATTTGGGTTACGGCGTCCCTCTCCCGAGTTGTAGAATATTGTGTTGGGTCCTAGACTTAGTATCTCATTTGGGTGATTTACTAAGGACTCAATCAATCAATTAACTTGAATTCGTTTTCTCCCGTGTTGTAGATGTCAAAGTTCAACAACTATGGTCTTCCCAAATCCCATGGAACAAGCATTCCACATGAAGATGGTATTCCACGATTCAATCGAGGAACAAGAAATCATGCTTCACTTCCTCCACCTCCTCCAGTTGTTCTCCCTAACCCACAAGATCGAAGAATTGAAAGGTTCAATATCACTAAGGCCATATTGGAAATGAAACATGAAGATGGTAAATCCGTGTGTGCCCACATTCTAGGAATGAAATCACACATCGATAGATTGATTATGTTCGGTGTGTCATTTCCCGATGAGTTGGCTGTGAACTGGTTTCTGCAGTCACTCCCTGAATCATATAACGAGTTCAAAAGAAAGTATTATATGATGGATCATGACGAAAACCTCATTGACCTAACTCATTGCTGCTGAATCAGAAATGATTTGGCGAAGCAATGGAGCGTATTTGTTGGGAAAGTCAACCGACCATGCTTCCGAGGACGTTCTAAGAGAAGCGACCTGCATTTGCTGCCAAGAGAAAGGGCGTTGGATAGAAGTCTGCCCCAAGAGCCTGAAGATTCCAAAGATGGGAGAGTCAAAGAGTATGGTTGTGCTTCAAGTAAAAATCCACTATCTAACTCCATTAAGTTCCTATTCGTTGATTCTTAATACATGATGTGATAAGATTGCATTTGAATGTTTTGCAGGATCGGTGAAAAGAAAGGAAGCTTGATGAAAGAGCAAGATGAGTCTAATCACAAAGAAATGGATCTCGATCGCATGGACTTGAAGATTAGATTTTGAGCTTATATATTTATGATAGAATTGTTAGGAATATTCGACTACATAGTTTTCAATGGATTTTGCATTGTAAGGACAAATGTTTTCCGCTGCTTTTATAAATAAAATAAATTTTGTTTGACTTATTTATTTATTTGTTTATTTCCTTGCAATGAAATCGTTATGAAAATTAATGTTTACATATTTCTACAACGAATGGATATGATTCTTATTTATGGAAATGTCGAGAATTTACCAAATAGGGAGAGTTTCTCATCGCCCAAATTTTAATTGGACAGAAATTTGGAATCACGCAACTTGGTTGCATGATGAATGAGAAATTTCATATTTGGAAATTAGACTAATTCGTTGACAAAGTGTCAAGTGAAGGACTAGGAGATCAAGCACACAAAGTTGTGTGTTGATCAAGTCCACCATAAGAGTAACAAAGATATTCGTCATGATTTACTAAAGGTTTAGTAAATATGATTATACTTATAAGATTAAGTGTAATTCGGAATTGATTAAAAAGGTTTAAATCAATGGCAGAACGAATAAGAAGAATCAAGTAGGCAGAAAGATAAAAGGTTCTCCATTCTAAGAAGAAGGGAGAGTTCCTTTTATGTTTTATGATAGGTCTTAATGATTAAGAACCATATCTCAAATGATCCTCTAAGTGAGTCTTAGTACAATTGTATGTTTAAGAAGAGGAATCAAGAATTGAAGAAATGGTTAAATCAAGAAGTCAATCATACTTCGTTCCAAAACAAGTCTTAGAGTTAAGATTGTGACAATGAGTGACAAGTATTAAAAGGTTTATAACGTTCATCAAATGTGGAAAGTTGTGATGTCTTGGATAAGACAAAGACTAACTAGGACCAATTTATGATGTGTTTTGATAAAAACTACACTAACTCTTGAATATTTGTTTGTCAAGAAATGTTTATTGACAAGAGAATCTTATATGTCAAGGAGTCAGTGGGAGTGTTAATGGTATTTAAAGGTTTAAAGAACAAATCAAATAAACCTTATCGATCATCACTAGCACACGAGTTGAGGTTAACAACCTATCGTGTTGACATTATTTTGTTTCTGTGTTGTTCCAATTGAGTTAATTATGCATATGAGTCCTATGAGTTCTCATTTGAATGCATAAAAGTCAAGGACCTTGATCAATGGAAAGTACATTGATAGGAAAAGGTGAGTTTCTTAACTACTTGGAAGACATGGCGGGCAGCCGTGCTACCATAAGGCAAGAAATCCAGATTAAGAAAGTTCGGTCCATATGAGTTTGAATTTGTCGTAAACCTTGGTTTTAACAAATTCACATGGATAGGAACACATACACCGTTTAAATCTAAGTGTCATAAGATTTCCTCCTTCATGAAAATGATTGTGAGAAAATGCTTTCACTAAGAAAGATTTTAAGAAGATAGTGATTGTAAAATTGCATTCTCGAATTCGATTATGGTTACGGTATCCCTTTCCATGATTTGAATTGTGAGGTTTGGAAATTAGTCTTAATTGTTTAGACACACATATGAACTATCTAAGGCAAAGGTGTATAAGTTCAAGAAGCATTGATAAAAGATTATCAAAGCACTAAGTATTAGAAACATGAACTTAAGAAATTCAATAAGTATTGTTTTTCTAAAATCATCGTGATAGTGGGAGCATAAATGCTATGATTGTATGATTATTAAGGCACGTATTGCAAGTTGGCAATATTAATTATAGAAAACAAGAGTTATACCTTGCAAATTCGTAAGGGTTGTAAAGTTGTTTTGCTATAATTAAGGGAGAGAATATTATGCTTCATTTCAAATCTAAAGGCTTAGGTTGAGAAATGTTAATAAATTTAGTCAAAGGTACATAGTGTGTTCTTAAAATTTTGATTATGGTTACGGCATTCCTTTTCACAATTCGAATTTTAAGAACAAAGCAAATAAAACATTATGCATCGTGTCCCATACGCTTCGGGTATAGTGTCGATTGCAAATGCTTTAATATTTGACCATTCTAAAATTTTTCAAATGTCTAGCGCATTTAGAGGGAAAAGGGACTAGAACCGGTTTTAACTAAAATAATTAAACAACTATCAAAAGACAATCCAAAGTTCGACGAGGATTGGTTGCTTGTGAGTAGTTGGAAGCATGGTATTGGATGGACCATATGTGACAACCCTAAATCTATTCCCGTTACAAATCCCATTTTCACTAACAGAATACGTTAACGTACGTTATTTTATGTAATATTTGGAATCGTTAATATCCGAATATCTAATTTTATGCATGTCCTAATATCATTATAAGTAATATAACTCATACGTGTTAATCTAGTTTAACCTAATAGAGTTGTATTACTATTTCAACCACTTCACCCGGGTAAAAAGTTTTAACCCCGTTAAAACTTTAACATCGGGTAGCCGTGTATCGGGTACAATACCCGAGACATATGAAAACACTTGAACACTTCAATTGGACTCTTTTACCACAATTACACCTCTCTCTCACTACTTTCTCTCTCTAGACCCGAAATCGACTCCAAATCCGCGAATTTCCGACTTCCAAACGTAAGGATTCATCCCCTAACTTAATCTAATCATACTTTACTGCTTTTAGAGTCCAAAATCATGAGAATCAAGGACCATAAAGGAGTTTACGGCCTAAGAAGCTCCTTAGGCCGTAAACCCCCAAAATCATGCCAAAGACTTTGTTTTTCCTTCCTTTAAGCTTATGGACTAGTTAAGGCATAAACCTAGGGGACTTTGGACACTAAAACATAAGGAATTAGAGCCTAAAAAGGAGTTTACGGCCCAAGCATGTGCTTAGGCCGTAAACACCTCAAACACCCCAAAAACACTTGTTTAAAGTCCCAAAAACTCATCTAGGGTGTTTGGCAATTTAGACTTGACAACAAGGAAGGCTTAAATGCATCAAACAACATCATTTGATGGCAAAAAGAGGAGTTTACAGCCAAGGCTAAGCTTGGGTCGTAAACACCCATGTTTTTGTGTCAAACAAGTCCCAAAACCCCTCAAATGCATGTAAGGATTTTAGCTAAGGCCTTTGGAAGTGTGTTGTACCATTAAACTTCACATTTGGACACAAAATGAAGAGTTTACGGCCAAGGATGTTCTTGGGCCGTAAACTCCCCAAAAATATATGCCAAATTGTCCCAAACTCACTATATGGCCTTCTAGAATTTATCTAAGGTGTATGAGACTTTGTTGTACCAATAAAACATACATCTTGAAGGGTTTACAAGAGTTTACGGCCCAAGAACAAGTCTTGGCCGTAAACTCCCCAAAAATGTCACAAATTATGATGTTTAATCCCTTAAAATAGTCCAAGACACATACCACTAAATCAAGGAAGTGAAATAAGACCTTAAACATACACTTTGGAGTGCCACAAGAGTTTACGGCCAAACCTAGGGGGTTTTACGGCCGTAAACTCCCAAAGGATGGCTTTTGGGCCATAAACTCCAAGGGAGTGAGCTCGTGGACCCTCCCGTAAATCATTCATGACTTTGTACCACTCCCGGGAACCCTTTCTAGGCCTTAAAACCCCGAAAACGATGCTAGAATGTCCAAATACTATAATGAAAGGCATAAGATGATTAACTTCTTGTAAAATACATATTTCATAGGACATTAGGGTCCTAGGAGGTGCTCAAGAGGTTATTGGGTACCAAACGCTCAATCGACACTTTTACCCGATTTACCCGATTTCCGCGATTTCAGGTGAGTTCATACCCCTTAATGAACCTTTCAAATGTTTTATATGTTTTAGGGGGGGAGATACAAGTTGAATATACATGTTTATGAAAAGTTATACAAAACTATTTTTCAGATTTCAGAGTTAATCACATGTGATTCCCAATCTGTAGTTCAAATCACATGTGATTTATCACTATGCTTTATAAATAAGTCAATTGTTTTCAAAACTATCTTGGATTAACAAACAAGTTTTAAATGTTCCTTTCGTACAATAATTTTGTTAAATAAAACTCTTTATGAGAATGTAATCATACTAATATATTTATATAAGTAAGACTTGAAAGACTTAGGACCGATAGCTCGCCTTATTTCCTGTTTCTTGTTTGATTGTGGACTTAGGGTAGTAGTTATCCATCCGACTGTCATTGATTTCTTAATTATATATCTCATATAGTAGTACAGATTATGAGTACTTCTTAATTCATTAATTACCTGAATTCACTACTTGATTAGAACCACATACACTAAATTAACTATAATGGGTATAGTTAAGGACTCTATCCCTAGTTTCCACTATTACTCTACACTACTATAATTCTCTATATTATGAAGCAATACACTAATAAGAGAATACAATACAAGATATACGAAAGATTACTACACTATAATATAAGAGAATGCACTAATCATGAGATAACTCACTAATCCACTACGGGATACTCTATACGCTATTCACTATGCCCGAAGTTTTCCGACAGGAAGACGACACTATATGTATAGATCTATACGGGGAAGACGCTATTACATCCCGACTGATAACTTCAGTCCGAGCCGCTCAGGCCCAGGGATGCTTTTACTCTACTACACTATGCATGACTGGGAAAGTCATGGGAGTTCGCTATTACTCACACTATTGGGAATATACTAGAAAGACACTATAACCGCACTAAAATACTAAAAGAAAGATGAAGTAACATCCCGAAGTAAATAAGTATCTAATACTAAAGGATGCGGCACCACTATTACATACTCTAAGAATAACTCACTATATTACATTACTTAATGTTCTGGAAAATATGGGATTTTCTAGGTTTCACCACTATTTATGATTTCAAACTTCGGTTTTCATAATAATGACTCTAATGCTTTTTATACAAGTACTCACACTATAACTCTTATGAACTCACCAGCTTTATGCTGATATTCTTTTCAAAATAACTTGTATCTTCAGGTCAAAGATAGACAGGTACAGCAGCAATTTTTGGAGAAGATGGAGGATACAAGACCCATCTCTTATTTTTGTTTACTTTTGGTGTTTGTCAAACATTACAAAACACACTTGTAAATACTCTTACTATGTAAATGAAATGGTTGTATGGTTCTTGTTTCTACTATTATACAATTGTGATGATACTGTACACTACGTCATCCACCCCGAAACGTATTCCGCCGTTATCGGTTTTGGGGTGTGACACCATATCGACATTATTATGAATAGAAAAGATACTACTAAGAATGAGTTGTCATATGGAAAATATGGAAATGTTTCCATATTGGATGGACGATGTCGACATTATTACGAATAGATAAGATTCTATTAAGAATGAGTTGTCATATGGAAAATATGGAAGCGTGTCCATATTGGGAATTGAATATTGAAAAACTACGTCTAGATTAGAAACTTTTATGCAAAAGGATGTTCAAAGGAATGTACTTTGAATGAGAGACATCATATCTAAGGAGTTGGCTTGTAACAATCTCCGATAAAAGACTTTGTAATTTCATTGGCAATAGTCTTTGTGACTTTGGTGTAGTGATATTACGAAAGGATCATTGCATAAAATGTTAGAATCTAGCATATTCTATAAGTAGCAAGAATTTGATATTCTTACACTTATGAAAAAGGATTAGTAGTTGTGAAATGAGAATGATTGGAAATGTGTTCAATTTGATCTATTTCACAAAGTAAGAACCATAGGTTATCATTGTGTGCATGCTAGGAGCATGGGACAAGTGTAGTAATAATTCAAGTAAGAAGTTGATTACCCGAAACGACAAATAATGAGTAATCGATATGGTGATAAATAAAAGGTGTTTTATTTATACTCAAAGGTTTGAGGCCATATGGGATTAGTATTATTCTTGTGTTTCACTTTGCATGTTTTGACTTCCTGGATAATTTAATTGGTTGAGAACAGTCAAATTATTCGAACGAGCCATAGTCGTTCATATGTTGGAAGTAGATATGAAATGAAGACTGTCGGGGATTGGTGTGTGGATTGTCTAAAAGGGTATTAGACATAAGCATATGTTTGCTGCAACGTTCATGGGTGCTTATGAATAAGATTTGAGCATTGGATTAAACCCACGCTCACTTGGATGACTCCATGAATTGTATCACGAGTGATTGGTGAGACGATAACATCTTATATTCTTGAAACAGAGATGTGTGAGTTGTATCTTGCAAATCAGTTGCACATTCATAATATGTAAACGCATTAGTAACTTGGTGTTATAAAACATATTGTTGTGTGTGATTCGGTGAGTGAGTGCAAGCGAGCGTTGAATCAAAGTTTATCCGTTCCTTTTATCCCAAGTAAGATAAAAGCGATATCTTTGGGTCCCTCGATGATTTAGTGATGACAAACGTAAATGTTAGGCCGGGCTAGGGCTAATTTGATTTGTTCAATTAGTCAGTCATCATAAATCGAAAGTCGAGAAATAGTACAAAGAGAATGATTAGAAATCATGTCTCATACGATATCTAGAATGGAGGAATATATGATCCCTTATCTAAAGGACACGCGTATCTGATAGGATCAGAGTTGACAGCGGCTTTGGAAAGCTACGATTGCAGATCAGGATCTGAAGTCATACGTGGAATAGTTATTAGACTTATCAAAGTGGGAGACTGTTGGATTAATGTCTAAGTCCATAACTATTTTGGTATGTACTTGACCCGATGGTGCATGGTCATTTTGGGTTGCCTTCATCAAAGCAACTTGATAGAATGAATTATGGAGAGAAAGGATCAAATATAATTTATTAATATATTATGAGAATAATATATTAAAGGAGAAATCATATTGTTTAATTAATATTAGTCAATAATTACTTGGTAATTAGTTTTGTGACTAAAAGAGATTAATTAAACTTAAGGGACTGGAATTGTAATTATAAGATAATTGAAATTTGGGCTATGGATTGCCTTATATTAAGGAGTGGACGAATTCTATGGGGAAACCCATAAGAAATCACCCAAGGCCTTAAGGAAAGGGGGTACATGGGTTGCTTAGGGCTTAAGCATCCAAATTAGGGTTTTCTTGTTAGATAACCCTAATAGCCTAACTATATATACATCCCTTATGACCCAAAAACGTGGCTAAGCATCCTTTTAGGGTTTCACACATTTTAGGGCAGCCTCCATCCTCTCTCCTTATCATCCTCTTGCTCTTGGTGTTTGTGAACCATTAGAGGAGTGACATTTGTGACTCTAAGCTTTCTAAAGTCAATACAAGGAGGAATTGAGATTGTTATTGCTACATAATAATCAAGGTATGATCTTAAACCTATTCTCATGTTAATATGATTACTTGAATGCTAGAATTAGGGTTTATAGTCTTGGATAACTTTCATGTACAATAGAGTAACCTAGATCCAAGCATTAGGGTTTGTATGAGTATATATGATGTTCTTATGACCAAAACCCATCAATATATATATATATATATATATATATATATATATATATATATATATATATATATATATATATATATATGCATGTTAATATGCATGAGAATATGCATATAATGCATATTAATATGCATATATGTTATAAATATAAGTGTACTCTTATGTTAGTATTTTTCTAAACAATAACGTATATTTCTTGATATAAATATATCTGGTAGCACGGGAGTCTATCCACACATTTAATTTTTAACAATTGGAACTCAGGTTTAGACCATATATATATATATATATATATATATATATATATATATATATATATATATATATATATATATATATATATATATATAGGGAAATGATCAAATGAGAACACCTAAAAGGTTGAGAATGCGAAAACAAATATATTCATTTGTGATTTTATATATTCATTTGTGGAGAAATGATAAATTTTTACGCACAATCAACATGAATATACTTTTTCTCTTCAATTGAAATTAAAGGCGTAAAAATTTATCATTTCTCCACAAATGAATACATGGAATCTGAAATGAATATACTTTGTTCTCGCGTTCTCAACCTTTTTGGTGTTCTCATTTGATCCTACTCCTATATATATATATATATATATATATATATATATATATATATATATATATATACATATATATATATATATATATATATATATATAGGGAGAGGATAAAATGAGAGCACCTAAAAGGTTGAGAACGCGAAACAGTTCTGGACCAATCATTTTATAAGGATATATTAGTAACTTTATATAAATATTAATTATTGATTTCCAAAAATCTAGGGATAATGATTTTAATTACCTAATAAAATTAATATTTCCTTTTAGTTAATTATATATATATATATATATATATATATATATATATATATATATATATATATATATATATATATATATATATATATATATATATATTTCTATTATGATTTTTCCCAAAAATTATTTATGTCTATTTCAAAAAAATCACCTAAAAAATTAATATTTCCTTTTATTTTAAATCTGAAATGAAAATCTTAAAAAAAAAATATATTATTTTCTACTATTTCATGTTTTTGTTTTTCAAAAAAAAAAATAGAAATCCAATCGCAAATCAATACACTTCCAATCATAAATGAAAACACATCAAATTACAAATAATTCAACGTATTTTTCATAAATTGAAAAAAAAAAGTGTAAAAATTATCATTTTTTCATAAAATGAATTCCTCTAATCATAAATAAATACACTCATTCACATAAATACACTAATATCCATAAATAAATATAATCATTCACACATGAATACATTGCAATTCACAAATGAATACACTGTTATTTATAAATTAATACACATTGTATCATAAATGAATACTCGTGTTATTCATAAATGAATACAACAATTCACACATAACTACAATGTTATTCATAAATGAATACACGTACTATTCATAAATAAATACAACCATTCACGCACCCCCTTCAAGAAATTATTACCAAAAAATTCGAAAATTAGGATTGTGTCTTTCCATTGGTAGACCTTGCTGTCGCTTTTTTGGTTTGCAAAATTTCTCCCATAAGGTGGGAAATTGCCCCTGAAAGGGGTCAGAATGTAGTTGTTGTTTCCAGGATCAGAAGTGAAGTCTCCGAACACCAAAATAGCAGAAACCTTGTGGTTTTGAGTAGACGTTTTCACGATAAGATCTTGTGGTTCATAAAACTTAATTCCATAGCTAGATTCATGTATGAATGGAAAGAAATACGAGTAAAGAAATGTAGTTGATTAAACTTCATTGATTTACAGTCAAAATAAAACGAAAAGAAAAGAGAATCATTACCGATCAAAGCAACTGCCCCATCGAGACCCCTTCCATCATTCCAGTCGAAAATGCTCTCACAGACATTTTATTGAGCACCTTATGTGCACAGTTCATCACCTTTTTTTAAAATAAAAAAAAAACACATATGTTGGATCCATCTCTCCCGCGCTCAATCATCCAGGCAATTTTCTCATATGATTTTTGAACGAATGTATCACATTGGGATCAGACAGAACAGTTTATCAATGTGATTGATCACATGTAGATTTTAAATCTATAGACAAAAACCTAAGAGAGATTTCCGCAATCGAGACTAACAAACCGCAAATTCATGAAATAGAAAGTCGATTATCAGGATCAAAAACCAAATTTCAGAATATAAACACACAATTGAATCGAATAACAACAGCAAATCGAACGTACCTTTCTTTGATCGGGATCTGTAGAGATATGGGGAAGAAGCGATTGTGAGTTGGTTGGATTGATTCGAAGCAGATGAAGCATGGATGAGCCGATGAGGAGGCGGAACTAACCATAGCACCACGGCGAAAACCCTCATCGGAGCTGTTGTTTCCGCTTGCCTTGCTCCATCGGGCCAAATGTTCTCCTCCCCTTCGCATATGCTACCGGAATCGAAGGAGAAGCAGCCAAAAACTGCTTGATCAGCCCTTGCTGCACCTACCGAGACCAATGGTGATGGGAACAGATCTTCGTGGTGGGTTGTAGGTGATGCCCACATCGATGATGGCGAGAGTTTTAAGAAACCCTAAAAAGAACAGGTGGAAATATATACACGATAGATTAAAGGAAATATATGAACGGGTGAGAAATTATAGGAGATAGTAAAGTTGAAATTCTTGTTATGTTCTTCTAACCATTTAAAAGTTATATTTTAATGCCAACAGTTTAAGAATTTTTCATAAAACCCCCTTTCAATAATGACCTTAGATTTAAGTATTTAAATGGTCTACATTTGTTCTCGCGTTCTCAACCTTTTTAGTGTTCTCATTTGATCCTACTCCTATATATATATATATATATATATATATATATATATATATATATATATATATATATATATATATATATATATATATATATATATATAACTTAACAAACCCAACTTTATGCAACTTGGAACTTTCGGTTCTTACCAAGTACAAATACAAAACTGTCTCCCATTTCCACCCAAATCATTGGAATCAAATTCCAATTCCAATTCGTTAATCCTCCTAACAATTGTTAAAAACTAACGAAATTTTTTTGGAGAAAAGAACTCAGTCCCCATTATCTGGTAATCAAACACCTCAATTTCATTCCCACCCACCAAATTCTTCTTAATTTGTTCAAAACTCTAGTGGGTCCCTAAAATTTGCACGTTTTGACCACAAGCCTCAACTTCATTTCTTCTGCAATGAGTGCAACCATCTCTATATTAAATAAACAATAGCTCTCATTTAAATTAATTGTTCATCCAACGGATGCATATAACGAAAATTTTTTGGAGAAAAGAACTCAGTCCCCATTATCTGGTAATCAAACACCTCAATTTCATTCCCACCCACCAAATTCTTCTTAATTTGTTCAAAACTCTAGTGGGTCCCTAAAATTTGCACGTTTTGACCACAAGCCTCAACTTCATTTCTTCTGCAATGAGTGCAACCATCTCTATATTAAATAAACAATAGCTCTCATTTAAATTAATTGTTCATCCAACGGATGCATATAACGAAAATTTTTTGGAGAAAAGAACTCAGTCCCCATTATCTGGTAATCAAACACCTCAATTTCATTCCCACCCACCAAATTCTTCTTAATTTGTTCAAAACTCTAGTGGGTCCCTAAAATTTGCACGTTTTGACCACAAGCCTCAACTTCATTTCTTCTGCAATGAGTGCAACCATCTCTATATTAAATAAACAATAGCTCTCATTTAAATTAATTGTTCATCCAACGGATGCATATAACGAAAATTTTTTGGAGAAAAGAACTCAGTCCCCATTATCTGGTAATCAAACACCTCAATTTCATTCCCACCCACCAAATTCTTCTTAATTTGTTCAAAACTCTAGTGGGTCCCTAAAATTTGCACGTTTTGACCACAAGCCTCAACTTCATTTCTTCTGCAATGAGTGCAACCATCTCTATATTAAATAAACAATAGCTCTCATTTAAATTAATTGTTCATCCAACGGATGCATATAACGAAAATTTTTTGGAGAAAAGAACTCAGTCCCCATTATCTGGTAATCAAACACCTCAATTTCATTCCCACCCACCAAATTCTTCTTAATTTGTTCAAAACTCTAGTGGGTCCCTAAAATTTGCACGTTTTGACCACAAGCCTCAACTTCATTTCTTCTGCAATGAGTGCAACCATCTCTATATTAAATAAACAATAGCTCTCATTTAAATTAATTGTTCATCCAACGGATGCATATAACGAAAATTTTTTGGAGAAAAGAACTCAGTCCCCATTATCTGGTAATCAAACACCTCAATTTCATTCCCACCCACCAAATTCTTCTTAATTTGTTCAAAACTCTAGTGGGTCCCTAAAATTTGCACGTTTTGACCACAAGCCTCAACTTCATTTCTTCTGCAATGAGTGCAACCATCTCTATATTAAATAAACAATAGCTCTCATTTAAATTAATTGTTCATCCAACGGATGCATATAATTTTTTATAATGGATATTATGGTGATTAATGTTATGCAAATTATATAACTCTCCTTAGGGACTGTTCGGCAAAATCTGAATATTTAAAATCTGAATATTTAAAATCTGAATTTTTAAGATGTCTGAATTTCTAAGAGGGTCTGAATTTTTAAGATTTGGATTTTTCAATGTAGTTTGGTTAGAACTTCTGAATTATTGTGCTGAATTATGAAAATGACCAATTTACCCTTTTATATTATTTTTTGCTGAATAATAACAAAAAAAAAAGTTAAACACCATACAAAATCCAAATTAATATAAATCAAAATTTATCTTCATTAATCTGTAATTATCTTTTGAGATCAATTTACAAAAATAACAATCATTTTTTGTATGTCCCAAGGGCTTCAAAGTTAAAATACAATATATTTGACATTGAAGGTCAAAAATTTTCCCACCGAGTTATGAGCTTTGATCTTTTAAGATGGGGTATACTTTAATTTCAGCTTTGAGTCTTCAGTATATCTATATCCAACTAGCGAACCAAAAACTTTTTACTTCCTGCACACTTAAGAAACAACCATACAATTTATCACTCTTTTATCAACAAAAAATTAACCAAAACGTTTAAGCACAAATCAATATAAATCATCCATTTAAGCAAGAAATTGCCAATTAGCAACAAGTACACAATTTAATAATCAAAGTTCCTAACGAAAATTTCAGAATCCAAGTTCATAATTGTTTCAAGTATTAAGATTTCAGCATCAGGTTATCAAACAGATCAGAACAAAACATTCAAGAAAAAACAAATTCAAACCTTTATAATTAGATTTCAGATTTCACCATTTCAATAGTTTGAAACCACATATGAATTCAGAAAAAAAAAAAAAAAAAAAAAAAAAAAAAAAAAAAAAAAAACATAAGAAAATCACGAATTCAACATCAGATTGCAAACCACACATGAATTAAGAAATAAAGGAAAAGAAAAAAAACAAATTTTCTATAAAAACAGGAAAAGCATCGAGTTTCAGGGGGAACACAATAGATGGAGCGGAGGTGCTTGTGTGCATTGATGAGAAGAGAGAATCGGAGGAGGCGTGAGTTTGAGGAGAAAAAAAAACGATTCATTGACCAATTCATTCATAAAAACAGAAAAAAGTCGAGTTTCGGGGGGGGGGGGGGGGGAGAAGGAAGAAGAACGAACTTGGATTGTCGGAATTGAAGGAGACACTGTTGCAGGCGTCGGAGGAGAAGGCGACGGCGTCGGAGGCAGCGTTGTTGGGGTACGGCGGCATCGTCACAGGCAGTCGATTATTGGAGATCGATGAGGGAGAAGAAGCAGGTGAGAAAGAGGAGAAAGGGGGCGAGAAAGTGAGTACGCGTTTTGGGGTTAAGGGCATAGGGTGTCTTTTATTTTTTCAGATGGAGTTTCAAATCTGATTCAGTATGTGCTAAAATTCAGATTCAGACACTTAAGAGGTAAACAAACAGTCTGAATCTTAAAGATTCAGACCTACCCCTTATTAAGAGGTATTAAGATGCAAACAAAAAGACCCTTAGTATGTCATTTGTTAGTTGTGAATAAGTAAAGAATCACCATTTTATAGTTTACATTTTTTTTTCTTTTTTGCTCCCTGTATCTACTTGTTCATCACTTAATAAGAAAAATAATTGTTGCTCATCAAATCCTTCTAAACTTCATACACAAACAAATAAACACATTGATATTTTGTTTCCGTTGGCACAATAATCATAAACAAAATAAAAATTTAAAAAAAAAACGATCAAATACATAAGATTTGTCAGAGTGGTGGATGTGGGCAACGCCCCACACGCGTTACTAGGAGAAAAAGAAGAAAAATTGCGTTATTAGGAGTTATGGTGGTAACGGGAAGCAACGGGAATACCTTTAACATAGAATAACATTGGAGGGGGCGGTGTTCATTGGTGTTATTAGGGGAGTGGGTGTTGCCCACTCCGAGTAGCTTTAAAGTTTACTTAATATTAATTGCGAACAATTAATGCAACAACCTAATCAGATAGTTTCCAAAAAATAATCTGATCGGATCATTGATCAACAATGATTAAGTCGAAAGAATTCAGACCAAAGGCGTTGCGTTGTGATTGAAGAACTAACCTGTGAGGTTCATGTTGATGTGATTTCCACCACCTGCATCCTCGTTAATCTGAGTCACCGAGAAGAAATAACCTTTGTAGATTGAAGCACCTAAATTAGGGATAAGAACTATCCTCGTTAAAATTAGCTATACACGGCGTTGGAGATGGAATCAAAGAGAAGAACCTTGGTAGATTGAAGCTACTGAATAAAGGAGAAGCATTGTCCTTTGTACACTCGAATGATGATACCTTCCATCTTCGAGAAGAAGGGTGGGTCGGTGATGGAACTCAAATTATCCTTCGGAAGAACGAGATGCAAAGCGAAGATATGAAACAATGATAAGTTCATCCCACATCGCTGGTGGGAACATTATTTAGAGGCAAACTTATTCTATAAAAGCAGCTTGTATCTCTTAGAAATCCAAACCAAGCTATGCTAGCAAGTTTGCTCCTTTGAGCTGGCGGGTTTCTTAATTTTTACTGGTCCGATTAGGGTCCGAGTTGGTCCGATTTGGACCGAATTGGATCGGTTTTGACTGATATTGACCAAGGCTGATTAATTAACCTTCTAACACCTATTCGTAGGCAGTTGGAGGCCGCTAAGCGCCTAGACATTGATTAATCGGCCGCCTAGACCGATTTTTACAATACTGATATATATATATATATATATATATATATATATATATATATATATATATATATATATATATAGAGAGAGAGAGAAAAAGAAAGGCGAGATCAATGGCGAACTTCATTGAAGAAGCGAACCAACAAATACCTTGAATCGATTGCTTTTTTGATGGATTACTTTCGTTCCTCGCAGTTATAGAACATTTTAATTAGTTGTGTTTTGATGGAAAAGGTCTTGTAATTAAGAATATCCTGTGGCAAAAATAATGGTCGATTATGCTCTATGTTTTGGGTTTCTTTTCAAGTGGGTTTTTAAGTGAAGTTACAAATCAAAAACAAAAATTAGTTGTGTTTACATATTAATTATTCGGTAGATTTATTAATTTTTGAATAGTTAATTAATAATTAATGATTCCGGATTAATCTCCGTGTAGCCGATTAATCCCTTGATCCCAGTCCACCACCAAGCCTACGTCGAGCGATTTCTGCAACCTTGATATATATATATATATATATATATATATATATATATATATATTAAAAAATAAAGATTAAAATATTATTTAATCTTTAATATTAAATATTGAATTTCATTTCATTTCATGACGACCAATGCAAGATATACAGAATATAATCGCTTCAAATTCAACTCCTTTGATAGATACCATGTGTTTGAATATAGTTGTTCTGATTATAGATTATAAGATTACTGGACGAATGTTTGCGTGTTGCGCGGAAACACTTATATAGTTGAAATCTTTACAAATATATGTTCTTTTTTAAATATAACAATAGTGTTGTTGTTAAATTTCATATAATAATAATTCTCATGCTAAATTTATATAATATATTGTTTATTTTGAATTATATGATAATATGTACATCTATTGTAATTGCATAATCTCAATCGTTTGAATGATTTCTACTCGTATGGTTACTCATGAATAAAATTAAATATAATATATGGTTTAATATTATTTATAGTTGTTATTGTTAATTAATTTTGTAAAATATATTTGCCGAACATTTTAATTTCTATCATTATAATTATTTAAAATATCAAACATTGTTTTTCGATTTTGAAGGTAACAATATAATCATTTATATAGAGTTAATTATAACTATTGTTATTGTAAGTTTTTCTAAGCTACTTATTTGAAAACTTTTTAACGATTATAAATATATTTTCAAGAAATATTTTAGTTAAATTGAGATTACAATTTAGATTTTGCATTTAGCACTACAATTTATCACTTTTAACTATTCTCAAAATATTCTTTGGGTTTTTTATGTGGAATGAAATTTATATGTTATATTTAAATTAACAGTTTAAGTATTTTATCCAAACTGTTCAAAAGTTGTAGCTTTCAACTAATAATGGTTTATATACAACAACTTATTAAATCTAATAAATTAAGCATAATATGTTAAAAGATAAAAACATAACTTTATAAATAGAAGTAAATATATTTTTTAATATTGAAATTTTGTTTTTTTTATTATTACACTTTAGGTTTGATGTTTATTTAACCTTATTAACCAACTTATAATCATTATTAGAAAGATTCTACAATTTATAACTTTTAACTATTTACAAAATATTCTTTGGGTTATTTAAGTTCAACTAAAATTTATATTTAAGTTGACCCTGTAATGTTATATTTAAATTAATAATTTAAATATTTTATACAAATTGTTCAAAAGTTCTAGCTTTAAAATGATCATGGTTTACATCCAACAATATATTAAAACTAATAAATTAAGTATAATATGTTAAAATTTTTAAAAAAAAAAAAACATAACTTCATAGGTAGAAGTAAAGATATTCTTTTAATATTGAAATTTATTTTATATATGATTACACTTTAGGTTTGATATTTATTTAACCTTATTAACCAACTTATAATCATTATTAGAAAGAATTTAAAAAGTCATGAGATGTAACTCCCCGATTTCCAAGAATGATGTTCAAAAGATGTTGGGCACTATAGAGAGCCTGCTCGACGAGTTGGAGGTCCCAACTCGACGTGTAGGGACTTATATGGTCGGCGGATTATGGAACCAACTCGACGAGTTAGAGCTCTATATATGTTATATTATTATTCACACTACAGTCAAGTTCACTATTCTTGACGAACTAGAGAAATGGCAAGCAGAGGCTTTGAAGCCAGAAAATGTGAAGAATGAAGGGATGGTACATTATACTTGTAATGCCCATAGATCAGGGCTAGTTAATTTAGAGACGATAAGAGTCAAAAATGAATTTTTGATGCAAGATTATTTAGAATGAATCTAAGTTAGAGTATATGTTACAAGGATTCCGTACATATAAAGAACGCCAAAATCCGAGTTATAACGAAGAAGTTATGACATGTCGAAGTTTCGCAACAGAACCGGTACGACGTTGGATGACGTGAAAAGTGAATTTACGTTAGAGCAATATTTAGCCTTAGCGATCTAAACGAAAGTTGTAGAGTCCCTTAAACCATGAGCATGCATAAAAAGAACGTCCAAATCTGACTTCGTATGAGGAAGTTATGAATTTTCTAAGTTTCGACTTAGCGGTATGCAGCCCGAATACTCGATTTGAGATCAAGCGGTTTTTAGCCGAAACAATCTAAACGAGAATCGAAGATCTTGATGATAGTAGTGCAACAGTAAAAAGACAAACGAAAATGGAAGTCGGATGAAGAAGTTATGACTTTATAACGAAGTTTTCTGGTCCCGGCCTACTAAAAATAAATAATAAAAATAAATTCAAGATTAGCCGGCAGAGTCTAAGCGAAAGTTGTAGAGCGTAGTCTCACCTACACGTGAATATAAAGAACGTCGAAAACGGAGTTTGTATGAGGAAGATATGAATTTTTGAATTTTATTAAATAATTAAAATATTAAATTTAATTATAAATTTCGATACTATCCAAAGGGGGGGGGGGGGGGGGGAGTCAGCGACCTTATCCAGGTTATGCCCAGCATAATTCGGGGTTTCAACCCCTATAAATAGATTTCGAGTGCAGCCGAGTTCTATTGCTCATTTCTTCCTTTCTCTCTCATTTTTGCATCGTTTTGCGTGCAACAAATACCCTGAAGCCCGGTTTTTGTGAAGCTCTTCCCGCAAGAAGCCCGGTTTTTGTGAAGCTCTTCCCGCAAGAAGCCCGGTTTTTGTGAAGATCTCACGGTTTCACCGAATAATACTACTTGTACAAGCCGTAGCGCTATCCGATCATCTTCTGATCAAGTGAGTGTGTGGTTACTTTCTTC
Organism: Lactuca saligna; assembly: GCF_052625555.1. Taxonomy (NCBI): domain Eukaryota; kingdom Viridiplantae; phylum Streptophyta; class Magnoliopsida; order Asterales; family Asteraceae; genus Lactuca; species Lactuca saligna. Next base: position 19,451,993 of record NC_136424.1, read on the forward strand.
TAGCACATAAATATACAGTATTAGCTATGAAATACGTGCTATGTGTTATATATTATTTGTCTACTTGAGATGGGCTTATAATTGATGTTTTTATACGGGTGTTAAATGATTTAAATTATGTTTGTATTTATATCTACAAAAATGTTGGGTAGAACATGGGTAGATGGAATAGTTGGTAACGATGCGACTTCGTGCCTATTGAGTAAAAAGCCTTGGTGACGATGCGACTTCATGCCTATTGAGTAAACCCTGGCGACTATTTGTCTTAGTGCCTATCGAGTAAACCTTGGCGACGATGTGACTTCGTGCCTATTGATAAACCTTGGTGACGATGTGACTTCGTGCCTGTTGTATAAACCTTGGTGAATATGGAGTTAGCGCTTGTTGAGTAAACCTTGGTGACTATGGAGTTAGCGCCTGATAGCTATGGATTTAGTATCTAATAAGATAAACTTTGGCAGCAATGGACTTTGTGCCAATTCCTTAGGTAAATCCTTAGGAATGAATGAATGAAGGATAGTTGGTTCTTAGGGTAAAACCTTAAGAAATAAAGGAGATAATGGGGATGGGTATTTGGGTTGATTGTTTGATGATTGAATAATAAATGTATTATTGTTGGTTGAAAACCCTATATGCTCACCAGGCTCTCAAGCCTAACCCACTCAGTTTTCTTTGCGTTACAGGTAATGGCATAAGAGTATAAATTGGTGGACTTGATGAGAGATTTTGGATTATAGATCAGTAGTTACAAATAACTGTTGTAAGGTCTGTATTGTACTGTTTATGCTTTTGGTCTGTATCGGAACATGACATCCCGAGGTTTTATTATTTAATGAAAATACAATCTCTTTGAGAAACGTTTTGATAAATTTTATCATATTTTGTTTTAGGAACAAATTCCACAACTCTTTGAATCAAAAGATTACTCTGATTTTATAAAATAAAAAAAAAGCGTAAACAAATCAGCCTTTTATGGCCGTGAAAATGGGGATGTCACAGTTGGTATCAGAGCATTAGTTTAAGCGAACTAGAAATTTGTAGGATTTCTAGACTTAAACTTAGGATGCTATGCGATGATTGTGAGTTGGGTGTGTCTTTTATATTTTAGGTAGTAAACCTAAATTGACACAAACACTAGTTTATTTAGGAATGATGCCTAAAATGCTTTTATGTGCTAAATGTTATATGGTTGCCATATATGCTATTATTTGTTCGGCTCTATGGTTTGTTGCCAACCGGATCTAGAAACCTTATGTGTTTAGGATTCTAAGCGTACGACTACGATATTAGAACTAGCATGTAAGCATTTTGGAGTGATAAGGAGATTTATACATCTATCGTAAATAAAGCTTTCTTATCTTAAATTATCGCCCGGTACCCCAAACGTATGCTTGGGTGTACAAAACGTTAAGGTGGAGACTCGTAGAGAATTGAGTAAATGGAGGAAATGAAAGGCTTGTGATAGTGAATGACACCTATCGGAAGATATCGTAAGAGTGGTATCTTGCCTTTAGAATATGTATGATAAAATAACGGAACGTTTAGAGGAGTACGGTACGTCTGAAGTACACCTTCGATTGGTAGGATGATGGAACAGTTGGTGTAATTCTTGAAGTTGTCCCATCGTTCGGAGTTTCCACCACCAACCAAGTTAAAGCAGGATTGATGACTAGAGATACGCATGGAAGAAGTCCTAGTAGAGTCTAGGAAATGGGAAGAACTATCCATGGATTTTATTACTAAGTTGCGAAAGACTGCTAGACAGCATGATAGCATTTGGGTAATTATGGACCGGCTGACTAAAAGTGCACATTTTCTTGCCATGCGTGAAATGGCTCCAATGGAGAATACGCACAAGTGTACTTGGATGAAATTGTTGCGATACATGGTGTGCCATTAAAGATTATTTCCAATCGTGATACTCGCTTCACTTCCTACTTTTGGGCGAGTATGCAACGTGAATTGGGATCTCGAGTTGCTCTTAGCACGACTTATCATCCCCAGACAGATGGTCAGACGGAAAGAACAATCCAAACTATAGAAGATATGCTCCGTGCATGTGTCTTGGAGTTCGGTGGTAACTGGGATAAGTATTTAACGCTTGTAGAATTTTCATATAATAACAGTTACCACGCTTCAATCAGAATGCCACCATATGAAGCATTATATGGACGTAGATGCCGTACTCCATTATGTTGGCGTGAAGTAGGACAGAAAATCCTTGGAGGCCCTGAAATGATTCAAGACACCAATGATAAGATCCAAATTGTACGTGAAAGAATGAAAGAGGCCCAGGATCGACAAAAGTCCTATACGGAAAATAGGAGACGACCAATAGAATTCCAGGTGGGTGATTTCGTAATGATGAAGGTATCCCCATGGAAAGATCTTATGCGATTTGGAGAGAAAGGAAAAGTAAGTCATAGATTTGTTGGTCCTTTCAAGATTATCCATAGAATTGGTAAACAAGCATACCGCTTGGAATTACCTGAAGATTTGGTGGGTATTCATGATTTGTTGCATGTGAGTTATCTGTGCAAATGCTTGAGCATATATGATGAAATGGTTCCATTATCCGAGGTGGAACTGGATAATAAATTAAGATATGTAGAAGAGCCTCAAAAGATCGTTAACGAAAGAACGACTGAATTACGTAATAAAGAAGTGGAATTGGAGTTTGTCAAATGGAAACACCATAGAGGCCCAAATTATACTTAGGAGAATAAGAATGAGATAAGAGAGAAATATCCCCATTTGTTTTAATCAATGTAATTTCGGGGACGGAATCCTCAAAAGGAAGAGGTATTTGTAACATACACGTTCAATTATCGTGTATTGTAAATTATAAAAGTGAATAATATTATGATATATTATGTGAATTAGAATGTTGAGTTATAACGGATGGTTTTTACTAGAAATGAAGTAAAACTATGTTTAGAATCATTCAGAAAATATTGGAAGTCCTAAGAGATTCCAATTAAAAGCCAAATATTAAAATTTAGCGAAAATAAAAAATTTGAAATAAGTAAATTTTATTATTTAAATTTGTAAAGAATCTTGTTAGAAACATTTAGGCAAAAACCTCGTTGAAATCCGAGTTATAACGAAGAAGTTATGACTCCTTAAAGTTTCACGACAGAACCAACACAACACTATTTAGTGTAAAAAGTGAGTTTTCGATAAACTACTTATAGCCTTAGTGATCTAAATGAAAGTCTTAGTACTCTTTAAACCGAGAATTTTCATAAAAAGAACGTCCAAATCTGACTTCATATGAGGAAGTTATGATTTTTCTAAGTTTCGGAATAGCGGTAGACAGCTAAATACTCAAAATAAAGATCGAGCGATATTTAGCCGACACAACCTAAATGAGAATCTAAGGTCTCGTTAATAGTAGTACAACGGTAAAAAGACAGACGAAAACGGACGTCGGATGAAGAAGTTATGAATTTTTAATGGATTTACCTGTCCCGATCTGTTAAAAATAATAATATTTAAAATAAAATCAAAATTAGCCGACGGAGTCTAAACGAAAGTTGTACTCGCCTATGCGTGCATATAAAGAACGTCAAGAACGGAGCTCGTATGCAAAATTTATGGATTTTAGAAGATTTGGGCACAATTTCCGAAGAATCTCGCATGGATAAGCGTCATCCGGAAGAGGCCACACCACCCTCGCTCAGAACCTGACACGTGTCCGATGCCGATGACTGAGCTGAAGACCATCTGATGCGTGTAAAAGTTTCCGGTCTGACACGTCGCCTGTCCGAAGTGCACCAGCTTTTCCGACCCTCGCATCCGAGCCTCGCATCTGCGCCACGTGTCTTCATCTCCCAGCTTCGAAACCGAGGCTCGCACCAATATAAAGGTGCCAGACCTCCATGATATAAATGGGATTTTTGCTACTTTTTCATCTTTAACCAATATTTCTTTCATTGCAACTTCCCCCGAAGCCCCGGGATCATAGCAAACACCGAGAAATACGTTCTTAAGGCCCATTTTTCAATAAAGCTCCCGGTTTTCAACGACGAAACTTTATTATTGTAACGAAGTGCTGAACAAAATACTATTTTAACCCCCGGTTATTTCAAGGTGAGTTCAATATATAGGAACAATTGTATGTTATGTGTTATATGTGCTATGTGCTTTTCAGCCAGGTTATTTTCCCGTGTTATTTTTATTCGCTATTTTGATAGCAAATGTAATACCTTTGACCATGTGATCAGTGAAAGGACTTAGATTCACATTGGTACTGGTACGAAGCCTCTGTCCATGTAGAGCAGGTCTCCATAAGAGAATGAATTCTATTATATGGCATTGGTTGATGGTTAGACAGGGATATAAGCCTGAAATCTACCAAAATATTTATCAGAAATTGTATGTCTTCTGTGTCATTTGGACCGAAGCGTTATTGATGTTTATCAAGTATTGAAATTTTTAAGTCTCTTTGACTGTATATCTTTGAATCAAGTCATTGATTTTTATGGAAAGCTTGTCACATGATTTCACATATGCCTTTGTTGTTCCTCTTTGCTTCTCCCATATTGATGTATATATATGACATAACGTTATATTGTATCTATTATTGAACTCACTAAGCGTCACCGCTTACCCTCTCAATATTTTAATAAATTGCAGGCAATATACACCCAGTATAGCCATATACTGTTGGGAGAATTAGAATAGTTTATACTATTAGTTTTGTATTTAAGTTTTTGTATGTATAAAATTACAATATCCTGGGTAATTATGTAATATATAACTCTTTGTAATAGTCGGTTTGTATGCAGATTTTGTAATCGCATTATCAATGTAAAATATTATTTATAAATATGCATGTAGCATGTCTTGGAGTAATAATGTAGAATTTATGAAAGGGGTCCTTTCATATGCATAGGTGTGGAAGGTAGTATTGGGACTGCACTACTGAAAGCACAGGATCCATACTCGAATTGGGGAGAGTCTTGGAAAATTCAAGAAGCCAGTGGGATAAGATTCTTGGGTATATTCGGATCTCTTGAATGTTAGTTCAGTATAGTGTTGGGCACTCAAGAATGGGACTCAGATTCTGGTTCCGAGTCAGGAGCAGGGCCTGAGCCAATCGATGCGCGATCGCGGGAGTTCATCTCATCGGAGATTACTCGCAGAGTTTTGGGAATGGACCTCGGCAGTCTTTCATTCAGCCAAGGAAGGGACTTTAGGAGCTTTCGATAGTCGTCTCGGGGCCTATCGGGCCGAAAATAGTCGCGGGGCAGTTAGGGGCTCACCCGGAGCCCAAATCCTGTGGATCCTTAGAATCCCTCAGGAAGAAGGATCCTATTGTTATTTCACGTCATCAGGATCAGAAGGGAGTTTTGCACCATGATCTCAGGAGGGTCGAAATATTTATGGAAAAGGTGATCAGGATTCCTCCAGATGTTGCGGGTATTTCATCTTCTACTGCTACTAGGTGGATGTCAGGAATCGGTATCGCTTTGCAATTGTGAGTGAGTTTGGATAAGTCAGATCTCGGGTCGGTTCTCTGCTATTGTCTGGGTTATCAAGGATTGTTATATGCCATTCTGCATGCCAAAAAGTCCTTGATGAACCTACAGTGGGATGCATCTTGCGAAGTGGGTTCCGCGTGTACCGTTATCATTTCGGATCTTTGTCAGGATCTATGAAGGAGTATTATGTAGAGGATATTAGGTCAAGGTTAGAGCGATAGTTCTCCAGTGAAGTCAGAGTTCAATGGTTCTATCATTTGTTTGAGTATGGTTGATAATTGCCTATGTAAGAACTTTGGAGTTCAAGGCACTACCATTGCTAAGAAAGGACTGTTAGCATGAAGATGGTAGTGTCAGTTGCAGGTGTTAGATGCATAAGTGGTTGGTCATTGGATGTTCAAGAGAATTGTATTTTCGCATGGACTGAGATTGGAAGTGGGAACGAGGATTCGTCAGCTAGAGTGAAGATTAAGGCCTCTGGTTGTGAGCATGGGAGGTGAATTGAGGTGTCAGAATGGACCAGATTTCAAGAGTACTCTTCAAGATTTCAGAGGATGGGCGATCTCAGGGTTTAACCGGTGATTGATCTCTAGCATTGGTAAGCACAGGTTGTCATCAGTGGATTATTAGAAAGCAATAAGGATTGGGAATCCTTTAATTCTCATGTACCATGAAGACTTAGTTGAATCTAAGTGGGGGAGAATCGATCAGGTATTTCTTGGATTAGGTATCTAAGCCCATAATTATTCTTGGTATGTACTTGACCCGATTATGAGCATTGTCCTTTTGGGTTGCCTTCACCATAGCAACTAATAGGATGAATTATGGAGAAAGATGAATTATTATGATTTATTAATGTATTATAAGTATAATATATTAATTGAGAAATCATATTACTTAATTAGTATTGATCAGAAATTAATTTGGAATTAATTTAGTGATCAAAAGAGATTGATTAAATTAACGGGGACTGATTATGTAAATATGTAATATTTATAGTTTAGGCTCATGGACCTTATTGGTATAGGGTGGACGAAATCTCTATCAGCGTCCATAAAGATTTCGTCTAAGGCTTGCCTTATGGGAGTCCATATGTTGCTTAAGGCCTAAGCAAAGGAATTAGGGTTTCCAAGTTGATAACCCTAGAAGCCTTAACTATAAAAGGGACCCCCAATGCTCCCAAATCGTCCATATGCATTCTTAGAGAACCTTGGATAATTTTTGAATCCTCTCCTCTCTCTCTCTCTCTCTCACATTCTTCCTTGTTGCTAGTGGTGTTTGTGACTCCATTAGAGGTGCAACACTTGAGGCACTAAGCTTTCAAGAGTCAAGGACTTTGTGGATTGTTCTTGTTATTGCTACATAACAAGTAAGGTAAGATTCCAAACCCTTGTTTACATATCAATTTCATTCTTAGACATGTTAGATTAGGGTTTATGCTTTGGAAGATTATTTGCATGTATAACTTGAGGAAAACCTAGAGCCAAAGCATTATGGTTGAATGCACACCATAGGAATGATGTCATGCTCAAAACCCATCAGTGGTATCGGAGCCTAGGGTAGTTTTCTGTTATATGATGCAAAAGTTAAGTTTTCAAAGATGTAAAATTGAGTTGTTCGTTTTTGAACTAGACTCACAACGTCAACATAGTGTTCACGACGTGAACACAGTCTGATAGCAAGATTTCGTAAATTTTACCCTAATTTGATTTGGATAATTACCATAAGGTGTTTTTTCAAATTAAAATCAGATTTTTCTATTATGGTAATTGATATCCTAATCAAATTAATGGATAATTGTCAAATTTAAGATAATTGCTTATTTTGTATGATAAAGATTAATTGTTTGTATTTTTTATCTGAATTATCTTGTCTTGAAAATAGATTAGGTCAAATTATGTGATAAATATTAATTATATGATATTTAATTATTTTTCAAATTTGATCTAAAAGATATTTTGCAAAGTTTCAAGATTTGCCCTCAAGTTTTGGAATTTAAAATTTTAATTAAAAGTTTTAATTTTGAAATATTAAATTCTAAAACCAAAGTATTTTGAATAGTTCTAATTACCCCCTTATGGTTTTATTAAATTAAACAAGTTTTTAATTAAAAGAGATAGTTAATAAATCCATAATAATATGGTTTAAGATTAATCAAATTAAAAATCTAATTTATTAACAGATTAAACCACCTAGTATTTTAAAAGTGTAAAATACACTCTTATACTATAAATAAAATTAAAAGTTTAATATATTATATATGTATGAGTAAAAGTCAGTCTTACTGTTAGTAGGAGTCATTCACGAAGCTGGTCTATAAGGGGTGTTTAAGGAAGCGGCCTGAAAAATGACCGCCAGTGGGTATCCACTCTTACCAACCACACCCTTGACTAGTGGAGGGTCGTTAGCTTAACGGGCAAGATAGGACACAACCTTCCATTATAAGTATAATAAAGTACGAAGTAACTAAACACTTTTATAAATTCTCAAATCTTAGTTACTTTAGGAAAAATGTGAATTTGGTGTTAATCCATGAAATTGCACGTTGCACCTTATTGGTCATTATTGGAGCGTGTGTGGTTAACCGGTACACTAATCTGGGACTAATGAATGATGGAAATGGGTAGCTCGTACATTATCATAGATTAATGGAGCATGTGTGGTTAACTGGCACATTGATTAGGTGATAAACATCTTCGAGAGTACCAAGCTAATTTGCGTGGTCATTCACACCTTGTTTGTGATCATCGGTATCCCAGTCACAAACTTGAAAGGCATAATCGATATTAAACATGCCATTGAAAAATTCAATGAATATCAAAAGATCTAGGAATCTCAATTCATTTAAAACATAATTTTCTTTTTTCGTTTTTCATGGTGGAAATTGGTAAATCATCATTTAACTACCTTCAAATATTCTACAACTGGATTACGGCATCCCTCTTCCGAGTTGTAGAATATTGTGTTGGATCTTAGCCTTGATATTTCATTTGGGTGTTATATCAAGGACTCTTATCAACTAACTTGAATTTTCTCCCATTTTGTACATGTCAAATAACTATGGTATTCCTGAATCCTTTGGAAAAAGCATTCCACACGAAGATAATGTTCCACGATTGGATCGTTGAAATGAAAATCATGCTTCACTTCCTCCACCTCCTCCAATTACTCTACCTGACCCACGTGTTCGTCGACTTGAAAAGTTCAAGGTCACTATATGACAGACCACGACGTGATCCTTATCGATCTTACTTATTTGCTTATTGCCGCTGAATCAGTAATGATTTGGTGCACTGGCAAAGCAAAATTGATTGGCAGATCTACTTCCCAAACTTCCATTGTAACGTCCCAAAAATACAGTCCAAAAATTTCCTTTAAAACATTGCTAAAACCAGATTTATAAAAACCATATCATAAGTCATAACATATATTCAGAGTATTAATTCAACACATATTCTTGTTATTAGAGTGAAACATCCCAGGCTGGCTAGCTATGGTGTGAGCACTGCAATCTTCCCGAGCTCCTCTTTTGAAAACTAAGTACCTGAAACCAAAACTGAAAACTGTAAGCACGAAGCTTAGTGAGCTCCCCCAGTCTACCACATACCAAACAATAACACATAAGCACATATTGGGCCTTGCCCATTGCATCGGGCCGAAGCGCGGACTAACTGGGGCCTTGCCCCTGCATCGAACCGAAGTCTGGCTAACTGCATCGGGCCGAAGCCCGGACTAACTGGGGCCTTGCCCCCTGCATCGGACCGAAGTCTGGCTAACTAGTTCGGGCTTCGGCCCGAACTAACTTGGGCCTTGCCCCTGCATCGGACCGAAGTCTGGCTAACTGCATCAGGCCGAAGCCCGAACTGACTGGGGCCTTGCCCCCTACATCGGACCGAAATCTAGCTAACTGCATCGGGCCGAAACCCGGACTGACTGAACATAGCATAGCAAAACACATATCAACTAGCATAAACACATATACTACATACTGCTTCACACCGAAGTCCGGATCACATAACACAAACTTGCTTGAATCACAAAGACATCAAGCACACTGAACTACTGCATCGGACCGAAGTACGGAAACTACTGCTAACTAGACGGGTCGGCATTGTAGCCATAGACCCGTTCCTACTGGAAGGTAACTCACCTGCACTGCTGAACTATGCTGATAACTCTCTGGTTGTTGTCCGACAATTCTCTGAACCGCTGCCCCACTAGCACCCCGAGCTACCAATATCATATATATATATATATATATATATATGTGTGTGTGTGTGTGTGTGTGTGTGTATGTGTATATATCACTTAGATCCAAACTGAACTCTAGAAGTCAACTAAGTCCACTCTTGTCAAAGTCAAAGTCCTAGTCAATATCAAACTTCCTAGACTAACTCTACTCGCCGAGTCAACCCGTTGACTCGTCGAGTCCTTATACTCTGAAACTATCATAACATGCCTCAACTCGCCGAGTCACCCCCTACTCGTCGAGTTCAACAATTTCTTAGTTCCATCATGTCCATCTCACTGAGTCACCGCTCAACTCACCGGTCTAAGTCTTAACCAGAAAGGTTAGGGTTCCGCGATCCAACTCGTCGAGTCCAAAGCAATCTCCAACAGACTCGACGATTTGTTCTTCCAACTCGTTGTGTTCCTGCCCATATTCATAAAACTCGTCGAGTACACCCATGTGACTTGCCGAGTCCCTCCGGTTCTTAATCCATATAATGGATTTTCGAGCCATGCAGGGGCTCCAAACCATATATCCACTCTTCTAAAGCCCACCCTTCACATAAAGTTGCAAACTTTACGTGAAACCAAGGAGCTATAGGCTTAAAACACAATAGGGCTTGGGTTTTAGGCAAAGGGGCTTCACCAACAACTCAAAGACCGAAGCTTTATGACATTCTAGGCCATCATGATCCTAGATATGGAGTAGCAACCTCAGATCTGAACTCCAAACCCGAAATGGATCTCAATCATACCAAAATGGTCCCAAATATCATTCAAGAATAGGTCTAGAAGCAACAAAGGAAAGGTAACAGCTCATTACCTCCAAGATGTGCCCAAAACTACAGTAGATTCTGGATCTACACTACTTTCCTGATGCAAACTCTTTTGATCTTCAAGCTTCTTCCACTAGAACACCTCTCAAAGATTCAATCTCCCTCCAATGGCCTTATACACACGAGCTAAGGTTTACTGGACCTCAAAGGGGATAAGGGAGTCGAGGGGAGGACATTGGGTCCTTTAAATAGGTTGCAACCCCGAAGATTAGGGTTTTACTCATTTCAGCACCAACTCGTCGAGTCCAGCTTCCGACTCGGCGAGTTGGTCAGTTAATTCGCTACCCAAACCCGCTCTGACCAGGCGAGTAGGTATACCTACTCGTCGAGTCCGTTCTTCAATTTACACTTTTAGCCCTTAACTCAACTTCCGAAATTTGGGATGTTACATCCATGGACATAGGATTTCTTCTCCTAAAGGAAAAAGGTCTGCCATGGTCAAAAAGTTTGATCATAAGAGAAAGGCAAGTTATGAGATTGTCCCTTGTGTCCTTCCCAAAGAGTCAATTTGTTTCTATGGTCAAGAGAATGGGCATTGGTTACAAAGTTGCCCTGACTACCTGAGAGATCTAAGAGATGGGAGAGTCAAGATGTATGACTCTACTTCAGGTAAAATCCACTATCTAACTCTATTAAGGTTTTGTTTGTAGATTCTTAATACATGATGTGCTCAGATTACATTTTGATGTTTTGTAGGATCGAAGAAAAGAAAGGAAGATTAAGAAAGAAGAGTGAGCTTATTTTGATCACGAAGAAATGGATTTCGATCGCATGGTTCGATGACTGGATTTTTTGAGCTGTTGCTTAGGAGTTGTGATAGATTGCTTATAGATATTTAGTAACATAGTTTTTCATTTGTAATTGCGTTGTAAGGAAAAGTTTTCCGTGTTTTATATAGATAAAATAAATTTTGAATTTTTCTTATTTATATATATCCTTGAAATGACTTTGTGAAAATTAATGTTTGTATGTTTCTATTGTTAGCAATATTGAAAATGGATGTGATTCTTAGTTATGTTATTTCTGGTAGTGTCGAAAATTTACCAAATAAGGAAAGATTCCCATCGCCCAAGTTTCAACTGGAAGAGAAACTTAGAATCGTGTAACTTGTATTATATGATGAATGAGAACCTTCATCTTTGAGAAATTAAGACTAATTCCTTGACAAAGAGTCAAGTGAAGGACTGAAGGATCTAGTACACATTGTTGTGCACTGGTCAGATCCACCACAAAGAACGATAAGACTATTCGTCATGATTTACTAAAAGTTTGGTAAATATGATTATGCTTACAAGATTAAGTATAATTCTGAATCATTTGAAAAGTTTCAATGAATGGCAGAACGAATACGAAAAATCAATTAGGCAGAAATATAAAAGTCTCTCCAATCTGAAAAGAAGGGAGAGTACTTGAATATCATTTTTTATGATCGTATTAATGATTATGAAACCATATCATGATTGATCCTCCAAGGACACCTTAGTAAACTAGTATGGCTAAGAAGAGGAATTAGATATCGTTGGAATGGTTCAATCAGAAGGTGAATAATACTTTGTTCCAAAAACGAGTCTTAGAGTTAAACTCCAAGATTGTGACTTGAGTGACACATCTTAAGAAGGTTTATAACACAATCATCAAATGTGGAGTAGAAAATGTCTTCTTATTCCTGCACATTTGAAATTGGTAAGTTGTCATGTCTTGGATTAGACAAAGACTAACTAGGACCAATGGTGTGAAGTGTTTGTCTTAATAAGAACCCAAAATAACTCTTGAATATTTGTTTGTCAAGGAATGTTTTTTGACAAGGGAATTCTATATGTCAAGATGTTATTGGGAGTCTTAATGGTCTTGAATAGCTTTAGGAACTAATCAAAAATAAACCTATCATCTATCACTAGCATGCGACTTGAGGTTTGTAACCTATCGTGTTGTTATATTCTTGTTTCTGTGCCATTCCAGTTGAGTTGACTATGCATGTGAGTTCTATGAGTTCTCATTTAAATGCATAAAGGAAAAGCACCTTGATCAATGGAAAGTACATTGATCAATGTAGGTGATCTGCTAAACAACTTGGAAGACATGGTGGGCACTTGTGCTACCAGGTACCAAGAAATTGAGAATGAACAAGTTTAGCCCATATGAGTTTGATTTTATCATAGACCTTATCCTATGATAATGGTTAAAATTGACAAATTCACATGGATAGGAACACATACACCATAAAATCTAAGTGTCATAAGGTTTCTCTCCAATTCATGAAAATGATTGTGAAGAAACGCTTACACTAAGAAGATCTTAAGGAGTTAGCTATTGTGTAAATTATATTCTCAAATTCGATTATGATTACGAAATCCATGTTCATAGTTCAAATTGTGAGAAAAAGGCATGTTTAAACGATTAAGACTTATTGTCTGAAATTGTTTAGACACACATATGAGCTTTACAGAAGGTGTATGAGCTTAGATAAAAGCTTATTGAAGCGTCTCGTATCAGAAATATGAACTTTGGTTAAGAAAGTCAATAAGTATTGAATTTCCAGAAGTCCAGTTAATTTCTCAATACATGTCAAAGCTAGTGGGGGCATAAGTGTTATACTGGTAAAGATATAATCATCATGTTAGTGGGATCATGATTATTATGTTGCGAGTTAGCAATATTAATTATAGAAAACAAAAGTTTCAATTCTCAAAGTTACAGAGGTTGAAAAGTTGTTTTGCTATAATTAAGGGGGAGAAATTTATACTTCATTTCAAATATAAAAGCTTAGATCAAGAAATTTTAACCAAGTTTAGTCAAAGGACATATATGAATGTTATGTTGAAAAGGTTCAACATAAGAGAATTCTATATATGGCAACATTATAGCAAGACCGGTAAAGTATCATGTCTTTATGTAAGATATTATGAATCCTATCCCATACGCATCGGGTATAGGATCGATTTCATATGCTATAATATTCATGCGTTCTGATTTTCCAAATGCCTAGGGCATTAAAAGGGAAAAAGGACTAGAAACAAATATGACTGAAATAATTAAACAATTTCCATAATGGCAGTTGGAAGTATAGTATGAAATGGAACATATTGACATTATTATGAATAGATAGGATTCTATTAAGAATGAGTTGCCATATGGAAAATATGGAAACATTTCCACAATAGGAGTTGGATATTAATAATCTATGTAAATTAGAAACTTTTATGCAAGAAGAAATGTTCAAAGGAATATACTTTGAACTTGAGACTTCACTTTCTTGGAATTGTCTTGTAACAATATCCAATAGAGCACTTTGTGATTTCATTGACAAAGTCTTGGTGACTTTTGTGCTATGACATTACAAAAGGATCATTGCGTAAAATGTTAGAGTCTAACACATTCTAATAGTGGCAAGAACTTAGTATTCTTACAATTGTGATAAGGATTGGGATTTGTGAAATGAGCTTCATTGGAAATGTGTACAATAGATCTATTTCACAAAGTAAGGACCATAGGTAAACATAGTGTGCATGCTTGGAGCATAGGATAACTATTGTTTCAATTCAAGTGTTAAGTTGATTATTCGAAACATTATACAATGAATAATGTGTAATCAATATGGTGACTAAATAAAAGGTGTTTTATTTATACTCAAAGTGTTGGGCCATATTGGATCCGATTATTGTTGTGTTTCACTTCGCATGTTTTGACTTCCCGAATAATAAGATTATTCAAACATCTACAGGGAAGTAGGTATTGAGGCAAGACTATCATGAATTGGCTTGTAGATTGTCTAAAGCGTTTAAACATAACAAAAGTTTGATACAACGTTCATGAGTGCTCATGAAATAAGATTTGAGTATTGGATTAAACCTACGCTCACATGAATCACTTCATGGATTTTATCATGGGTGATTGTTAGACGATAATATCTTATATTCTTGAAACGGAGACATATAGTTGTTGTTTACGAGTCGATTGCGCACTGATAATACGTAAGCGCATCAGTAACTTGATGTTATAAAATGTATTGTTGTCTGTGTTTTGATGAGTAAATAGTGCAAGCATATGAGTCGAAGTTTATCCGTTCCTTTTACCCAAAGTGGGATAAAAGCGATATATGTGGGCCCCTCGATGATTTAGTGATTACACCCAAAAATGCTTGGCCAAGCCTAGACTGATTTGATCTGTTCAATTAGTCAGCTGTCATAAATCGGAAATCGGGAAACAGCACATAGACAGAGAGAATGATTATAATCCATGTCTCATGTCTATACGATATATTGAGAATGGAGGAATATATGATCTGTTATCTAAAGGACGCGTTTCTGATAAGATCAAAGTTGACAGCGGCTTTTGTGTAACAGCCCGGATCCCCAGGTATCTTTATTTCATATATTTTTGACATTATGTGAGGGGACTCGGCGAGTTGGAGGTCGAACTCGCCGAGTCGGGTCGCGGTTTTGGGCGGGGGTTCGCGTCCGGACTCGGCGAGTCCAAGGGATGGACTCGGCGAGTCCGCGCTGTTTAATGAAACCCTAATTTCCCGACCCTAAGCCCTATTTAAAGGACCTTATGGCCCTCATATGCGGCCACCTTGAACCCTAAGAGCCCCCATACGTCTGTGAGCCCTTGTGAGAGTGTTTGGAGGCTTTTTGTTCATTATTTTGTGGGATATTGCAAGGAAATGAGGGAGAGGATCAAGCTTGAAGTGTTGGGGAGCTTGGATCTGTTGCTACTTCACCAAGGGAGTCTTCTTGAGGTAATTTTCAGAGCCAAACTTCATGTTTTGTGTTGATGTGCCAAATCTAGGGTTTCTTCTTGCATTTCTTGGCTTGAATTAGAAGTATGAGAGGTCCCATGGAGATATGGAACCTAGATCTGGACTTTAGCAGGTCCAGGAGACCCCTTATGACAAGCTTTATGTCCATTCTTTTGAGTTAGAAGCTAAACTTGCCATATTAGAGGTTGTTTCTTCAAAATAAGCCTTGTATGCATTGAATGGCAACCAAGACCGAGACTTTACGTGACAAATAAGCTTGGGAAGGCCAGATCTATGCATGTATGGAACGGATCTGACCGCAAAAGCCAGTTTTAGCTGGTGCATGGCATGGACTCGCCGAGTCTGAAGAACAGACTCGACGAGTCGCTTGAAGATTGTCCTTGAGACCATCCTGTGTGTAGTCCGAACCGAGTTGAGGGCGACTCAGTGAGTCGCAGAGAGTTGGAAAGGTTTTGAACAGGTGGCCCGAGTCAGGTTGGGACTCGCCGAGTTGACCTTCGACTCGGCGAGTTGAGTCGCGGTGGCCCTGTGATTCAGGCCCAGGGGGAACTCGTCGAGTCGGGGGAGTACTCGACGAGTCAAAAGGGGAAAACCTTGATAGTTGAATAAAATGCGTAGACTCGCCGAGTCACTAGTGTGCACTCGCCGAGTCCGGTCCAAATTGATTAAAGACGATTGACCAAGTCAATTTGTGTTGACTTGATAAGGATGGCCCACCTTTGTGGTACAAGTAATAATTATAGATTTATAATATCATAGGAGGATTGCAGCTCGAGGGTTCGAGCTCGAGTGATTTCAGGATTCACGATTAGCGACTTAGCGAGGCATACGAGGTGAGTCTTCTCACTATACTGCACCAGGAAGGGTTTTGACTGTGTGATCGAAAGGTCGAATATGATATGAGATATATGCCTTATGTGTGTTAAGTTATTTGTTACATGTGCCATGTATGATATGTTTGATTTGGGCCGGAAGGCAACATGATATGGGCCGGAAGGCGTGGTCATATGGACTGTAAGGTTGACGTGGGTAGGACCGGAAGGTCTACCCAGTCGGGACGGAAGTCCCCTGAGACACAAGAACCGGAAGGTCAAGGCCTGGAAAGGCGTATGTGCGTATGTTGTATTTTGGGGAACTCACTAAGCTTTATGCTTACAGTTGTTGTATTATGTGTTTCAGGGACTAGTGAGGACCGTGGGAAGGCGCCAGCGTGACCGTACACACACTCGGGGAAACTATTTTGTTATCTTTTGTTATGTAATCGGTTGTGACTACATTGTTACTTTGGAATCTAAACTTATTACTCATGTTTTGATGGTTGTAAAAATGAAAATTTTTGGTTGGAATCTTATGACGTTACATTTTGAAAGCTACGATTGCTAATTAGGTTCTGAAGTTATACTTGCAATAATAGTTATTAGACTTATCCAAGTGGGGGACTGTTGGATTAGGTGTCTAAGCCCATAACTATTCTTGGTATGTACTTGACCCGATTATGAACATGGTCCTTTTGGGTTGCCTTCGCCATAGCAACTAATAGGATGAATCATGGAGAAAGAGGATTTATTATGATTTATTAATGTATTATAAGTATAATATATTAATTAAGAAATCATATTATTTAATTAGTATTGATCATAAATTAATTTGGAATTAATTTGGTGATCAAAAGAGACCGATTAGGTAAATCAGTAATATTTATAGTTTGGGCTCATGGACCTGATTGGTATAGGGTGGACGAAATCTCTATGAGATTCCATAAAGATTTCATCCAAGGCTTGCCTTATGGGATTCCATATGATGCTTAGGTCCTAAGCAAAGGAATTAGGGTTTCCAAGTTGATAACCCTAGAAGCCTTGACTATAAAAGGAACCCCAAGGCTCCCAAATTGTCCCTATGCATTCTTAGAGAACCTTGGACAATTTTTGAAGCCTCTCATCTCTCTCTCTCTCTCTTTCACACATTCTTCCTTGTTGTTAGTGGTGTTTGTGACTCCATTAGAGGTGCAACACTTACGGCACTAAGCTTTCAAGAGTCAAGAACTTTGTGGATTGTTCTTGTTATTTCTACATAACAAGTAAGGTAAGATTCCAAACCATTATTTACATATGAATTTCTTTCTTAGACATGTTACATTAGGGTTTATGCTTTGGAATATTTTTTGCATGTATAACTTGAGGAAAACCTAAATCCAAAGAGTTGGGGTTGCATGCACACCATAGTAATGATGTTATGCTCAAAATCCATCAATATACAGGAGCAGTAATTGGTGTGAAACTAGGAGGAGTTTCACATCCCCATTAGGGGGAAGGTGGTCAAGTGGTCGTCTAGCTTGAGGATTGGGTGAGGTTGGAGTTCGGAATACGTTCCAACATTTGGTTCACACTTTTCCTTGGCATCGGATAACAGGTTTTGGAAACCAGGTTAGAGGTCCAGTTAGGAATCAAGTTCAGATGAGTATTAGTTCGAGTGCGTGTTCGACCCAGGATGGTATAGTTGGATTGGGGGTAGGACCAAGGTTGGCAGATAGTGCTAGAGTGTTGTAAGTCTGAGGGTGTAGCCATAGCATTCACGAGGTTGGCAGATAGTGATAGATTGTTGTAAGTCTACAAGTGTAGCCGTAGCATTCACGAGGTTAGTAGATGGTGCTAGAGTGTTGTAAGTTTGCGGGTGTAGCCATGGCATTCACGAGGTTGGTAGATAGTGCTAGAGTGTTGTAAGTCTGCGGGTGCAGTCGTAGCATTCACGAGGTTCGTAGATATTGCTAGAGTGATGTAAGATTATGGGTGTAGCCGTGGCATTCACTAAGTTGATAGATAGCATGAGAGAGTTGTTAGATCGCGGAAGGAACAGTAGTACCCACCAATTCGGGTGTAGCGGTGAGGGCATGGCAAATCCACGGATTGGTTTGTGGATTTCCCCAGAGGGATTAGACCTGGTTGAGCAAGTGATAAGACTATAGGAGAGCCACTACAGTTATGAGACCAAGGAAGACATGGACTGCTTAAGGTCGTTTATGATATGAGGTTACCATTGGTCATGTAGCAATTACTTTTAGCCTTAGATTTGGTGATATCAGGATTCGACGTGTGGACTTGATAGGTTGGATCAGGAGGTCGTTAGAGCCATAGTGACAAGATAACTAAGGATAGCGATTGGCAGACAAGGATTTCGTTCGGAAGTCGTGTGGGGCAACTGTATGGGAACCTTTGGCTCAGTAACCAGGTAGGAAACCAACATTTTAGACAAATGGAAAATGAACTGAGACCAGGGAGGTCTCGGTGGATTTTGGGAGAGCAGACAGTTCAGTGTTCTGGGCAGTTTCTGTGACATCCTCATTTTCACAGTGTGACATCCCCATTTTCACCATTTATTTCTTAAAGATTTATCCTAAGAACCAATTACCTTTCTCTCATTCATTCCTAAGCATTTCCCTAAGGAACTGGCACAATGTTTAGTGTTGCCAAGGTTCTTAGATTACCTCTGGTGAACACACAATTCACAATAATTAATGAACACCTAGTTCAAGAACACCTAATGAACACTAAGTTCCAATATTACCCAATGAACACCTAGTTCACAAAACACTTAATGAACACTTAGTTCAATTATCCCTGATGAACACTAAGTTCAAATATCTAATGAACACTTAGTTCGAATATCCCTGGTGAACCTAATCACCTAAGGAACACAGAGAATGAAAGCTCTTAGTTCAAACAACGTGATAATAAAGTATATCTCGATCCTGCGAAACCACTAATGTTATAAACACATATAAATTATATTTCTAAAACAATATATCCCATCCCGTCGATCCCCACATACTGACCCTATACAATGATCTTACGAGATCTAGCCTAAGGAATCAATATGAACCACAAATTGACGAAGCTGCTTCGGAAATTCCCTGGCAGCAAACGAGGATCAATAAAGACATCAAATGAGGGGAATGGAATAAGTTTCACCACGAACCTTCGTTCATAAAAGAAAGAACCACAAGACATTTTACGTCAGGGGTAGTTATCTAGATAACAATGCCTAGGTGTGGTCCGACTATCATGAGGTATTATACCCCCGGACTCTACCTATCCCAACATCAAATTTTGCCTAGCAGTGGTCTATTACCAACACACTTTACTAGGCAGTCTACGAAGTTCCCTTAATTACTTCGTGAAAGAAAACGTTGACATATGAAGCTCGGTCGATCACCTCATAAAAGAAACGCTGACTCCAAAGCTCTCTCAAAATAAAAGTATGGGGAAATACTACTAGAGTACTCCCGTACGCTACCGTAACCAACATAAAAAATTGTCAAAAAGACTTTGTACATGATAGTACTTCTAACACATTATAGTACTTTGGTATGCGAAAGAATCATACCCGAGAACATAATAGTACCCTGGAACAAGCAGCACCCAAGACACAGAGCTTTGAAAAAGACTTCGTACATAAAATGTAGTTCTGTACGTAGGACGTACTCCACCGATCATCAATCTCACAACACACGTACTCTTAATAAGAGGCTACCCAATGTCCAAACATAATTGAACTAAACATCCCTATTTAAGCCTTAACCCATCACTAGGAAAGCCTACAATGCTTATAATCAATTTTCGATATTAACTCCGTTTAGGCAATGCTAACTAGTGTATAATTAACACAGAGTTTTAAGTAAGAATATCATATATTCACATCTTAACACATATTGAACCATAACTGATTCTCACGTTGTATATTATCAAATATATCTAACCCGTATTTCGGACAATAACAAATACTTCACATACATATGTATATTTCATACTTTAATCAATACACATATAAAAATCACATTCCTAAAAGGGAATATACGCATGATACCTTATCGTATGAACACGTAATTCAAAAATACATAATCCGCACTCCCGGATCTTAAATTTGCCTCATTACCTAATCCATATTCCCAGATCTAAAACTAACTTCTTGATCTGATCCATACCCTTGGATCTAAAACTAACCTCCTGCTTTGATCCATACTCTCGGATCTAAAACAATTTTATCTCTTTATCCTTTTCTCTCATGGTCCAACCCACCTTTTATCACCTACCAACAACCTCATCTACTCATGTTCTACCCAACATATTTTTAGATACAAAATACATATATAGTTTAACTCATTAAATATTATATAATTCACCCACTCCACAATCATCTCAAATAAACAACAAAATATTATACACGTAGCACATATTTCATAGCAACTACTTAATATTTATGTGTTAGAAGAAAGTGACCACACACTCACTCGATTAGAAGATGATCGGACAGCACTACGACTTGTAGAAGTAGTATTCTTCGGTAGATCTGGAAGATCTTCACAAAAACCGGGCTCCTCGCGGGCAGAGCTTCGGCTCGGGAATTTCACTTCTCGGGATCTTCGGGGCTTCGGGACTTGCTTCGGGTCTCGGGAATAATACTGGGGCTTCGGGATATTTCTTGCACGAAAAACGCGAGAGAAAGGAAGAATGGAGCAATAGAACTTGGTTGCACTCGACTTCCTTTTACAGGGGGCTGGAAACCCGATTTACACTGGGCGTAATGGGGATAAGAACGCTGACTCCCCCCCCCCCCCCCCCCCCCCCCCGGATAATATCGGATATTTTTAATTAAATTTAAATATCGAAATTATTAAATAAACTTCAAAAATTCATATCTTCCTCATACGAACTCCGTTTTCGATGTTCTTTATATCCCCGCGTAGGTGAGATTATGATCTACAACTTTCGTTTAGACTCTGTCGGCTAGTTTTGAATTTATTTTTAGTATATTATTTTAGTAGGCCGGGACTGGAAAACTCCGTTATAAATTCATAACTTCTTCATCCAACGTCCGTTTTCGCCTATATTTTTATCGTTTCACTACAATTAATGAGATATTCGATTCTCATTTAGATTGTTTCGGCTAAAAACCGCTCGGTCTCAAATCGAGTATTCGGGTTGCATACTGCTAAGTCGAAACTTAGAAAAATCATAACTTCCTCATACGAAGTCCGATTTGGACGTTCTTTTTATGCACGCTCATGGTTTAACGAAATCTACGACTTTTGTTTAGATTGCTAAGGCTAAATATCACTCTAACGTAAATTCACTTTTTACGTCATTCTGCGTCGTGCCGGTTCTGTCGCGAAACTTCGACAGGTCATAACTTCTTCGTTATAACTCGGATTTCAGCGTTCTTTATATGCACGGAAACCTTGTAACATATACTATAACTTAGTTAAGATTATTCATTCTAAATAATCTTTCATCAAAAATTCATTTTTGATGCCTATCGTCTCTAAATTGACTAGCCCGGATCTACGGGCGTTACAATTATCTCCCCCTTAGGATGATTACGTCCCGGAATCATCAACGAAATAGGACTTGCATAATGATTCCATACGTTATTTCTTCATCCTAGGTAATAACCGTAACTTCCAAGTTTCCTCGAAAGAGTATTTAACTTTATGGCTTTCTTGACCACAGAAGATGCCCAATCTTGCATCTGCTTATCGTACTATGTTGTACTTTCAATCGTAACCTTCAAGTTACCTAATAAGTCCTTATTGTGGACTCCTTCTTCTTCTCAGGATAAATACTTTCCTTTATCTATTGTAACAAACTGATGGGTGGTACTCTATTGACCTCTCATCGCACGATGCGACGCTTAGACTCGGTTTTTTTTTAATAAAGTTAAATTCCATAATGGAATATACCTTCCTTCATATTCTAATGTGATATAATCACATTTCAGCATGTAGAATTTCTACCTGCAAACTTCTTTTAACAACGAGCGCGACACTAAACTTCAACCTTTTGACTTAAGTCAGATGTTACATCTAACTTGGTCCTCTAGACCACATAACATACTCATCGTAGTCGAACTCAAATTTAAATATGACCACTAGGGTCAGAACAAGAACCATCTTACTAGTCATTACCGAAACAATGGTAATGACATACCATAATAAAATGGAATCAATCACCAGCTTCTTGGTAACCTTGCGACTTTCCCTGATCCAAGTGTGAGTCCTATGCTTCCGGTAGTATATGAATCTACTACCTTTCACACCTACTCATACTTGTCCCAAGTATTGTCCCATAGTCGACCAAGTCACCATACAAGAAAATCACAAAACAATTTAACACATACGAATGTATCCAAGTAATCATAAACAATTTCCCTAGACTCTACTAGGACTTCTTCATTTATCAATCTTCAATCATCAACTCTACTTCAACTCAATTGGTGATGGAAATACCAGACAATGAGACAACTTCAAGAATTTCACCAATCGTTCCATCATCCTGTCAATCGAAGGTGTACTTTAGACGTACCGTACTCCTCTAAACGTACTTTTATTTCATAAGACATACTCTAAAGGCAAGATACTACTCTTACGATATTTTCCGATAGGTTTCATTCACTATCATAAGCCTTCTTCATTTCCTCCATTTACTCAATTTCTCTATGAGTCTTCACCATGACCCCTTGTACATCCAAGTAGACATTCGGTGTACAAAGCGAGAATTTTAAGATAAGAAAGCTTTAATTATGATAAACGTATAAATCTCCATATCACCCCGAAACATTTACATACTAGTTCTAATATCGTAGCCATACGCCTAGAATCCTAAACACATAAGGTTTCCAGATCCGGTCGGCAACAGACCATAGATCCGAACAAATAATAGCATCAATATAGCTATCACACAAAACATTTAGCACATAAAAGCATTTTAGGCATCACTCCTAAAATAAACTAGTGCTTGTGTCAATTTAGGTGTACTCCCTAACATATTTTAGACACACTCCTCACAATCATTACTTAGCATTCTAAGTTTAAGTCTAGAAATTTCCTACAAATTCCTAGTTCGCTTAAACTAATGCTCTGATACCAACTGTGACATCCCCATTTTCACCATTTATTTCTTAAAGATTTATCCTAAGAACCCATTACCCTTCTCTCATTCATTCCTAAGGATTTCCCTAAGGAACTGGCACAATGTCTAGTGTTTCCAAGGTTCTTAGATTACCTCTGGTGAACACACAATTCACAATAATTAATGAACACCTAGTTCAAGAACACCTAATGAACACTAAGTTCCAATATTACCCAATGAACACCTAGTTCACAAAACACTTAATGAACACTTAGTTCAATTATCCCTGATGAACACTAAGTTCAAATATCTAATGAACACTTAGTTCAATTATCCCTGATGAACACTAAGTTCAATTATCCCTGATGAACACTTAATGAACACTTAGTTCAATTATCCCTAAAGAACACTAAGTTCAAATAAACACCTATAGGTTGCGAGCCTGCTAGCGTTCCACTGGACTGTCTAGAATACTCCATGGTCGTCATCTATACTCCACTAGATGACTGGATCATCAATAACATCATTATAGAGGCCTCTCATTATTTTATTTGGTCACACAGCAACTATTACATCTACCCATGTATTAACCAACACATTTTGTAGATATAAAATACAATATACAGTTTAAATTATTTAAAACATGTATTCTTTCACCCAGCATAGACAGCAAGTATTCAGACAATATGCACACATAGCATGTAGTTTATATTAAATACTTCATATCTATGTGTAATATGAAAGTAACTATGTACTCACCTAAAAGGTGGTGACTCTGCACTCGGACAGTGGTTCGTTACTCTCAAAACAATTTTCCTCGACAAAACCTAGTATCAATACCACTAGAGTTTAGTCTAACGTTAACTGCGACTAATTAATAGTCTAGCTATTATTACTATTATATAAGCGTTAACACAATACTTCTCACCCACTATATACAGATGAGGCCAGACATGGAACATCGGAGGGCAGGATCATTTTGGCATATAAGCACTTCTGAATCCAGCTCCTCATCGAAGTTAACATTTAACTTCAGCAAGTGGTCCACATATCTTTGCATCTTCTGCATGTGGGTCGTGATGGACTCTCCATCCTTCATTTTGGTAGTGACCATCGAGACGATGATCTCATACCTCTCTTGCCTGGCACTTTGATGGTATCTCTCCATCAACTCCTGGTGTATCTCATAGGGATAGTAGTCCTAGTAGGACTTCTGGAGTTCGGCATTCATAGTCGCAAGCATGATGTAATGGACCTTATTAGTGTCCCTTTCATGGGAATCATACGCAACTATCTCTTCAGGAGTAGCAGTATTAGGGTTAACCTCCTTGAGCTCTTTATCAAGGGCATATTCTTTGTCCTCGTATCTGGTCACCATTTGTATGTTACGAATCCAGTCGTTAAAATTGGTGTCATTGAAGATCATGTTGGGTTTTATGCATAAGAACAATCCTATGTGCTCATACAAACCCTAATGCTTGGATCTAGTTTTCTCTATTGTACATGCTTTGAATCCAAGACTAATGAACTTAGATCTAACATATTATAAACTGAATTAGGGTTTATAGAATTACCTTTGATTGTTATATAGTAATAACAATCAATTCCTTGCTTGGATTGGCCTTAGAAAGCTTAGTGCCTCAAGTGTTGCACCTCTAATGGAGTCACAAACACCTTATGCAACTTGGATGAAGAGGAGAAGAGAGGGGAGGCACCAAAAACGACTAGAAACCCTAGAGAATCAGTTATCCACGTTTTTGGAGCCTAAGGGGTCCTTTATATACTTGTGTGGGCTGCTAGGGTTTCAGTCAAAACCCTAATGGATAGCTTAAACTCTAAGCAGCCCATGGAACCTTCTGGGTAAGGCTATGGATGAAAATATGATGGGCTTCCATCATAATTTCGTTCACCCCTTACTCCTTTAGCATTCCTTAGCCCAATAACTCAATTATCCAATAATTGCAGTCCAGTCCCCTAAGTTTAATTAATTTCTTTTAGCCACAAAATTAATTAACAATTAATTTTTGACTAATATTAATTAAACAATATGATTTCTCCTTTAATATATTATTCTCATAATATATTAATAAATCATATTTAAACCTTTCTCTCCTTAAATCATCCTACATATTGCTATGGTGAAGGCAACCCAAAAGGACCATGCTCATAATCGGGTCAAGTACATACCAAAATAGTTATGGACTTAGACACTAATCCAACAGTCTCCAACTTGGATAAGTCTAATAACTATTTTCCGTATGACTTCAGAACCTGATCAGCAATCGTAGCTTTCAGAAGCCGCTGTCAACTCTGATCTTATCAGATAGCGTGTCCTCTAGATAAGGGATTATATATTCCTCCATTCTCAAGATATCGTATAGACATAAGACATGAATTTCAATCATTCTCTCTATATTGTTTCCCGACTTCCGATTTATGACGACTGACAACAGACTACAATTGAACACATCAACTTAGTCCCGGCTTGGCCAAGCGCTTAGGTGTCATCACTAAATCATCGAGAGGCCCACATATATCGCTTTTATCCCACTTTGGGTAAAAGGAATGGATAAACTTCGACTCAAATGCTCGCTTGCATTTACTGATCGAATCACATACAACAATAAGTTTTATAACACCAAGTTACTGGTGCGTTTACTTATTATCAATGTGCAACCGACCAACAAATAACAACTCACATGTCTCGGTTTCAAGAATATACAATATTATCGTCTCACTAATCACTCGTGATAAAACCATGAAGTGATCCAAGTGAGCGTGGGTTTAATCCAATACTTTAATCTTATCAAAGCACTCACGAACTCTGCAGCAAACTTGTGCCATGTCTAAACACTTCAGACAATCTACAGACAGATTCATGACAGTCTTTATTCATACCTACTCCCAACGTATGACCAACTGTGGATGTTTGAATAACCTAGTTATTCTGGAAGTCAAAACATGCAAATCGAAATATAACAACAATACTTAATCCTATATGGCCCCAAACTTGTGAGAGTAAATAAAACCCTTCTATTTATCCGCCATATTGATTACTCATTATTTATCATTTAATGTTTCGGATAATCAACTCATTGCTTGAATTACAACAACAATTGTCCCATGCTCTAAGCATGCACACCGTGTTTCCTATGGTCCATGCTTTGTGAAATAGATCACCTGAAAACTTTTCCAATGATGCTCATTTCACAATTCCTTAATCCTAATTATTAGTGTAAGAACACAAGGTTCTTGCCACTACTAGAATATGCTAG
This sequence comes from Lactuca saligna, assembly GCF_052625555.1. Classification (NCBI taxonomy): domain Eukaryota; kingdom Viridiplantae; phylum Streptophyta; class Magnoliopsida; order Asterales; family Asteraceae; genus Lactuca; species Lactuca saligna. Next base: position 19,478,480 of record NC_136424.1, read on the forward strand.
ATTCTAACATTTTACCCAACGATCCTTTCGTAAAGTCATAGCACAAAAGTCACTAAGACTTGGCTAATGAAATCACAAAGTACTTTCTTAGAAATTGTTACAAGACAATTCCATAGATGTGAAGTCTCATATTCAAAGTACATTCCTTTGAACATCCTTCTTGCATAAAGTTTCTAATCTAGACATAGATTCTCAATATCCAACTCCCAATATGGAAACATTTCCACATTTGCCATATGACAACTCATTCTTAATAGAATCTTATCTATTCATAATAATGTCGATATGGTCCATCCAATACCATACTCCCAACTACTCATAAGCAACCAATCCTCATCGAACTTTGGATCGTCCTTTGATAGTTGTTTAATTATTTTAGTCAAAACCAATTCTAGTCCTTTTTCCCTCTTAATGCGCTAGTCATTTGGAAAAATTTTAGAATGGTAAATATTATAGCATTTGCAACGATCCTATACCCGAAGCGTATGGAACACGATGCATAATGTCTTACATAAAGATATGATACTTTACCAATCTTTTGCCATAATATTTTATGTGTCATGTTCTCACAATACGAACTATGAAGAGGGATGCCGTAATCATAATCGAATTTTAAGAACACACAATGTACCATTTGACTGAAAATATTAAAATTTCTTAATCTAAGCTTTAGATTTTGAAACAAAGTATAATATTCTCTCCCTTAATTATAGCAAAACAACTTTTCAACCCATGCAACTTTGCAAATTTGAATCTTTGTTTTTCTATAATTAATATTGCTAACTTGCAATACTCGCCATAATAATCATACAATCATAACACTTATGCTCCCACTATCATGATGATTATCATATAAGCACAACACTTATGCTCCCAGTAGCCTTGACATGTATTCAGAAAACAAATGAACTTCCAGAAAATAATGCCTATTGAATTTCTGAAATTCATATTTCTAATACCAGATGCTTTGATAAGCCTTTATCTAAGCTTCTTAAACTTATACACCTTCACCTTAGATAGCTCATATGTGTGTTTAAGCGATTTAGAATTTATGTTACTAAGTTCCAAATGTTCAAACTAATTGCCAAATCTCACAATTCGAACTATGGAAAGGGATGCCGTAACCATAATCGAATGTGAGAATACAATTTTCACAATTGCTATCTTCTTAAAACCTCTCTTAGTGAAAGTATTTCCTCACAGTCATTTTCATGAAGGAGGGAATCTTATGACACTTGGATTTTATGGTGTATGAGTTCCTATCCATGTGAATTTGTCAAAACCAAGGTTTGCGACAAATCCAAACTCATATGGACTGAACTTTCTTAATCTTGATTTCTTGCCCTATGGTAACATGAGTGCCCACCATGTCTTCCAAGTAGTTTAGTAACTTGTCCTTACATATCAATGTACTTTCCATTGACTAAGGCTCTAGTATGCATTCAAATGAGAACTTATAGAACTCGCATACACAATTAATTCAATTGGAATGGCACAGAAACAAAATTATGTCAGCACGATAGGTTTTAAACCTCAAGTCGTGTGCTAGTGATGATCGATAAGGTTTATTCTTGATTTGTTCTTGAACTTTTCAAGACCATTAAGACTCCCACTGACTTCTTGACATATAAGATTCTCTTGTCAACAAACATTTCTTGACAAACAAATATTCAAGAGTTAGTGAAGCATTTATCAAGACAAACACTTCACACAATTGGTCCTAGTTGGTCTTTGTCTTATCCAAGACAGCACAACTTACCAATTTCAAATGTGCAAGAATAAGAAAACTTTTCCAAATTCCACATTTGATGAGTGTTATAAACCTACTTAAGACTTTTCACTCAATGTCACAATCTTGACTTTAAGACTTGATATTGGAACGAAGTATGATTGACCTATTGATTTAACCATTTCTACAATACTTGATTCCTCTTCTTAGACATACAAATGCACTAAGACTCACTTAGAGGATCAATTGAGATATGGTTCTTAATCATTAAGACTTATCATAAAACACAATAAAAGGTACTCTCCCTTCTTCTTAGAATAGAGAAACTTTTATCTTTCTGCCTACTTGATTCTTCTTTATTCGTTCTACTATTCATTGAAACCTTTTCAATCAACTCAGAATTATACTTAATCTTATAAGTATAATCATATTTACTAAGCTTTAGTAAATCATGACGAATATCTTTGTCACTCTTGTGGTGGACTTGATCAACACACAATCTTGTGTACTTGATCTCCTTGTCCTTTAATTGACACTTTGCCAAAGAATTAGTCTAAGTTTCCCAAATGTGAAAGTTTTTCATTCATCATACAATACACATTGCATGATTCCAAGTTTCTGTCCAATTAAAACTTGGGCGATGAGAAACTCTCCCTATTTGGTAAACTTTTGACATTTCCACAAATAACATAACTAAGAATCAAATCCATTATTGCTAATAATAGAAACATTCAAACATCAATTTTTCATACATGCCATCGCAAGGATAAATAAATAAGATAAAATCAAAATTCATTTTACTGCGGAAAAAAATTTGTCCTTACAATACAATTCAATTGAAAAACAATGTTATTACATATTTCTTAACAATCTATTCTAACTTCAAGTAGTAGCTCAAAAATCCATTCTTCAAGTAATGCGATCGAGATCCATTTCTTCATGATTAGATTCAGCTCACTTCTTTTCTCAAGCTTCCTCTCTTTTCTTCGATCCTACAAAACATCAAAATGTAATCTTATCACATCATGTATTAAGAATCTAGAATAGGAACTCAAAAGAGTTAGATAATGGATTTTACCTGTAGTAGAGCCATACGTCTTGACTCTCCCATCTTTTAGATCTTTCAGGTAGTTAGGGCAGCTTCGTCTCCAATGCCCCTTCTCTTGGCAATAAAAGCAAATGGACTCCTTTGGCACAGCACATCGGACAATCACAGACTTAGTTCTTTCTGGACTTCCAATGTTGCCAGTGTCCATTGAAGTTTGGGAGTTTGATTCACTAGACAAATTTGCTTGACCAGCACGCCAAATCATTGCTGATTCAGCAGCTATAAGCAAATAGGTGAGATCAATTAGGGTCACGTCGTGGTCCATCATATAGTACTCTCTTATGAACTCACTATATGATTCAGGAAGTGACTGAAGAACCCAGTCAACAGCCAACTCGCTTGAAATCTCGACACCCAACATGCTTAACCTATCAATGTGTGACTTCATCTCTAAGACGTGTGCACACACAGGTTTCCCATCTTCGTGTTTACTCGCCAAAAGGGATTGAGTGAGCTTGAACTTTTCAAGCCTTTGAACTTGTGGGTCAGGGAGAATAATTGGAGGAGGTGGAGGAAGTGAAGCGTGACTCTCATTTCCTTGATCGTATCTCGGAATGTCATCTTCATTTGGAAAGCTTGTTCCAAAAGATTTGGGAAGACCATTGTAAGATTCAGACATCTACAAAACGGGAGAAAATTCAAGTTATGTTGATTAGAATTCTTGATGTAACACCCAAATGAAACATCAAGCTAGGATCCAACACAATACTCTACAACCTAGAAGAGGGATGCCGTAATCTAGTTGCAGAATATCTGAAGGTAGGTAAATGACGATTTACCAATTTCCACCATGAAAAACGAAAAAGAAGTTTAAGTTTTAAATGAATTAAACTCCTAGATCTTTTGAGATTCATTGAACTTTTCAATGGCATGTTTAATCTCGATTATGCCCTACTATTTGTGACTGGGATGTCGAGGATCACAAACAAGGTGTGAATAACCATACGAATCACGTGGTGCGCCCAATGCTACTATCACCTAATCAATGTGCCGGTTAGCCACACACGCTCCATTGATCTATGATAAGCGTCGAACCACCCTTCTCCACCAATGTCATCCCCAAATTAGTGTGCCGGTTAACCACACACGCTCCACTAACGTTTGACAAGGGTACGAAGTGTAATTCCATGGGTTAGCATACAATTTCACATTTTGCCTAAAGTAACTATGATTTGGGAATTTGAAAAAGCATTTAGTTACTTTGTACTTCATTATACTTATAATGGAAGGTTTCTGTCCTATCCTATTCGTTCGGCTAACGACCCTCCACTAGTCAAGAGTGCGGTGGGTAAGAGTGGATACCCATTCAATCGCCATTTTATAGGCAGTTTCCTTAAACACCCCTTATAGACTAGCTTCATGAATGAGGCCTACTAACGGTAAGACTGACTTTTTAGTTATACATATATAATATTAAACTTTTAATGTTATACATAGTATAAGGGTGTATTTTACACTTTTAAAATACTAGGTGGCTTAAATTATACTTTTAATTAACCAAAATCATTATGGATTGATTTATTAACTCTCTTTTAATTATACACTTAATTAATTTAATAAAACCATAAGGGTTTAATTTGAACTTTTCAAAATTAGGGTTTTGGAATTTAGACTTTCAAAATTAACTTTTAATCAACAATTTAAATTCCAAAACTTGAGGGCAAGTTTTGAAACTCTTCAAAACAATTAGGTTTTAATCTCACTTAAAATTTTTCGAATTTAAGACATTTAAATTAAAATTTTAAATATTAAGACTCTTGATTTAATAATTACCATAAATTAAACAATTAATTTAAATTATTAAATCACAAAGGATTATCTAGATCATGAGGATAATTACCATTTATACATTTAAGATATCCTAATCCCTTGAATCCCTCTCTAAATCTCGAAAATAAGGGATGGGATAATTCAAGATCTTTAATTACCATATTTAACAATTAAAAGATAATTACAAGATATGGGATTATCCAAATCCCTAAAATTTAGGATCTAACCTTGGGGAAGGAGGTAATTTCGAAAACCAAGGGTTGGATAACCCTAGATTTCAAAATCTTGGAGGATAAGGAAAGGATTTGGGAAACCCTAGCAAAAAATCGCCATCTAGGGTTTTGTAACCCTAATTGCGAAAATTACCTAGCCTTTAGGGTTTATTAGCCATAAACCCTAATATGTCAAGTTCATAAATTTGGATAAAAGCTAATTGAAAACAAAAACCATTGGCTCTGATACCACTGTTGGGTTTTATGCATAAGAACAATCCTATGTGCTCATACAAACCCTAATGCTTGGATCTAGTTTTCTCTATTGTACATGCTTTGAATCCAAGACTAATGAACTTAGATCTAACATATTATAAACTGAATTAGGGTTTATAGAATTACCTTTGATTGTTATATAGCAATAACAATCAATTCCTTGCTTGGATTGGCCTTAGAAAGCTTAGTGCCTCAAGTGTTGCACCTCTAATGGAGTCACAAACACCTTATGCAACTTGGATGAAGAGGAGAAGAGAGGGGAGACACCAAAAACGACTAGAAACCCTAGAGAATCAGTTGTCCACGTTTTTGGAGCCTAAGGGGTCCTTTATATACTTGTGTGGGCTGCTAGGGTTTCAGTCAAAACCCTAATGGATAGCTTAAACTCTAAGCAGCCCATGGAACCTTCTGGATAAGGCTATGGACGAAAATATGATGGGCTTCCATCATAATTTCGTTCACCCCTTACTCCTTTAGCATTCCTTAGCCCAATAACTCAATTATCCAATAATTGCAGTCCAGTCCCCTAAGTTTAATTAATTTCTTTTAGCCACAAAATTAATTAACAATTAAATTTTGACTAATATTAATTAAACAATATGATTTCTCCTTTAATATATTATTCTCATAATATATTAATAAATCATATTTAAACCTTTCTCTCCTTAAATCATCCTACATATTGCTATGGTGAAGGCAACCCAAAAGGACCATGCTCATAATCGGGTCAAGTACATACCAAAATAGTTATGGACTTAAACACTAATCCAACAGATCACTCTCCCACAAAGGTTCATGAGAGAGAATGAGGCAGAAGCGTTAGCCCCCGAAGCGTTGTTGTTGTTTTGATTAGACATCTGAAAAAAAAAAAAAAAAAAAAAAGAGAGACAAAGTTTTGATTAGATATGAATCCCCAATTAAACACCCAAATGAGAAATTAGGGCTAGGATCCAACAACATTATTCACAATTCAAAAAAGGGATGTCGTAATCTAATTGCAAATAATTTGAAGGTGGGTAAATGACAATTTACCAATTTCCATAATGAAAAATGAAAAAGACTTTAAGTTTTAAATGAATTGAAATTCCTAGATTCTTTTGAGATTCATTGAACTTTTCGATGGCATGTTTAAATCTCGATTATCCCCTTCAAGTTTGTGACTGGGATACCGAGGATCACAAACAAGGTGTGAATAACCATGCAAATGTGCTTGGTGCTCTCGATGTCATTTACCACCTAACCAATGTGCCGGTTAATCACACACGCTCCATTAGTCTATGATAAACATCGAGCTACCCTTCACCACCCATGCTAGTCCCAAATTAGTGTGTCGGTTAGCCATGCACGCTCCACTAACGACTTAGCAAGGTGCAAAGTGCAATTTCATGGAATAGCATACAATTTCACATTTTTCCTAAAGTAACTAAGATTGAGAATTTTACAAAAATATTTAGTTACTTTATTAATCATTATACTTATAATGAGGAATTAGTTGCCCTATCATACCCGTTCGGCTAACGACCCTCCACCAATCAAGGAAGCGGTGGGTGAAAGTGGACACCCGTTAAACTGTCATTTTATAGGCAGCAACCTTATACCCCCCCCCCCCCCCTTATAGATCGGCTTCGTGAATGAGGCCTACTAACGATAAGACTAGCTTAATCTTATACATACATACATATGTATATATATATATATATATATATATATATATATATATATATTATTAATCTTGTAATACTATAATAGTATAAGGGTTGAATCTTAAACTTGTAAAATTCTAGTGTTTAGAATTTAAATATTTCAAAATTAAACTTTTAATCAAAATTTTAAATTCCAAAACTTGAGAGCAAGTTTTGAAACTTTTCAAAACTTTCTAGATCAAATTTCAAATAATTTAATTAAACAATTAATTAGTGATTATCTAAATTTGACGTAATCCAATTTCATAACAATATAATTCAATCAAATAATTCAAATAATTAAGGTTTATCATATAAGGCAATAATTATCCAGTTAATTGACAATTATCTTTTATTTTGATAAGGATAATAACAACATATTAATAAAAATCGGATTTATCAATCAAATTTTTTTTTGGTAATTATCCAAAATCAAAATAAGTCAAAATCCTGAGTTTTCTGCCATCTGACTCTCCGACTCGCCGAGTAACCTTCTGGACTTGTCGAGTTCAGGAGATTCACTGAACTCATGTCGTGGACTCCAGTGAGTCACGTCGTGAGTTGGGAAGTTAAATAGAAAACGGGTTTTAAAGCTATGAAAAATAAACTTTTGCATCAAATACATAAGAAAAACCATCCTAGGCTCCGATACCACTGATAGGTTTTAAGCAAAACATCAATCCTATGGTGCACATGCAAAACCCTAACAGTTTGGATCTTGTTTTATCTAACTGTACATGCAAATTATCCAAAGCTTATAAAACCTCATTCTAGCATATGAAAAACAAAAATACTATCTAAACAAGTTTAGATGATTACCTTTCTAAGAGTGGCAAGAATCTTCAATCTTCAAGAGCTTAGTATCACAAATGTAATATCTCTTATGGATCACAAACACCAAAGCAAGAAGATGATCTTGGAGAGAGGCGATGGTGGCTCAAAATCGACTCTAAGAACTCTAGGGATCAAGTGGTAGCCGATTTTGGGTGTCCTAGGGTTCCTTTTATAGGTGTGCTGCTAGGGTTTCAGTAAAACCCTTAATTGTATAGCATAGGCCTTAAGCTGTCCAATAGAACCTTCAGGAATAAGGCCTTGGACAAATTCAAGATGGGCTTCCACCTTAATTTCGTCCACCCCTTGATCCATAAGGATCTACAACCCCAAACTCAATTATCTTATAATTGCAATTTCAGTCCCCTAAGTTCAATTAATATCTTTTGATCAAAAAATTAATTCTTAATTAATTCTTGACCAATATTAATTAACTAATATGATTTCTCCTTTAATATATTATTCTTATAATATATTAATAAACCATATTATCCTCTCTCTCCACTAATCATCCAATTAAGTTGGGCTGATGAAGGTAACCCAAAATGATCATGCTACTATCGGGTCAAGTATATACCAAATATATTTATGGGCTTAGACACTTAATACAACAGTATCATGTTCGTGTTCAAAATTTGACATGAAATTAACACGATTTAATAGTATTTGTTTTTCGTGTTATGTATGATTAATTATTAATTAAATAAACTAATTGTTATTTTTATCGTGACATGTCGTGTTTTTTGTTTTTTATTTAATTCATTTTCGTCTTAGTTTAAAAAAAAACACGATATTTTATCGTGTTATGTTTGTGTTACATAAAACTTTATCTTTTTGTGTGTTATCAGGGAAAAAAACATGACACAATTTTCCAATTTGTCACCCCTACTCTATTTCATATTTCATAGATTATGAAAAGGATCCATGTCTAATAGTAAACTTACAGCAGAAATTGATCCCTATATTTACAAAAGTAAATACATGGCTCCTAAAGTTACAAATATGGTCCTTATGTTTAAAAAATACAAACATGGTCGATGTCTAATAAGAAAACTATATAATTAGTCCCTATGTTCCATAAAATTATAGAAACGATCTCTGCTTAAAAGTGAAGTAACAAACAGAAAACTACATAAACGGCTTATGTATAATATAAAACTTACAAACATATCCTATATGTATATATGTATGACAATGAAAAAAGCTGAAACGTTATATATCCGTTTAATCAATTATCATTTATAATGCGTAAGAAAAACATGTATGACAAAAACATGTATGACCCCGGTGCAAAACGCAGACTCAAATACTAGTTATATATCAACTTTATTTGTAGGTTTATGGTAAAAGAAATTTATAAAATTCCATTTACATAATTATTAATTTAATGTTTACAATGTCAACTTTATACAAAACAAATAATTTCAGGCATATCATTTAACTATTTGTTGCAAGGTTAAATGCAAAAATAGTATCGTATTTTTATTTACGTGATAATTCATGTGTTCATTATTTAGAAACTCCTATTTATAGATATTTGTAAGGAAGTTTCTACACAACTTCTATCATGTTCTTGATATCTCTTATGATCATTGTAAAAAGCAACAAAATTTCTAACTTCCAATTAAATTGATTCATAAGTACTAGATCTTTTATTATGAGAAAAATTAATGTGTGACCCAATTAAATATGGCAAAACTTATTTCCATATGCAAAATTACCAAGAAAAATAATTGAAAAACACATCCACAAACTTGAGCATAAAGTTAGAAACAAACCACATATCAATTCATGAAAAGTAACAAGTCAAAGTTTTTGGTTAATTGATATGATTAGAGATGCTTGGAAAGAATAGACTCCACAACACCTTGAGCTATCGGATGATAAGTTTCACGAGCTTCTGAGAAAACCCTTTGTGCAAATATCTTCTCTTCTTCTTTCTTCACATTCCCTTGCACAAGTGCTGTGTACAATGGCCGAAGGTATTTCATTCTCCCTACTTCCTTTAAAGTTTTCTCCACAATGTTATAATATTCACTGCATCTTGAACCAATAGCTAGTTGGAGGAATGCTACTTTCACCTCATAGTCCTTTGATTCTGATAGCCTGTATCTAGAATCCAAAGCTGTAACCTACATCATCATCATCAAGATTTTGCAATCAAAGATCATATTTCACATAAAGCAATTAGTGAAGGAAATGATGATACCTGTGAAGCTTCAACAGATTTAGGGAGATTTTCCAAATAAAGCTCCCATTCCTGTCCATGCCAATTAGCAACTTCTTCCTCACTTGGCATCCTACCTTGCTTAAATTCATTTGCTAATGAAACTATCTTTTTATAGATATTAGAAACTGGCTCCATTGCATCAAAAGGAATACCAGTGCCTTCAGTCCATATCTTTAAATCAATCTCTTTCTCAATTCCAGGAACATTCACTTTCAAGAAATCAAGAAACATATACGTATCAATCGATTGAAACTTAAATGCAGCTATGTACTTCTTTAGAAACTCATCAAAAGCTGGCCTTCCGATCTGAACATAACCCACAAACCAAATATAAAAATAAAACAAGATTCATAGAAAAAAGAAATGAAAACATGATATATGATATATGATATATATGATAATAAAGGAAGTAAAGAACCTGTCTTTCAATGCGCCATAGAAACTGAAACCCTTTCTCGTATGGAACTTGAGAATATACATCATCTGGATCTACACCTTCTTGATTAGTTAAGAGTTTTGTGAACTCGGTTTTATCTTTGAACCTTTCCATTTCATCAACCAAACCTTTCCACCCAATTCCAATATTCAAAGCAGCTATGTCTTCCCCTTGAACAGCCTCGACTATTCTTCTTTCTGCATAAGTTGTGAATCCCTCATTCAACCAGAAATGATCATTAGTTTTGTTGGTGATCAGATTCCCAGTCCAGCTATGAGCAAGTTCATGTGCTACAACTTGGGCACCACTAGCATCTCCTTTGATTACAGTAGGAGTCAAAAACACCATCCGCGGATTCTCCATTCCACCATAAGGAAAACTAGGAGGCAAAACCAGTAAATCGAACCTCTCCCAATCGTAATCCCCAAATAGCTTCTCTCCAACCCTAATCATATCTTCAGTACCTGCGAACTCCTTTGCTGCAGCATCAAGAACAGCAGGGACTGACTCTGCGAACACCTTGGTCCTGGGGCCCACTTCCCTAGACCCAATTTCTCCAGCCGCGAAGGCGAATAAATAAGGTGGAATCGGTTGTTCCATGGTGAATTCTTCAACGACTCTTCCTTCTGCACACCATAACGATTCATCGCACGCGAAACTTGAATCGCCCCCAGCCAACGGTGCCCTCCTATCGACGTGTCTCGCGCTCATAACAGCTGATAACTGATGAGGAATGTTCAGCTTAGCATTGTATCGGACTCGTGATGCGGGTGTGTCCTGACACGGGAAAATCGACCTCGCATGGATGGATTGGCACTGGGTGTACACGAAAGGGAACTTTTTGTTGAAGGTTTGTGGAGGAGTTAGCCATTGAAGGGCTGAACTAGATGGAGAAGTGACAAAAGTAATCAAGATTTTCGAATTGTTGGTGAGGGAAACAGTTAAAGGTTGGCCCTTTATGGGGTCAACGTCGGAAGAAAGACAAAATGGGAGTGGGGTATTGTTGATCGGGTCGATGACCGATTTTATGGTGAGTGACCGAGTGTCGAGGAGCAGATCGCCGGTATGTGGAGCGCATAGAGTGAGCAAGGCGGAGGAGGAGATGGTGGAGGTGGAGAAATCGAAGTAGAGAGAAAGGGAGATGTGGGTTGTTAGGGGGTGGGTTGAATCGGTGAACGAGTGTGGATCAATCGGTGCCATTGTTGAGCTTCTAGGGTTTTGGTGATGATGAATGTTTTTCTTTGTATCGATCGAGAGGGCAAACGCAGGAGCTAATCAATGGATTTATTTGGTTTTGATTCGCAAGTGTAAGAATTGCAGTAAGCCTTTTCTATAATAAAGTAACGAATTAGTGTAGAATTTGATTCCCAATATTATTAATTTGAACCGGGTAATAACCCGTGAATAAAATAAAATTATATAAAAACGATAAAAGTCATAATCATTGATCTTAATTTTATAGTTTAGTGACGTCCAATATCAAACTTATTGTTAATCAATCTTTCAAAGTCATATCTTAATATATAAGCTAAATGTAAAAACCTTAAAAAACCACCATTTAAAAGATGATTAGAATGAAATCATTAAAATGGTACTATTAAATAGTCACCATTTTGGTGTTTATGACTTTATGGCTAGAGTTAAATACTATTTTGTTTTAGCTTCTAGATTTAATATATATATATATATATATATATATATATATATATATATATATATATATATATATATATATATATATATATATATATATATATATATGGAAAAGTGAATATACCCTTAAAGATATATAAACTTAGGTATCCAAACTCACCATAATATGTCGTTTTGGTTAATATATTTACTATAATGTTCTTCAACTTCAATCCTTATCTTGATTTACTTTCAAGATTTTCAAATTTTCATTATTATTTTCCTTTTACATCACATCTTTTTGACGAACATCAATTAGGCTATATATATTATAGTAGAAAATGAAAATTATGTAAGAGGAAAATAAATGTGAAATTTATAAAAATCTTTGAATAAAATCAAGTTAAAAGTTGAATTATAAGAACATTAGACAATTACAATGTATATATATATATATATATATATATATATATATATATATATATATATATATATATATGATACAAAACGACGTACTATGATGAGTTTGAGTACCTAAGTTTATATATATATATATATATATATATATATATATATATATATATATATATATATATATATATATATATATATATATATATATATATATATATATATATATATATATATATATATATATATATATATATATATATATATATATACACACACAAAGATGTTACAACTACATAACTTGAGGTCTTAAAATTAGCAAGTGAACAAAAAACTTGCATTTTTATATATAAACGGTTATATGTTAAAAAAACAAGGTTAAATTATTTATTAGAATAATTGTATTTTTTTCGTCAAATGTCTAGAAAAGTTTTTTTTTTCTTACTTTTTGGATAAATTTTTGTACGTTTGTTCCATTTTTCAAATTTAGCATGTGATAAAACATAAGCAAATTAAACAAATCACCTTCAAGAGAATATGCAGAAGCTATTTTTAAGGAAATGATAATCTTTGTTTTCTATGGATTTTATTTAGGGGAAATGATTGAACTAACCATTTTTTGTGTGTTTTTAAAAAATATAATTTTTTTTTTCAAAATAACCATATTTTTCGAAATGAGTTGATCCGGAACGTATTTCAGACTTGTTTTTTGGTGGGCCAGTTGATTTCATTGCTTCTAGAATGCTCATTCTGGAGTTTCTATACGTGTTCCGGATCGAATTTCAAAATCCGGAATATAATTTGAAAACATCTGGACCCTCAACCTCATTTCGAATCTTGCTACGACTTTCCGATGTGATTTCGATTTCGATCATGATTTCAATCTCCGACATGGAAGACAACCACTACGACCCGATTATTTTATGGATATGTTCTTCATTCCAAAAACCTAATTTGCTTGTTTGTATAATGCGATTATTCACCGAGAACTACTATTATAGAAAGTGTAGATTATTCACCGAGAACTACTATTATAGAAAGTGTAGAATACCTCCGGATTGAACTGAAAACATTCTGAAGTTTTTAATTAAAGATTTCATTGCAGTAGGACCAACCCAAAAGTAGTTTAGATATTTAGGTATTGTTAGTTTACATCGAAATGTAGTGTTTTGGAACATAAAATTTCATTTTATAACACTCTAGAATGCGAAAAATTGGTCTGGAACACGAGGAACTGGTCTGGAACTAATCTTGAATATTGGTTAATTTTCGTTCCGGAGTTGGGTTATAACAACTTTTTTATTTGTACAGCAAGACAGTGTTTTTGATGCATCCATTACATTGTCTTGTAAACCCAAAATATGTGGGGAAATTCTTGTGGCATTGGAAGACAGACCGGAATGCAAGACTATGTTCTGGAATTCATGTTTTTGTAAGTGGTTAGACATTCTTAATATATATATATATATATATATATATATATATATATATATATATATATATATATATATATATATATATATATATATATATGGAGATCCTTTGCTTCTACATTATGTCTTTTGCTACGAAGTTATCACAAACCCCTGAAGCAAAGCGGAAGAAATCATTTCTGAGATTGAGGGTTATGAGTTGGCTTTCAGGAAGATAGATTTTTGTCTTGTTACTGGCTTCCATTTTGGATATTATTTTACTACGTCCGGCTCCGGCGCCGTCTTCCATTCCCATGTGTTTCCTATTGTAACATCCAGTTTTAAAAGTACTCGGTTGTGGTCTTGGAGGCCAAGGGTATAGGCGATTCGGTCTGTTATGGGTCTCGGGTCTTACTCGAAAGGTTTTAGGCTTGGTGGTGTGGCTAGGAGCATAGGCTTCCCGCCACCTTTTCGTGGATATAAAGTTCGTCGGAAAAGAACTTAGAATGAAGGAGTTATAGCACTTTGAAGTTATTGGCAATATTAGTCCCTAATGGAGAAAAGTGGCAAGAAAGTACCATGCATACAAGGTGGCAAGCACGGAAGTACGCCCAACGTAAGCTGGGGGTACGCCCATCGTAGAGAAGTAAGTGAACGCGGGTGTGGAAGGAGTACGCCCAGCGTACGCTCAGAGTTCCTAAACCCTGATTTTGGGGATAAGCACTATGTAAAGAACATAATGCCCTAGATATCATCCTCCCTCTCATTCTTAGATAGCCACCACGAAACCCTAATCCTTCCTTGAGTGTTCTTGGAGCTTAGGAGGCCATTAGAGTGCATTTTGGGGTTGTAAGGTCATTTTCCAAGCAAGTGAAGAGCAAAGCAAGGTGGTGGTTCAAAGGAGAAGTTGTAGATTCGACATTGTTATTCCATTTTAGATCACCTTGAGGTTTAAAGCCTTGAACTTTCCTCAAGGATGGTTAGATCTAGTGCGGTGATGTTTTGGACCATTTTGGTCCCAAGTATAGAGTTTTATGGTTCAAATCTGATTCCTAGGCTTAGAGTTGCCACTCTCAGTGCTAAATGAGTCCCTAAGATAGAAAGTTGACATCTTGGATGTCTTATTGGGTTCATTCATGAGTTAAGATCACTTTTATGAAAATAGAATGCTATTTTGGAGTTTGTGCTTGTTAGGGTCATGTAAAGTCACCAAGTCAGTGACTTTATAGATTAAGACATTGAAAAGGACTTGGATCCATGATTATAACTGTTGGAATAAAGTATTAAGTGCC
This sequence comes from Lactuca saligna, assembly GCF_052625555.1. NCBI lineage: Eukaryota > Viridiplantae > Streptophyta > Magnoliopsida > Asterales > Asteraceae > Lactuca > Lactuca saligna. The sequence goes on from NC_136424.1 coordinate 19,493,501, forward strand.
TAATGGGAAAAGTGACTTAACAGAGAAGCATGTTGCACGTACATGCAGGTACGCACAACTTACACGCCATGCAGCCTATACGCTTAGCGTATAGAGGAGTACGCCCCGCGTACTCATCAGATATGGGCTTGGCGTGTTTTGGGCCTCAGATTGGGCCATACATTGGGTTTTGGCTCTTTAGGCCTTAGTGAGCCATCAGAAGTCAGATAATTTAAGCCAATAATATGTATGGGCTTAGGGTAAGGCCCATTAGAGGGATTAGGCCCAATTTAGCAAATTGGGCCATTAGTGGACTACTAGTGGGCTTGGGAAGCCTACCTAGTATTGGGCCTTTTTATATTATGGTTTTTGGCCTTAGATATGGACCAAGTTGGACTAGGGGTAAAATGGTCATTTTACCCTAAGAATAATTATTGGTTTGGACTAATTGCTATTTTGGGTAATGGTAGTTCGGGGAGTCAATAGATCAACAATTCGGGGATCTGCCAGCTAGCAGCGAGAGGTTTATTCAAAGGATTCTACAGTCAGCTTGTGAAGTGAGTTTTCTCTGTAGGAACGGGTCGAAGGTACCAATGTCGGCCCGTTTATGTATGTTAGTGTATGTCGGACCTAGGTTCGATACCGGGGTTAGCCTGATGCAGATTGCATGCTGCGGACATCGATCCGATGCTGGGGCATGCCCGATGAATTTTTAGTTTATATTGCTATGTGTTGTGTGTTCCGGACTTCAGTCCGATGTTGGGGCAACCCATAGGAAGGTTAACTTTTCCGGACTTCAGTCCGATGTCGGGCGGAGCCCGAGGAAGGAATGCATGTTTAGTTATACTTGTTGTCTTTGAGGGATTCTGACACACTCTCGAGTGTGTCTGAACTCAAACTGAGGACTTGGTATGAAAAAATTTAAAAGAAAATCATTTTATAAAAAGGAACTTGGAAAAAGAGAAAGGAATTTTGAAAAAGAGAAAAGGGTGTGGTGCATGCAATCAGCCGAGCTCAAGTAAGTACTCCCAAATTAACCATACAAGCTTATGTAATGATATGTTTATGAGAACTATGTGCTAGATTAGGGATAAGGATCTAGGAAGGATGCCTTATATGCATGTTATATGTGTATTAGCTTTATGAACTACATGCTAGTACAGATTAGTCAGCCTAATGTCCTGATTAGAATATGTTTGATTATGTGTACTCAATGCTCGAATGTTGCTTGCTTTGTGCTTTTAGGAGTTCTAGTTATCTTTTACTAACTAGTAACAGAATATGTTAAGCTACATATTGCTTGCAAGGACCTCTCATTTGAGTCTAACCGTTGTAGGGCAGAACCTCTCATTCAAAGAATTATCTAGTCTTAGTGATATGTAATGGTATTCGCGAGCTAATCAGGGGAGATAGTAGGGACTTCTTATGCAACTGATAGCAAAGAGTGGGATGGAGATTACCCTAGGACAAGCCTAGTATGAGAGTAGTGTTGGGAGCAATAGTAGTAGTAAGGGACTTAGTGGAGTCGAGGCAATCCTTGAGGAAAGTACGGATAGATGTGGAAGGTAGCATGTGTTGGATTTAGTGTCTAAGCCCGTAACTATAACTTGGATATACTTGACCTGATAGTAGCATGTTCCTTTTGGGTTGCCTTCACCAGTGCAATTTGATAGGATGGTTTTTTTGAGAATAAGATTATTTATGATTGATTAATATATTACAAGTCTAATATATTAATATTATTTAATTAGTATTGATCAATAATTAATTTGGAATTAATTTTGTGATCAAAAGAGACTAATTAAATATATGAGGATTGATTATGTAAATCAATTATTCTTGTAATGTGGGCTAATGATCCATAACTCTATAGTTGGGCTAAACCAATAAACTAATCCATGGATAATCCATGGAGATTAAACCCATGGAGCATGAGAATGTGGAAAGTCATGGGTTATTAGGGTTTACAAAGTGTTACCCTAACATTTGCCACGTTGTAAATAGAACACCCCCCCCCCCTCCAAGTTAAAATCGGCTACACGCTATTTGGAGTCAAGTATCTTATTCTCTTAAAGCCTCCTATTGCATATTGGTGTTTGTGAACCATTAGAGGCATCACACTTGAGGTGCTCAATCTTTCAGAGGTCAAGAACTCTACCATAATCAAGAGGTAAGCATCCAAACTAAGTTTTGTTATATGCTAGCTAGAGTGAATGCTTCGGAAAAATAAAATGCGTGTATAATTAGAAAAAACATATATCCAAATCATTTAGGGTTGCATGTGCACCATATGAGTGTTATAGTGCTCAAAACCCAACAATGGTATCAGAGCCTATGATTGTTTTCTATTATATTTGATGCTTACTAGTTTTTCAAAGCTGAAAAAGGTTGAAATTTTGCCTCTAACTGGTGAACTCGCTGAGCACATGAACAGACTCGACAAATCCACACAGTAAACAGGGCAACTCGGTGAGTCAGTTCATGCACTCGACGAGTTGAAGGCCCTATTTGCAGAATTTCGAGTTTCTTGGTCTAGTTTGGATTGGAACACTACCACAAACTATTTTGGATCATTAGAAATGTTTTTTATGATATGGTAGTGCTTGTACTCATCCAACCACAAGATAATTGTCAAAGTTTTTAAAATAATTGCTTTTTTATATGATAAACCAAATTGTTTTTAAAATTGTTGATTTAGAATTGTCTTATTTATGAGTTTAGTTAGATCATGAATTATGTGATAATTCAGTTGTTAGAAAAAATGATCTAATTGATGTTTAATTACCTCCATAACTTGTCCTCTTGTTATGAAAAATGAAAGGTTGCATCATTAAAATCAAATTAAACTCATAGGTTATCAATGTGGAGAGTTTTGACAAGTTTCAAAACGTGCCCTCAAGTTTTGGAATTTGCAAAGTCTCATTAAATGAAACTTTAATTCCAATCCCTAGAGTTTTAAAAGTTAAAATTCAACCCTTATACTTAATTTATAGTATTATAAGTTTAATATATATATATATATATATATATATATATATATATATATATATATGTATGTATGTATGTATGTATAGGAGCAAGTCAGTCTTACCGTTAGTAGGCCTCATTCACGAAGCGGGTCTATAAGAGGGTATAAGGTTACTACCTATAAAATAGTGGTTTAATGTGCTGTAGGCCAAGACACCCGGGGATGACCAAATAGGCTATAGGCCATGTGAGGCGGTCCAGTCAGGTTGGCGGCCTGTAGAGCGGTCCAGTAAAGTTGTAGGCCCTACGAGGCGGTCCAGTCATGCCAAAGGCTTGTATAGCGGTCTAGATATGTTGTAGGCCCTACGAGGCGGTCCAGTTAGGCTGGATGCTCATATTTTCATGCTTGTTTGTTATGTGGTGTGTTAGTACTTTAGGGGAACTCAATAAGCTTTGGATTACAATTTTACTTTATGGTTTCAGGTACTTCTGAGGATCGTGGGAAAGCGAAGGCTTGATCGTGCACATCTTCCTATTTTTACATGATTGGTTTATTTGGGACACTCTGATATTATGTTTTTTTTTGTAACAATGAGTATTTTTATAAACAATAATGGATCATGGTTTGTTATAAAAAAAATTAATTTCCTTTGATTTTGGAGTGTTACAACAAAAGGCTTAGAGATGAAAAATAGAGGTAGGGTTGCTTAGAGGCTGGGAGAGTGTGATGAAGGTTGAGGGTAATCAACCATAGCATCACATTTCCTTAGGTTGTGGCTATAGGCTACAACGTTTTGGCGGTTGTTTAAAATTTGCGATACATCAACCATCACCACGTCTTGAGATGCCTTCAACACGACGTGGTCCTACCCAAAATCCAAAATATATTAAATTTAAATACCTCTAAGAATCAGGATGTTATAATTCTCGCCCACTTGAATCAGAATTCTTACTCGAAGTCCGATGCTACAAACAACTCTGGGTAATTCTCCTTTATCTCTGCCCTAGGTTTCCAGGTTCATTCGGACTTCCGATGCTGCCACTGGACCTTGACCAATGATACCACCTTGTTACGCAAGGCCTTCATCTTCCTATCCAAAATCACCACTGATCTCTCAGCATAGTTCGGGCGATCATCAACCTTAATATCATCCAAAGGATTGAACAACTGTTGAATCATTAGCCACACACTTCCGAAGTTGGAAAACATGAAAGGTCTTGTGAATCTGACTGAGCTCCTCTGGAAAATCCAACCGGTAGGTTACCCTGCCAACAATGGAAATCAATCGAAATGGCCCAATATATCAGGGTCGCAACTTGCGCCTTTTCCTGAAGCGTATTACACCCTTCCAGGATGATATCTTCAGTAAAACCATGTCGCGGACCTATAACTCCAACACTGACCGACGTCTGTCAGCATAACTTTTCTGCCAACTATGAGTTGTCTGCAAGCTATGCCTGATCCGGTGAATAAGCTCTATCGTCTGAAGAACTACTTCGTTTTTTTCCCATGACCATGTGACCGACTCTCCCCAACAGATTGGGGCACGACACTTCCTCCCATAAAGAAGCTTAAATTGTGGCACACCAATATTGTAGTGATAGTTGTTATTGTAAGAAAACTCATCCAAAGGAAGGTAGGAATCCCAAAACCCACTAAAATATATAACACATACCGTCAGTCTGTGGATGATAAATAATGCTAAAATGCAGTCTCGTACCCAGTTCCTCATGGAACCTCTACCAAAACTGGGAAGTGAACCGAACATCTCGATCAAATACAATTGAAATCGGAATGCCATATTGAGCAACGATATCATGCACATACACATCGACCAATTTTTTGGTAGAGGAGCTTTCCTGAATAGCGAGAAAGTAGGCACTCTTAGTCAAACGATCCATGATAACCCAAATTACATCGAACCCCTTAGCCGTATGAGGTAAATTTGTGATGAAATCCATGATGATATGTTCCCACTTCCATATGGGAACCTTCAATGGCCGAAGCTTGCCATGTGGCCTCTGGTGCTCGACCTTGACCATCCGACAAGTCAATCCCCCTCAACAACATACCAGGTTATCTCATTCTTCATACACGAGCACCAATAGCTAAGTCATAAATCTCGATACATCTTGGTAGCTCCAGTGTATATTGAAAACTTGGACTTATGAGCCTCCGCCAACCCCACCAAAATCTGATACCCAAACCCAAGCGCACTGGGTCAACAACCCACAATTATCAGTAGAAAACCCATCGATCTCACCCTTGATCCTCTCCTGCTTCTAATTCTCCTTCTTGACTCCTTTTGCTTGAGCCTACCTAATCAAGTCCAAACGTAAAGAATCGATAGATATCCTCATACATAAGATCTCGCAGTTGTAATCCTTAACCACGTCAATCCACATGCGATGTCTCATGTTCATATTCAGATGATCCAAGAGATATATCAGACTCTTATGATCCGGTCTAGATAGGATTTTATAGCCTGAGAATGTTTGATTTAGCCTTATTTCATGTTCCTTTTCTAGCTGTGGGCTTATGTGACCTCCCCAAAATCACGGCCAGAAAATACCGGTTTCATTTATGCTTTTAAAATAATTTCAGAGTAAATCCTTTTGATTTGAAAGAGTTGCGGAATTTGTTCCCAAAAACAAAGTATGATAAAATAATATTTACCAAAGCATTTCATAAAGAAATTTATTTTCATTATATAATCAAAACTTGGGATGTCATGTTCCGATACAGATCATAAAGCATAAACGATAACATTACAAGTCATTCAACGAATATATACATATACAGACTTGTAAACAAAACAACTAGATGATTCATCCATCTTATGCCCTTGCGCCACTTCCTGTAATACAAATAAAATTGAGTGGGTCAGGCTTGGGAGCCTGGTGAACATATAGGGTTTTCAACCCACAATAAATAATTAAATTTAATTTCACCAACAACCAATAACCCGATTACCCATTCCCGTTATCCTCACTTTACGTCCCTAAAACAACATTGATCTCAAGGGACCTAATCTAGGATTTTCATCGGGACGGACATTACTGCTAAGGGGTTTCCTCAACAATAGATGTCCTAAAGGCAACCATGAGGGGCATAGGGTACACCGGTGAACACATCGTTCACACCACCTACAGGTTATGAACCTGCTAGCATTCCACTGGACTGTCTAGAAAGAGTCCGTGGTCGTCATCCATACTCCGCTAGATGACTAGGTCAACAACAACATCAAGGCCTCTTATCTGTTTATCACACATCAACTATCTACCCATGTTATACCCAACATATTAGTAGATAAAAATATATATTATTATACATAGTTTAAAACCTGTATAGCATTCTCATTGAATACCTTTTCCAAACAACAGACGAGACACATACACGTAACACGTATTTCATAGAGAACAAATCATATCTATGAGATAGAAGAAGGTGAATATACATTCACACATATATCAACAAAATATACACATAACACGTATTTTGTATAAAATACTTCATATGCGTTAGAAAAAAGTAACTACACACTCACTTGATCAGAAGATGATCGGACAACACTACGACTTGTAGAAGTAGTATTCTTCGGTAGATCTGGAAGTTCTTCACAAAAACCGGGCTTCTCGCGGGCAGATCTTCGGCTCGGGAATTGCACTTCTCGGGATCTTCGGGGCTTCGGGACTTGCTTCGGGGCTCAGGATTAATACCAGGGCTTCGGGATATTACTAGCACGTAAAACGGGGCGAAAATGCAAGAGAATGAAATAATGGAGCAAAAGATCTCGGCTGCCCGCACATGCCTTTTATAGGGGCCGAGTCCTCGCATTACGCTGGGCGTAATGCTCCGGTACGCGGGGGGTACTCCGGATCGGACCTCCAGGTGGTGACGTTTAGGTGGTGCTACCCGTCTCTTCTTCGGACCACACAAACCGAAGTACGCTGGGCGTACTTGAAGGTTACACGGGGCGTACCCTTCGGATCAAATTGGTGACTCCTCGGCCTCGGATAATATCGGGATTAATAATTAAATGTAATACTTTAATTAATTAATAAACTTCAAAAATTCATATCTTCCTCATATGAACTCCGTTTTCGACGTTCTTTATATCCACGCGTAGGTGAGACTAAGCTCTACAACTTTCGTTTAGACTCTGTCGGCTAGTTTTGAGTTTATTTTTATTATTTATTTTTAGTAGGCCGGGAAAGAAAAACTCCGTTATAAACTCATAACTTCTTCAGCTGACGTCCGTTTTCGTCTGTCTTTTTACCGTTGCATTACCATTGACGAGATATTCGAGTCTCGTTTAGATTGTGTCGGCTAAAAACCGCTCTAACGTAAATTTCACTTTTTACGTCATTCAGTGTTGTCGGTTCTGTCGCGAAACTTCGACAGGTCATAACCTCTTCGTTATAACTCGGATTTCGACATTCTTTATATATTCGGAAACCTCGTTTCAACTACTACAACATTATCCATAGATATCAGCTTTATCTAACATTTTATTTTGACGCTTATTTTCATTCTTAATTTAATTAAGTCACACAACTAAGCACAAAACACATAATACTCAAATAGTACATCTTTATTATTTCAAGACGGGTTACAAAGGTTAACCGTGACTATTAAATTGCTTTTAATGACAAGCCCAGAAACACGGGCGTTACTGCTTTGGGTAGAATCTAGTATTTGATTGTCCATAGGATCCAATGTTATGAATGATTAGCATACACGAGTGTTGCGGGGTTGGTGGAAGTTTCATGGATGAGTTATGTGTGGTCAGCCGATCAGTCGAGGATTGTCTAGCGTTTCTCTAGGAAGTGATAATAGGGCATATGTGTGTTTCAGTGAGTGTATTTAGGGTCGTTGTGATGATCTTCTAAGACAAATATGGGTAAGTGTGGAAGGTAGTATGGGCTCGTACTACTAGAAGCACAAGAGTTGTACGAGTAGCAAGGAAGTCACAAAACATAAGGTTCTGTTGGAATGGTTTCTATGGTATGATACGTGTATTATCTGATATCTCCCTCATTTATTTTCAGTATGGTGGTTACGAGGCAATTTGAGACATGATCTAAATTAGGATCCTGGATAGGTGGCCAGGATGGGCCAAGATTGACTGAGGATCAGGTTAGGGAGATCATTTGTGATGAGGTTGTTTATATTGTCAGGGGCAGATACATAGTTGTTTGGGTCTATGAAGACCACTATGATGGAGTTCTTCAACGACCGATATGCTACACTTTTTCAGACTGCTGATGCTGGTTGCTTCTGCGGGATTGGCACTGCGAGGGATTTTCAGTACCGGGACTTTGATAATACGAAGCACCTGGTGTTTGATGGGGTTCAGGATCTGATCATTGCCACGAGGTGGCTGTCAGATGTTAAGGGATTTTTCTTCTCTTGCTCTTTCCCAGTTGACCAGAAGGTCAAGTGCGCTCTGATTTTTTTTCAGTCAACGTGAGCAAACCATCCAGACACTTGAGGATATATTTCGGGCTTGTGTTATAGATTTTGTTGGGAGTTAGGATTCCTACATACCTCTTGAGGAGTTTTCCTACAATAACAACTCTCACTCCAACGCTTTCTGAGACTGCTGCTGCGGGATTGGCACTGGGAGGGCTTTTCAATACTGGGACTTCGACAATACAAAGCCCCTGATGTTTGATGGGGTTCAGGATCCGATCATTTCCATGAGGTAGCTATCAGATGTTGAAGGATGTTTCTTCACTTGCTCTTTCCCAGCTGGCCAGAAGGTCAAGCGCACTCTGATTTTCTTCGGTCAACGTGAGAAAACCATCCAGACACTTGAGGATATGCTTTGGGCTTGTGTTATAGATTTTGGTGGGAGTTGGGATTCCTAAATACATATTGTGTATTGATATGTGCATATTTAGTCATATATTTTGTCTAATATCTTAATACTTTTTGGCTATTTTGTCTCAGTTATTGAACAAAAGGTACTTAATTATGTTAAAATTATATTTCCAACCTAAAGGATATGCTCGAGTTAAAAAGGAAGCGAGACTACTAATCGGAAGCTCGGGAATTAAAGTTAGAAGAAATTAAGCAAAAAAGGTGAAGAACTTGGTGAGTTGATGAGAAGATTTGCGAACCATCAGGTGCCTTACCTTACAATCCGTACACGGGTTTTAAGTGATGGACTCGTCGATTCGGTAAAAGAGACTAGACGAGTTGCCCCTGTTTTAAGAAATCTATGTAAATGACATTATTACCCGAAACCCTAAGTTTTTATGGATCTTTTTGGCGATTAACTGGCTCATAGATGTATTCTTAAAGCTCTGAAATTCGAGAATTCACCCTACAAATCAATTTGGAAGAGATCGAAAGGCAACACACATTCTCTTTTCTTAATCTTTTGCGTACACTATGTTTTTATCATTAGATTTCGTTTTTGAGATGTTAACTACTGTAGATTTAAGCTAAAAACTCATTACTTCTGTTTAAATTAGATAAACTTAGGAATATGGTTTGATTTTATGGTTTGGATTAAGTGGATTTGGTGAATTGTTTTGTTAAGCTTGTTAAAGACCCATATGTGTTAACAATAATTATTTTTTGTTAATTGTCAAGTCTATTAAGTTGCATGAACATCTTAATTTCTTGTTGCATATGATTTTTGTGAAAACAATATTATATGCATGGTATTAGTGAATATGAACCTAGGATGAAGTAGAAAATAAATAAGTTAATGTGTGAGCTTGTGTGATGAACAACCATACAAGATGTTGATTGAATTGATAAATTTAATTAGCTAATATTACAAGTCTTACTTAACCCGAATTAAATGCTAGAAAACTTGTTAGTTTAATCAATTGGCCACTGTTTGAATTAATTAGTTTGCTAAGGATTAGTAATAGTGAACATGAATCTAATTACATTAGAAATCGGTAGCCAATGTTAAATTAATCCATTGCACTTGCCATAAAATCGACCATAGGAATAAGTGAGTCGAATCTGAACATAAGTCTCTCTTAGTATTGAGTCTAGTTAGCTTTTATTTCCTTTAGTTGTTAATTGTTTTTGTTTGAGTGTTAATTAACAGGTTAAGTTTCTAGTATTGCAAAACTAGAGAAAACCCCTCTTTTTATTACTTGCTTCTAGTTAGATAATTCTAGTAGTTAGTTTAATTGATACCGTTCCCTGTGTTCGATACCCTACATGCTTGAAATATATTGCTAATCGATAGGTACACTGCATTGCATGTGCTTAATTTGTGTTAAAATAGTAGGATTAAAACTAGTGCATTTCACAGAAATCAAGTTTTTGGCGCCGTTGATGGTGGATAACGAGTTGCCCATGGATTGGTATAGTGTGAAATCGAGGCAATATGACACCCGCCCACATGATGAGCCATTTGCACATACCGTGGATGTATGGCCCCAAGTATCCATATGTTAGGAGTTGGGATGAAAGGTTGAGTTCAAGGAGAAGTGGAGCAGGAGGAAGCGGACTTAGAGGAGATGAGAAAGAGGACAAAGAATGATTATCCTTTTGGTTTCATTTTTTTTTAATTTTGTGTGGTTGTTTGAGACAATTTTTTTTGTTTGGTTTGTTTATATTTTCCTTGTTGGTTGGTTGATGTTTTAAAACTTTTAGTTATGTAGGATTCTTTTTATTTGTTTTCCTTTTATTATGTGTTGTGTTTTTTTTATCTTTTTAGTTTAGAGGTGAGGAAATAAGTGCAAGAATAAAGAGTAAAGAATGACCGAGAGAAGTCGAGTCTAGGAAAGAGAAATAGGATTTTTGATTCCGAGTATGAGTCCGGTCATGAAAGGAAAATGAGGGGAAGTGTTACTTTGGTAGTACCCAAACAACAAAAAGAAAACGGGCCTGAATGCAGAAGAAAATTTTGTGCATATAACAATAACTCATCTAGTGCATACATACAACTCGACGAGTCCAAGAGGAAAAACGCGTATTTTCTGCCATTGTAAAGATAACTCACCGAGTCTCCACATGAAGTCGACGAGTTGCTCATTCTCTTGTTTTTCAACCTGACGATTCGATTCCATTTGATGCGGTATTGGTTATATTCTTTGAAGATATTTTCCAAGCATTTTCGAGAATTTTTTTCCTTTATATTTGGAGCTGTACACACGAGATTTTGATGCGCGAAGTATGGATGAGTTGTTCCCATGCTTAAAATCAATTGAAGTTGGAGCTTTAATAAAATCAGATCAACCTCGCCACTACTATCCCAGCGGAGTTTGTTCCAATTACCTCTTTACTTTATTGTTCTTTATCATGCATAATATGCAATGTAGGCACTCCATAAATTAAGTGTGGGATAGGGGTTGGTTATATTAGTTAATTTAGAATTTTAGTCAATTTAAAAAAAAAAATTGCATTAAATATTTCTAGGACTTAATTTAGAATTTTTTTTTTTGTAAAAGCAATAAGGATTCATGCTAGTATTGTGTTTGATGATTGTATAAGGACCCAAATGTTTAGTTGAGCCTACACATGTTCTAGTGCATTTGTAGCCCCCTTTTATTCTAGTGAAATCATGAGACAAAAACACAACCTCGCTTATTTTAAGGGACGCAACATGTTTAGCATCGTGTACCAGAAATGTATCTAGGAAAGCTTAAGTAGTCATTGCACACTAAGACTAATACCTTTAACCAATAAAGGTTGAAGTTAAATCCCTTTGCGTAAGCATATGTTTTTTTTCTCTAGGTTTTTAGTTTGAGCGAAAAAAAAAGTGAAAAAAAAAAGAAAGAAAAAAAAGAGTTATGAAATGTGAAAGGAATACTCTACAAAGCTTTGAAGATAAAGAAGAAATATCAAGAAGAAGAGCTACAAATTATTGAAGATACAAAGTATTTCTATGTGTGCTCGGGCGAGTGTTTATGAGGATTGTGAGTATTTAGGATTAGGGGGGCCCTTAGGAAAAACTTTAGATACATATGCATGTGTTGTGGTCTTGGCATAATGGTTGGGTTTGATTAGGATTATCTTATATGATGCTAGTATGCTAAAATTCAATTTTTCTTGGGGGCAAGAAAAAGTCAAGTGTGAGGTATTTTGATATGTGCATATTTAGTCATATATTTTGTCTAATATCTTAATACTTTTTGGCTATTTTGTCTCAATTATTGAACAAAAGGTACTTAGTTATGTTAAAATTATATTTTTAGCCTAAAAGATATGCTCGAGTTAAAAAGGAAGTGAGACTACTAATCAGAAGCTCGGGAATTAAAGTTAGAAGAAATTAAGCAAAAAAGGTGACGAACTCAGCGAGTTGGTCCTCAACTGTCACACCCCAAAACCGGAATGACGGAAACGTTTGGGGGTGGAGGACGTTATGTTTAGTATCACAAGACATGCATCATAGTAATCAAAGTAATAAACAACCATTTCATTAGAAAGAAAGTGTTTACAAAGTTTGTGTTCACAAAACATAGACTACATATGTAAATATCAAAACAAGACTTGAAGCTATTATGCTCCATCTTCTAAATCCCAGTGTGCGTACCTGTCTACTAGTTTCATGATAATACAAGTCTTTTGAAAGAGTTGATCAGCATTAAGCTTGTGAGTTCATAAGATTTTAGTGATGTAATGTAAGTTGAAAGTTCTTTTAGAAAAGTTCTCCTGTTCCTCTAGAAAATCCTATATTTCCTGCTTTGATGAAAGATAAGTAAAAATGACTCTACAATCCTTTATATGAGTACTAAGTGGATACAAGTTATATAAAACCCAGAGTAAACAAACAATTGGTTGTGTGTATCCGCCCTAAGCCCACAACCAAACAAGGAACATGAAATGAGGCGGAATGCACACATCCCATTGGTTGTTAGATCTGCGTTGTATATAACCCTGGTGTATTCACTTGGTACTCACGAAGTTAACTGTAACAGTTCCTTTATATTTGATGAAAACATTCTCTAAGAAAACCCTTATTTCTTTCAGTAAAAATGGTAACCACGATGGTTCCTTCTATAATCACTTGGTTTATAATAGCTATATATAATCTAATATCGAATAGATAGTTAGTTGTGTATATCTGCCCTAAATCCGCAACCAAACAAGGAACAGGAAGTGAGGCAGAAAGCACACATCCAACTACCTATCGGTTATTAATTATATATAACCCCGATGTATAATCCAAGTTATTATAAAATTAACCACTTAAGTTCCTTTAACTTATATTGGTTTAATAAAATGGATTAAACCATTTAGTGGTAAGTTTCTAGTTTAGTATACTTCGTATTCTTTTTATAAAGTATGCACTTGTACTAGAAAACGATGTATTTGAATTAGTTTACTATGACCTGACATATACCTAGTACTCCTTATGATTACATGGTGTATATGGAATACATATATAACTACGATCGGATAGATAGTAGACTGGGTGCATCTGCCTAAGCCCACAACCAAACAAGGAACAGGAAGTAAGGCGGAAAGCACACGTCCTACGATCTACTAGACCCGATTAATATATATATATATATATATATATATATATATATATATATATATATATATCCATAATGTATACACTAAGGAATCATAAAGTTAGCATTATAGGTCCATTTCTACTGAATGTACTAGACTCGACTGTTCTGTTTGTCGTTTGAAAAGATGTAAGTTTTCCCTAGTTTATAACTATCTTAACTCGAAAATAGTTTGCATTAACTTTCAAGAGGAACTATCACAATATGAAAGTAATGGGAAAAAAATTGAAGTACACAGTTGTCTTTTGAACTGACATCCTGACGTACTGATTACCTTAAAATAAGTTTGTTTTATTTATTAATATCCAGTACTTTGTAGATGTACCCCATATATATAAATCATGGCATATTGTAGATGCACCATATATATATATATATATATATATATATATATATATATATATATATATATATATATATATGATCATGTATACCCTATTTACTATCACCTTTTGTTTAGAACAATTAGTTAGTGATTATTGGTATAATTAGATCCTGTATTGTTCTCTTGCTATAACATTTAATATGTTCTTTCTGTTATAGTATCTTAGTATGCTCCTTCTGTTATTGTGTATTGTATCTACCTCCCTGTTTCTCTTTATAATATGTTCTAGTATCTAGTATGAACTGAACCCTTAAACTATACCTATTATGGTTTACTAGTATGTTTACTTGAACTATTATTGAAAAGACTCGTTTACACACTAAGTTATGATTGTACTTTAAAAACAGAGTTTTATAAACTATAAAGTAACATAACTTAAAAAGAGTTTTTGAAATGTTTTGATCACTTATAAAAACATAAGCAACCTTTGAAAGATGTTTATAACAAACATTTACACAATTATAAACTGTGTTCAACTTGTAATCCCCCCCTTAAAAGCATTTAAAACAGTTTAAAAGATTGATTATAGGTGTATGAACTCACCTTATGTGGGTGATTCAAACGAATAAGTGCGTAAGGATGAGAAGCTCCACTAGTGAAGTCCCGAGACACATACGATGTGACAACTTGAAATTTCTATTTTGTACAACCCTTCACTTCAATAGAAGTCAGAACAGTTTCTGCAAATTTTCAAGCTTTTTGGAATAAGTTTGAGTGTTTTAGGATTAGCATTGTAGGAGATATCAGGAGAGAGGATGCCCTAGGGTTTATTGTGCATCAATAAAGTTCCAAAAACTTCAAGAGTTTGGAGTTACGGCCCAAATGGCTTTTTGACTGTAAACCTGTTAGGTGCATTTCATGCATTCATTTTTTTATAGTTTTAGTTCATAAAAGTGCATTACATTTAGGTTTAGACTCATGCATTTTGTATAATTTCGGGATTTTTCATGATGCAATTCCATTCACACGCTTTTAGGATATTTCTAGGACTTATGAAGGTTGGATCTTGTTGGAGGAAGTTATCAAGAGTTGGAGACAAAGTTGTAGAAGTTTTGGAGCTTTGCAGAGAGAGAATGAAGAAATGAAGAATTTGGATTCACAGGAGTTTACACGGCCGTGTAAATTTATGCCTTTTATTTACACGGGCCGTGTAAACGTATATGCAAGGACATTCTACTTCGAAGACCTGGAAGAATTAAGCATTCTACTTTTCTTGTTTACACGGCCGTGTAAATGGAACCCTTTGATTTACACGGGACGTGTAAACGTCTCGGCAGTTTTAAAGTGGTTTTGTCTTCTTATAATTCAGACAATCAGTTTTTATGGAAGTTAGGTCGGATTTTGGGAGGAGAAGAGACGATTTTCAGAGCTTTGGCAAGTAGATTAACACCTGGAAAACACTTTAATTTCTTTTTGTAAGTCAATTTGAAGTTTAAACTTGTTTGATTTGTAGTCCAACCTAGATATGTGTGGTTGATTTTATTATCATTTCCGAATCTGAATTCTTAAGTATGCGTTGTTAGGCTGTAACTTGAATTTGACTTATGTTTAACATCTAGTAATCTTTGATTTGATCTTAATCATGTGTTTGGTTAGTTCTCTTTTTCACTTGATCAATGAACTAGGGTTCTATTCAATCTAGTTAATCAAATCATGAAATTCATATATGTTTTATGATTTGATGTTAGTAACACTCACTTACTTGGTTGTAATTAGATCAAAATTAGTGCAATCAAAGATTAAATGTTTATATTCCCAAGCTTAAGAGGAATGTTAAACATTGTTGGTAATTAATGCAAGAACCTAATGTCATTTAATGATTTAATGCAAGAGCTTATTTGTGTTGAATCAATTAAATGAAATTTTATTTAAAGAGCTTATTTTGAATAAAATACTTTTGCCAATTTGGATATTAGAGTTTATTAATATCCAACTTACCAACCTAGATTGAACATGAGTTATAATCATATTACATCTTTCAACATAATACATATATAAGAGTCAGAATCGGAAATGTACTTCTTCTACTGCGTTTGTTTTCAATCTTTCTTATTTATGAAGTTTAATTCAAGTTTAAATACAAACCCCCATTTCAATATTACTTGTATTATGTGTGAAAATATGGCAAGATAAAAAGTCCCGTATCTCTGTGGACCGACCCTGCTTACTCTATACTATCTTTAGTATTAGAAAAAGCAGTGATTTAAGTTATATTAATATTATTTTATCCCATCATTTGTTGGTTTGACACCGAAACAAATTGGCGCCGTTGCTGGGGATACGGTAGTACTAATTGTTTATGCCAAGATCTTTTCACACAGGTACACCTTTACCAATTGATTTGGAAATAGAGAAATCTGCTAAACAGAGAAGGAAGCAAGCCAGACTTTTAAAGAAACAACAACAATCCGGAGCTTCTTCATCAAATCCATCAACTACATCATCTCCAACATCCAAAAGTATCACCCCACCATCTTCACCTACTCCTACCATGGAAGACAACCATGGAGGACATCAAAATCCTCCACATCCACCACCTGAACAAACCTTTAGACAATGGGCTACTCAAGATGTCACCCAACAACCTTTGTGCATAAATTACCCTGCAGCAATCAACTTTGAACTCAAGTCTGGACTCATCCATTTGTTACCCTCATTCCGTGGTCTTGAGAATGAAGACCCACATAAATTCCTTAAGGAATTTCATGTTGTTTGTGTGGGTATGAAGCCACATGAAGTCACAGAAGATCAAATCAAGTTAAGGGCATTCCCCTTTGCTTTACAAGATTCAGCCAAGGAGTGGTTGTATGACTTACCACCAGGGTCAGTCACAACATGGAATGAACTTGCAAGGATGTTTCTGGATAAATATTTTCCCGAAATGAGAGCTTCAGCTTTACCTAGAGAGATAATTGGCATCAAGCAACAAAAGAGAGAAGCCTTGCATACTTATTGGGAACGGTTCAAGAAATTGTGCTCAAGATGTCCACAACATGGGATTACAGAATATCAGTTGCTGCAGTATTTTTGTGAAGGAATGTCATCTTGGGATAGGAGATTACTTAATGCATCAAGCGGTGGATCTATAGCTGATAAGACTCCAACAGAAATTAGAGTTCTTATCAAGAACATGGCAGAAGATTCCAAGCATACAGTTCAAGAAGAAGAATGGTACATAGATGCACCCCGAGGTGTAAAGGAGGTCCAGACTCCTCAAATTGAAGCTCAATTGTCCGAACTTACGAAAGTGGTTATGATGCTAGCCAAAGACAAAGGTGTGCAACCCACACCCCATCCATGCGGTATTTGTACTCAAGTGGGGCATCCAACCGACATGTGTCCTCAACTTCAAGAGGAAGATTATGAAGAAGCAAAAGCCATGGGAGGTTTTCTTGGGTCTAGTCAAAGGGGATATGAGCAGCCACGAGGTGATCAAAGATGGAACAACAATCAAGGTTGGGGAGGAAATCAACAAGGGAACTATCAACCAAGTCAACCACATCAATACCAACAAAGACCGCCTATTCCACCACAAAACTTTCAGCCAAGGCAACCACAACACCCTACTCAACAAGCGGGTTCATCAAGTATGTCTTTAGAGGACATAGTAAAAAGTTTGGCAACTAGTACACAAGCTTTCCAACAAGAGACAAGAGCAAGCACAAAGAACTTAGAGAAACAAGTTTCACAGCTTGCTATTTCCGTAAGCAAACTAGAATCTCAAGGAAAGTTGCCTGCCTAAACTGAAGCAAACCCAAGGCACAATGTGTGTGCCATCACATTGAGAGGCGGGAAAAGCTATGATGGTCCAAAATTTTCGATTGATCAAAAAGAAGATGAAATAGTGGTTGAAGAGGCAACCAAAGAAGAGAATGAGGAAGAGAAAACAAGCGAAAAGAAGCCCTTCATCGCCGAGTCCAAAGCCACACCTGCTCCATTTCCCGAAAGATTAAAGAGCACGAAGAAAGAATGGGAGGAGAATGACATCATGCAAATGTTCAAGAGAGTTCAAATCAACATTCCACTCCTCGAGGTCATCAAGCAGGTACCTAGATACGCAAGGTTCCTTAAGGATCTTTGTGTATCTAAAAAGAAATTAAAAGGAAATCAAGTCGTAACGGTTGGGGAGCATGTATCCACGGTTTTGCAAAAGAGGATGCCCCCAAAGTGCAAGGATCCCGGTGTCTTTACCGTACCTTGCAAGTTAGGAAATCTTTATGTACCTCGAGCTATGCTTGATCTAGGTGCATCTGTAAATGACCTACCATATTCTCTTTTCAAATCAATTGGTGTAGGAACATTGAGCAAAACCGGTGTGATCATCCAACTTGCTGATCGGTCTTTGGTACACCCAAAGGGAGTATTAGAGGACGTGTTAGTGCAAGTCGATGAATTTGTCTTCCCGGCTGATTTTTATGTCTTAGATATGGGAGACGATGACTCTCCAAGTTCAAGTTCCATTCTTTTGGGTAGACCTTTTCTTAAAACTTCTAAAACAAAAATCGATGTCTACAATGGAACCTTGAGTATGGAATTTGATGGTGAAGTTATCAACTTCAATGTGCATGAAGCACAAAAGACTCCTTTTGATGTTCAATCTATTAATTTTGTCAATTTGATCCATCCCTCAACAAAAAAGGGTTTGAACTTGTCTAACAATGAATTTCTGGAGTTAGTTTTGTCACGAAAACTAGACAGGGACAAACCCAAAGAGCTTGCAAAGAAGTTTGATATGGATAATGAAGTGTTGGAGATTTTAGAGTTTATTGATGACAAGAAGCATGTGAGGAGTGATGATATGTTAGAGAGGCCCACGTATCGAGACTGAAGCACAAATAGTTGGGGTCCAAGTCGAGCCAACGACATTAAAAAGGGGCGGCTAACCGGGAGGCAACCCGGGGGTATTTTTGTCATTTCGTATATTTTCATTGTATTTTCTTTATTTTCAAACTTCCAAGTTATTTTTCATGCTAAAAAAAGGGTTAAAAATCATTTTTCGGGCAGTAGAGGTTTAGCGGGTTGCAATTTCAAAAAGTGAAAAAAATCAAGTTTTTTGGCTTTCTCAGAAGTTTACACGACCGTGTAAACTTATGCCTTGCATTTACACGGGCCGTGTACACGATTGAACACGGTTTTTATGATTCAGGGATTTACACGGCCGTGTAAACCCCCCCCCCCCCCCTTTGATTTACACGGGCCGTGTAAACGCAAAAACAGGGCTGAACGATTTTAAGGTCAAATCTCGATTTTTCTAACTCATTCTTCACTCAATACCTGCGATTCCCTCTCACCCTACTGCCCCCTTCGAAAAAACCCTTCCAAATACTCAATCTTCCTCAATTTTGCATCAAAAAAATCAAGCTCCAAGGTATGAAATTCCTCCTTTTTCTTCATCTTCTTTATCTTCCACATCTATATCCTTCTCCCATGGCCGATTTTGGGTTTTTTTTAACAAAACCCTAGAATTTTTTAACTTCAAATCTCAACCTAATGTTTCAAATTTCTTGTAGGATAAGCTTGGGGATAGCTTGGGGAAGCATTGGATATCATCTTATCACCATTATCAAGCACAAATTGGTATAATTGTTCCAAACTCTTACTTTGTGCATTTAGATAGAACACATTCCTTTTTTGGGTGTTTTTTTTTGGTGAAACTTGCTAGTTCTTGTGCTTTAATTGTCTTAATTGTGTGCAATATTTTGTTGATTCATTTGGGTTATGGCTTCCCAGGGTAAAAGACATAGAGTTGGCACTTCACATGATGAACAAGACCCACATGCCATAGACAACCCCTATGAATTTGGTCTTATTTTTTAGAACAATCGACAGGAAATCTTGTATGCAAATCTTGTTACAAGAACAATGGGTGCTCAAAAATTTGTGGACATCCAGGCCCTCAAAGATTTACACATATACAAGGGTGTTCACAAGCTTTTTAAAAACATAGGATGGGAGGGTCTTTTAAATCTTCATGCAGTTAGTTACCAAACACCGATGTTGGAACTTTTGTCTTCCCTTTCCTTTGACTATCAAACCCATCTCCTAACTTTCCGTCTGCTCAACCAAACCCATCAATTTCATGCTGCTATCCTTTGCGATATGATTGGTGCTCCTAAAGCAAGAAGGGATATATACACAACTAAGGGTAGAAAAAATGTTGTTTTTGAGCAAGACTGTGCAAATTTTTGGAGAAACATCTCTTGTGAGTATGAGTATCAATCAGGCACTGCCAAAGCTTCTAGCATTATCCATCCGGTCTTGAAAGTAGCTCACCGGATCATTGCTTCTCTCTTATTCCCTCAAGAAGAGATTAGCAAGGCTAATAAAAAAGAGCTAGAAGTCTTGTGGTGTATGATTAACAAGCCTGCAGAAGTCCCTCATTTTGGTTGTTGGGTTATTCAAAAAATGCTCAGAAGTGCTACGAGCAATGGTGGACAGCTACATTGTGGAGGCATGGTTTCTATTATTGCAGAGCATCTTGGCCTCCATCTACCTAATAACCCAACAAACATCATCATGGGCCGTACTCGTCTATCAATTGATGTTATGGAAACAATGCATCTCTTCCACCGCCTTCCCACTGGGGATATTCATTCGACAGTAGATGGGAAAGAGTATCTACGTATAGACAACAGAAATAAGAAGATACTCAATTTAGCCAATGATATTCCATCAACTAATTGGAAACTCATATCCAACTTAGGTGTTACAGTAGATCATAGTCCTCCATCCTCTCCTCCTCCTGCTCCTACTGCTGGTGCTTCTAGTTCCTCTCGCCCTATTCCTTTTTCTGAACATAATCTTTATATGGGCGAGTTTGTGCGTTTGAATCATCGTTACACCAGTCTACAACAGGAAGTCGAGGACATTTATACGGGTGTCGCTGAAATCACTTCTGATTTTCAGGACTGCCGTAACTTACAGGAAGAGCATTGGGCCCAACAAGAGTTGCGGTGGGCTGAGCAAGATCAAAGATGGGCTACTCAAGAGCAGCACAACCGCAACATTCACCATCTGCTGAGTGATATCCATAGAGTTCTTGTGCTCCCCACACAGTCGCAGCAGCCATCAGCATCCCAACCCCAATGGCCTCCCTACTATCCTACAGATTACCCTTCACAGTTCCCTCCATATCCTCCGCCCGGTCCTCAATAGGACGGCTACGCCTCTCTCCAAGCATCGAGGATGATGCTATACTTTAAGCTTAGGGAGGGGTATCCATCCATGCATTATCCCGTTGCATGTAGGTTGCATGTAGTTTTGTACATATTGCATTAATTTTCATTTCATTTTCGTTTTCATTTTTTTTCTGCATGGAAAATTTTTCAAAAAAAAAAAAAAAAACCGATCCAATCCCAAGCAACCGAATCTTTTCAAAACAGTTGAGCAGGTAAATGAGTCATGTGCCTTGAAATTGGCTTGCTCTTTTTATTGAAAAAAAAATCTAAAAGCAAGTTAATCACACACGAGCACATCTCCCGAAGCTACTTGTGCAAAACAGAAAATGAGAAGATTGTCAACACTGAAGCATAACAGCAGGTATGAGTTAATTCTTTGGGACATATGACCGGTCTTATGAGTAGTAATGCTCAATTGAACTTAAAATGCCAAATTCAAAAGTTTATAAAAAGAATGAAAAATCTCAATGTCCCGCCTTCCACCGCTCTTAAAAGTCCTTTCTATTTATTCCCTTTTATATATACCCTGCTTGAGGACATAGCTTTCAACTATACTTACGGGTTTTCGCATGTTAACATTTAGTCCCCCGAAAAATGTCTTAGAAGTCCTCACGGTAATAGACCGTGAGATGTCTCACAATAGAAAAGTCAAGGACGGAAATATAAGGAAATTGGCCAAATAAATAAATTAATAAGAGTGTTATGTGTTAACTTAGTTATTTGTATATGTGTTATATTTTAAAAAAAACTATTATTAAGTTAATCTGTGACCTTTGGGATTCGAACAAGTAAACTCTGAGCGGTTTTCTACACCTAATCACCTAAAGCTAAATTGTTTGGGATTGATTGGTTGAAAGTTCGCTATACGGGTTCCATAGAAAGTCATGAACTTAATAATAGCAAATAAAGCTAATCTGTGGTCTTTGAGGTTTGGGCAAGTAAACCCGAGGGATCTCTTTAAATCTAGCACATTAAGGTCATTTGATTTGGATGTGTTGGTTGAAAGCCTGCTACATGGATTTCAAAGAAAGCCATGAGCTTTATTTATAAAAAAAATGTAATTAGAAAGTTTGTACATAGTTGTGTTTATAGTTTAATTAGATGTTGTGTTTAGGAAAAATAAATGGCTGTCAAAAGATTCCATTGGACTTGGATTTGAATTTATGACATTGGACTGAATGTTAATTACTTCGACTGGTGTAAGTGGTTTGAAGTTTGTAACCAATCTGGATAAATATTAGGGAATTTTTAGAAAAGATTTTTCAGAAAAAGATTGTTGTTGACCAACAAATAGCTGGAATCGAACATTGTTATATTTTATGAAACAAAGATGGTTGAGCATGTTTTGTCACATATAATTTCACGAGAGTAAGACCATAATTTGTTCTAAGAATTGACTTGATCATATTGAAAAGGAAAAAGTGTTGTGATCTTTGATCCTGTTGAGTTGTATTAGGGAGTGGCCAAAGTCTTATTTCTATTATCATATAATATTTTGAGACTAAAGCAAAGTTAACTCGAGGCATGACAGCTACATTCTTAACTATGGTACAAAACAGGGTAATTGGGTTGGATCTTTTCATGTTTGTTTTGATTTCATGCATTAAGTTATAAATAGTTTTAACGTTAATTTTCTTTTCTTCTATTCTATTTTCTTTTTTTTTCTTTTCCAGTTTAAATCTTCTTGTTCTTTCTTGAGGACAAGAAAGGTTTAAGCTTGGGGAGATTTGTTAGGTGCATTTCATGCATTCATTTTTTTATAGTTTTAGTTCATAAAAGTGCATTACATTTAGGTTTAGACTCATGCATTTTGTATAATTTCGGGATTTTTCATGATGCAATTCCATTCACACGCTTTTAGGATATTTCTAGGACTTATGAAGGTTGGATCTTGTTGGAGGAAGTTATCAAGAGTTGGAGACAAAGTTGTAGAAGTTTTGGAGCTTTGCAGAGAGAGAATGAAGAAATGAAGAATTTGGATTCACAGGAGTTTACACGGCCGTGTAAATTTATGCCTTTTATTTACACGGGCCGTGTAAACGTATATGCAAGGACATTCTACTTCGAAGACCTGGAAGAATTAAGCATTCTACTTTTCTTGTTTACACGGCCGTGTAAATGGAACCCTTTGATTTACACGGGACGTGTAAACGTCTCGGCAGTTTTAAAGTGGTTTTGTCTTCTTATAATTCAGACAATCAGTTTTTATGGAAGTTAGGTCGGATTTTGGGAGGAGAAGAGACGATTTTCAGAGCTTTGGCAAGTAGATTAACACCTGGAAAACACTTTAATTTCTTTTTGTAAGTCAATTTGAAGTTTAAACTTGTTTGATTTGTAGTCCAACCTAGATATGTGTGGTTGATTTTATTATCATTTCCGAATCTGAATTCTTAAGTATGTGTTGTTAGGCTGTAACTTGAATTTGACTTATGTTTAACATCTAGTAATCTTTGATTTGATCTTAATCATGTGTTTGGTTAGTTCTCTTTTTCACTTGATCAATGAACTAGGGTTCTATTCAATCTAGTTAATCAAATCATGAAATTCATATATGTTTTATGATTTGATGTTAGTAACACTCACTTACTTGGTTGTAATTAGATCAAAATTAGTGCAATCAAAGATTAAATGTTTATATTCCCAAGCTTAAGAGGAATGTTAAACATTGTTGGTAATTAATGCAAGAACCTAATGTCATTTAATGATTTAATGCAAGAGCTTATTTGTGTTGAATCAATTAAATGAAATTTTATTTAAAGAGCTTATTTTGAATAAAATACTTTTGCCAATTTGGATATTAGAGTTTATTAATATCCAACTTACCAACCTAGATTGAACATGAGTTATAATCATATTACATCTTTCAACATAATACATATATAAGAGTCAGAATCGGAAATGTACTTCTTCTACTGCGTTTGTTTTCAATCTTTCTTATTTATGAAGTTTAATTCAAGTTTAAATACAAACCCCCATTTCAATATTACTTGTATTATGTGTGAAAATATGGCAAGATAAAAAGTCCCGTATCTCTGTGGACTGACCCTGCTTACTCTATACTATCTTTAGTATTAGAAAAAGCAGTGATTTAAGTTATATTAATATTATTTTATCCCATCATTTGTTGGTTTGACACCCAAACAAAACCCTAATGACTATATATATGGCACTTAGCCATTTTTCACACTTTTTCACTTTCCAAGAGCAAAACTCAAATCCTCTCAAGTAGAATCCGAATTTTCCTTCTTGATCTTCAACTTCCAAGTCTTCCTAGCCCTAATAAGTTGATATTTAACTTAATCTAGTGATCTAACACACCTCCATCCGTGAAATCATTCCAAAAGTGTAGATCATCAAGTTTCACCAAGAACACACACTAGTGTTCTTGGACTTTTAGCACCTTCTCTATCTTGTAAGTACTTCTATCCTAGAGTATCTTAAGTCTTGTTACACTCCCATATATATATCAAGAAACACCAAGATCAAGGTGTTTACGGTCCAAGATGTTCTTGGACCGTAAACCCTAAAAAGGGTGCCAAAGTGTGCTCTAGTCCCTCCTAGGCCTTGGAAGCTTGCTTAGATCCCTTCCTTGATGAGTTAAGAGCTTGAAAAAATCAAAAGACCATAAACCATATGGTTTTACGATCGTAAACCCAAAGTAAAATGGTCTAAGGACCGTAAACTCCATTTAGGAGTGAAATGGTGCCCTAATCCCTTCCATAGGCTTATACTTCAAGTAGAAATGCTTCTAAGGACTTATGAGGCTTCAACTCACAAAGTGGTCAGAGGAGCATAAGTTTACGACTATAAACTCATGGGTTTACAACCGTAAACTCAATGGGTTATGGTCATAAAAACTGTAAACTCAAATGAAGGGTTCCCTTGAACCCTAAACTCAATAGCAATGTCCTACAACACTTAGATGCAATCCTTAGGACTTATAGCACTTATATAAGGTGTTTTTCATGTCTTAGGATGTCTTAACTTGGTTAATTAGTTGTTTAATGACTAATTGGATACATATATGTGTTATTACATGTTAACTAGGATCATTGTACCTGTTCGAGTCTTCACTCGACACTTAGCATCCTATACAGTTTGTTCAGCCAAACCACTCACTACAGGTGAGTTCATACCCCTTAATTAAACTTTTAAATGTTTTTAGATGTTTATAAATACTTTATGGGGGGATACAAGTTGAATCATGGTAATTGTTATATCAATCACATGTGATTAATAACTAGCATGCAAATGGATTTACTATACGTTAACTATTTTACCAAACAGATTCCTTCAAATGACTTTCTTAAATGTTTTTACATGTTTAAAACTCTTTATTAAACTGTCTTACATACTGAATGTTTCTTTCAAACTGTGTTACAATTGTGTTTCAAACAAAGGTTTCCTTATACTTTAAATTGTTCTTATCAAACAAACTGCTTTCAAACCGTTTTACAAACTGACATCAAGTCATCTTTCCTTAGTTACTCAACTTTTCAATGGTTTTACAAAACTTCTTTTATACTTTCATATTGTCAAATGCATGCCTATGTATATATAGTTATATAAGAAATGTTTAAAGGACTTACGAAGGCTAGCTCGCTTTATCTCCTTTTCCTCGTTGGGATGTGGCTTTACGGCATCGGTTATCCATCCGAAGGTCGTCTAAATATTAGTTATATATTATGTATACATATATAGATATAAAAGTTCTATCAATCAGTTCAATACCCTTGGGTAGCAAGGGTATACATTCATGTTCATAAGTACAAGTCATATTACTAGTAAACTACAATAGGCGTAGTTTAGGAAGTTACTAATACTATTACTAGAGCAATAAATCATACAATGAGTCAGTTCATACATGAGTCACTACTTTCTAGATAGAGAGAGAACACACAATACAGCTAGTACACACAGTACATTACTATACATACTAGATAGAGAGATAACACACAATACAACTAGTACACACACTACATTACTATACATGCTAGATAGAGAGAGAACACACAATACAACTAGTACACACAGTACATTACTATACATACTAAATAGAGAGAGAACACTCAATACAGCTAGTACACACAATTCATTACAATACAGGCTAGACAAAGAAAGAACACACAATACAACTAGCACATATATTACATATACATTAATACAGTTATGTGAGCCACTAAACAGGGCATGGCACTACCTGTCGTGACCATTTTTATATCTAGAATCTTCTTAATTAGGGAGCGTATAAGTTTGCATATAGATCTATACTGGATTGACTATCCTACACCTTGCTGCTCGCTACAGTGGGACTTGCAAGTCTACGGGTGCCAAATGTAATTTCTTACGGCATCTTACATTATTGTTTTACTATTGAGTCGGTAGCAGGGTACAGGCTGATCACATGGTACTTTAAATAAAAATTGGTTTAAGGTAGTTAGTACAACAGTAGTTAGTTAATACAACACTACAATACTATAATATTTTCCATTACATTCACTTCGTGAACATTCACACAATGCCTGGTAATGTAAAAACTATATTTTTGGTTAATGATAGTCGGATTTGGGAAAATACACACTCTTACAAGAGACACACACACATATACTAGATGCCTTAGTAGAAGGTTAATTTTAGTCGGAAATATAGGGTTTTCTAGGAGGTTCAAAACTTTTACATACTTACAAATACTTTCTTACAAATTAAGACACTAAAATACTTATGATCTCACCAAATTTAAAGCTGATACTCTCTTTCAAAATAACTTGTATCCTCAGGTGTAACATCCCGGAATAGCAAGAGTATAGTTGAAGGGCTAAAAGTGTAAGTCTCGAAGGGCGACTCGGCGAGTCAATGGATGGACTCGGCGAGTAGAGTCGCGACTTTGGTCGCATGTCAAGTGACCTACTCGGCGAGTCCAAAGATGGACTCGGCGAGTAGGTGCTGGGTGAAGAAAACCCTAAATCCGGGGAGTGAGCCCTATATAAAGAACATTATGTTTCCTCCCCAGCCTCTTTGATCCCCCTTGAGTCCCAGAAACCCTAATTGCATGGAGGAACACCATTGTTGAGCAAATTGGAGCTTGGAGAGGTGCTTGTTGAAGAAATATTGAAGGAGAAGAGGCTTGGATCAAAGGGTTTTGCTTGGATCCGAGTTTCATTGCTGTTGGGGCATTCTTTAGAGGTAATATCTCGTTCTTGAGCTGCTATTGTCTAGATTCTTCATTTTTTGGGGTGTTGAGATCATATCTTTTGGTGTTTTGGAGTCTAGAGGTTAGATCTGAGGTTGCTACCTCATATCTGGAATAAAGAAGGGTTGGAATGCCTGAAAGTCCCTGTAATTGAGTATGTAGTGAAGCTATCTTGTCCCAAACCTTAGCCCTAATGTGTATAATGCCTAGATCTTCATGGATTCACGTAAAGATTGCCACTTTACGTTATGGATGGCCTTAGGAGAAGTAGATCTATGTTTTGGATCAATTGCATGGCCTGGAGTGCTTCTGTATGGATTCAGACCGGTGGTACTCGGCGAGTCACATGGGTGGACTCGACGAGTTGCTTGAAGATGAGCTAGAACTCGACGAGTTGGATGAACAACTCGGCGAGTAGGTTGAAGATAGCCTTAGTCTCGGTGAGTCTGTTCTTGGACTCGGCGAGTCTTGTCGAAGAGTCCCAATATTTTCTGGTTGAGTCGAGAATCGGTGAGTCAAGGGATGACTCGGTGAGTTGGGTGCGAGTGGACTCAGAGTTGTTGGACTCGGCGAGTTGGGTCGCGGATTGAGGGAAGTTCTGAGCATAGGGACTCGGCGAGTCATCGGGTTGACTCGGCGAGTAGAGTCAGTCGGGGGTTGACTTTGACTTTGTCCAAGGTTGACCAGTTGTCTTCCAGGGGTATTTTGGTAATTAATGGTATATATTGAGTTGAGTGTTTTGGTGTTCAGTGGAGGAGTTCGGAGCAGCAGGATCTTATCCTTTCAGCCGGCAGTTTCGAGGTGAGTTATCCTCACTATATCAACAGGGTCTAAGGCACCAAGGCCGACCCTTATCGGATTGAGATCCGGGTAGTTGTTATTTTGTTGCTGTGATATGCTTGCATCCTGAGAGTTAGGATGGTATATGTTAGAGGCCTGATTGAGATCGGTATCCTGAGAGATAGGGAAATGCTATGCTAGTGACCTGTTAGGTCGGTATACTGCTTAGAGTATGTGATCTGTTAGATCGGTTTGTTTGAATGAGAACTGTCATATGATTATATGTTTATGTGCACATGGTTGTTTGGACTGGAGATGGGTTGAGGCGGGTTCTGCTTTGTGCTGTAGGCCAAGATACCCAGGGCGGACCGGTTATTCCGAAGGCCCAAAGAGCAGTCCGGATATGTTGTAGGCCCCACGCGGGCGGACCAGATGTGCCGAGGCTCGGAGAGTGGACCAGGCCGACTAAAGGCCCGATACGGGCGGACCAGTCATACTGTAGACTCAGAGAGTGGACCAGGTGAGTTGAAGGCCCAGCGCGGGCAGACCAACCACACTGCAGACTTGAGGTACGTGATTGGACACGGAGGGTGGACCAGGGGACTGAAGGCCCGACCAGGCGGACCAGTTCCACAGTAGACCCGATATGCATGATTGTTCTGTGATTCGTTATGAGATAGCATGTTACGTGCATGATATATGTGGTTGGCATTTTGGGAGTATCTCACTAAGCTTTTGGGCTTACAGTTGTGGTTTAATGTTTTTCAGGTTCTTCAAGAGACTGTGGCAAGGCGAAGGCGTGATCGTACCACTCCTCATGATTTTGTAGCAATGTGATTCTGGGAATACTCTAAATGATTTGTATTGAAAACCTTTTTGTAATAATTTAATGAAATCGGGTTGTTTTTGAAAAATTTAAATTGGTTGGATTTTTCGGTCGTTACATCAGTTCAACAGTAGACATGTATCGATGCAAGGTTTAAAGAAGATGGAGCTCGTTCATGACTCATCTTTCATTTTGATTTATACTTTAGTGTCTATTAAACATGTCAGAACACACTTGTAATTAAAATTATATTATTAATGCAATGGATGATGTTGTTGCTTATTTACTATTATTCATTGTTGTGATACTGTACATGACGTCCTCCGCCCCAGAACGTTTCCGCTATTCCTAGTTTTGGGGTGTGACATACGAGTCCTAAATGACATATATTGGATGAATATTTGAAGATCTACCCAAAAGAGATGTTTTTATGGATGAATCATGAGCTGATTACAAGACTAGGAAGGATATCAAGAAAGATGGAAGAATTACTTACCACTTTTGAAGATCAAGATGAGAAATGTGATGATAGTTGAGAGAAAACTCGATGTTCTTGACTTGGAAACTGAGGAAATGACTTAGAAATGAAGGGATAACACTCTTAGGGAGGGGTTGTACGGCTAACATGGGTGTACGGTCGCACACACATGTGTATAGCCGCACACTCATGTGTATGGCCATACACTCCCTCACATGGAGTGTATGGCTTTATTTCAAGGTGAAGAGCTTACAAAACTCGATCCTATACCCAAATGCTTGAATGTACTGAGCTTCGAACCCTCAAACTGACTCTAAACAAGGCTAAAAGATATCAAAAACGAGTTTAACCCACTATTAAATTGAATGGCTGAACTTACAAAGCAAAATTTTTTGGGTTGTCTCATCAACTCGACGAGTTAATGAGAAGATTTGCGAACCATCAGGTGCCTTTCTGTACAAGCCGTACACGGGTTTTAAGTGATGGACTCATCGAGTCGGTCAAAAGGACTCGACAAGTTGCCCCTGTTTTCAGAAAACTATATAAAGGACATTATTTCCCAAAACCCTTAGTTTTTATGGATCTTTTTGGCGAATAACTGGCTAATAGATGTATTCTTGGAGCTCTGAAATTCGAGATTTCACCCTAGAGATCAATTTGGAAGAGATCGAAAGGCAACACACATTATCTTTTCTTAATCTTTTGCATACACTATGTTTTTATCATTAGATTTCATTTTTGAGATGTTAATTGCTATAGATTTAAGCTAAAAACTCATTACTTCTGTTTAAATTAAATAAACTTAGGAATATGGTTTGGATTAAGTGGATTTGGTGAATTGTTTTGTTAAACTTGTTAAAGACCCTTATGTGTTGACAATAATTATTTTATGTTAATTATCAAGTCTATTAAGTTGCATGAACATCTTAATTGCTTGTTTCATATGATTTTTGTGAAAACAATATTATATGCCTAGTATTAGTGAATATTGTTGGATTAGTGTCTAAGTCCATAACTATATTTGTAATGTACTTGACTCGGTTGTGCTTGGTCCTTGTGGGTTGCCTTCACCAAAGCAACTTGACTGGAGGAATAATATAGAAATAGGTGATTATGATTTATTAATATGTTATAAGACTAATATATTAAAGGAGAGATCATATTTATTTAATTAACATTGGTTAATAATTAATTAAGAATTAGCTTTGTGATCAAAAGAAGTTAATTAAACATAAGGGGCTGAACTGTAATTATGTGATAGTTGCAAAGTTGGGCAAGGAAACCCTAATAGATAGGGTGGACAAATTCTAGGGATAAAGCCTTAGGAATTCGTCCATAATAGGGATTCTAGAATTATCTTTTGGCTGCTTGGTGGCTAAGTAACCAGATAAGGATAATGACTGAAGCCCTAATTCCTACACCTATATAAAGGACCCTTGGGCATGGGATCTCCGCCACTTGAGTCCTAGAGTAGAAAATCTCCCCTCTCTCCTCCTTCTCTTATTTCCTCCAATTGTTATTGGTGTTTGTGATTCATTAGAGGCACAACACTTGAGGTGCTAAAGTTATCATGACTTCAAGATCTTCAATCAACAACAATGTAAACATCTTGATCTGCTTTGTTATATTAATTTCGATTATATAAACTAGATCTAGGGTTAGAAAGTCTTGGATGAATTGCATGTACAATAGAGAAACCTAGATCCAAACATTAGGGTTTGCATGAGCACATATGATGTTCTTTTGTATAAAACTCATCAAACATGAACCTATGATTAACTAGAAAATAAGTAAGTTAATGTGTGAGCTTGTGTGATCAACAACCATACAAGATGTTGATTGAATTGATAAATTTAATTAGCTAA
This sequence comes from Lactuca saligna, assembly GCF_052625555.1. Taxonomy (NCBI): domain Eukaryota; kingdom Viridiplantae; phylum Streptophyta; class Magnoliopsida; order Asterales; family Asteraceae; genus Lactuca; species Lactuca saligna. The sequence continues at coordinate 19,524,646 of NC_136424.1, forward strand.
TATTACAAGTCTTACTTAACCCGAATTAAATGCTAGGAAACTTGTTAGTTTAATCAATTGGTCGTTGTTTGAATTAATTAGTTTGCTAAGGATTAGTAATAGTGAACATGAATCTAATTACATTAGAAATAGGTAGCCAATGATAAATTAATCCATTGCACTTGCCATAAAATCAACCATAGGAATAAGTGAGTCGAATCTGAACATAAGTCTCTTTTATTATTGAGTATAGTTACCTTTTATTTCCTTTAGTTGTTAATTGTTTTTGTTTGAGTGTTAATTAATTGCTTAAGTTTCTAGTCTTGCAAAACTAGAGAAAACCCCTCTTTTTATTACTTGTTTTTAGTTAGATAATTCTAGTAGTTAGTTTAATTGTTACCGTTCCCTGTGTTCAATACCCTACTTTCTTGAACTATATTGCTAATCGATAGGTACATTGCCTTTCGTGTGTTTAATTTGTATTAAAATAGTAGGATTAAAACTAGTGCATTTCACACACATCACATGTGATGGCCAGGGTAAGTCGGGTGGCATAGTGGTTGGATTTTTCGAGTGAGCTCAGTCAGATCCACAACACTTTCCATGTCTCTCAGTTGTGGAATTGTGTGTTGTACGGTGAGGTAGTAGTTCCTTTGGATGAGATTTAGGTGAATGAGCACCTGAATTATATTTAGAGGCCGATGGCTATTTTTGTAACACCCAAAGTCAGGAAGGCCAAGAAGGAAAGAAAAACCCTAAGTCAAAGGAACTTGAAGATCAAGAAGGTAAACCCTAGATTTCATGTGAGCTTCCATCATTTGAGAGAAATAGCTTTGGAGGAAGGAAACTTTGGAAAGGAACTTGAAGATCAAGAAGGTTGCTTCAAAGGGGAGGTAAAGATCCGGGATCTACTTCAATTTATGTTCATCTTGGAGGTAATAAGCTGCTATCTTCCATCCTTTGCATCTAGATCTACTTTTGTTATGAGATTTGGGGGTTTTATGGTTGTTTGAGACCCAATTTGAGTTTGGGGCCTAGATATGTCATTGCCACTTCAGTTCTAGCGTTGGGATGGTCCAATATGTCATAAAGCATCAGAAGATGAGTAGTTGGTGAAGCCCTTTTGTCCCTAAACCTAGCCCTAGAGTGTTTTGAGCCTTGATCTCTTTAGTTATACATAAAGTTTGCAACTTTACGTGAGGATTGAGCTTTGGGAGAATGGATCTATGAGTTGGACCCCCTGCATGGCTCGAAAAGCCACGATATGGATTAAGAACTGGTGCGACTCGACGAGTCACATGGGTGGACTCGGCGAGTTGGATGAAGTTAGGCAGGAACTCGGCGAGTTGGAAGAACAACTCGGCGAGTCTGTTGAAGATTGCCTTGGACTCGGCGAGTCAAGTCGCGAAACCCCAAACCATTTCGAGTTAAGACTCGTATCAGTGAGTTGAGTGGGGACTCAGTGAGTTGGACAGGCCAGGACTCGGAAATCAGTGAACTCGGCAAGTCAGCAGGCAGACTCGGCGAGTAAGGTTGACCTGGAAGGTTGACCTTGACCAGGACTTTACTGTGACCAGAGTTGACTTAGTTGTCTTCTGAGGCATAGTTAAACTAAGTGTTGCATTGATATTGGTAGCTCGGGGAGCTAGTGGAGCAGGAGTTCAAAGAGTTATCGGGTAGCAGCTAGAGGGGTTATCAGCAAGTTCAACAAGTGCATGTGAGTTCCCCTTTGTGTGAATGGGTCTAAGGCCACAACGCCAACCCATGTAGATACAAGTAGGAAGACTCGGGGGTTAGCCCTAGGTACAGTATGCTAGTATGATATTCAGGACGAGGTCCAATGATAGCGGGCGGGTGCCCAAGGAATGGTTTATATGTTAGTTTATACTTGTTGTGTGTGTGATACATGTATGTGCCTGGTAGGGAGGTGAGTGTGGGCGAGGTCTCGTATCTCACCAATAGCAGAGTGTGGATGGTGTTCCACATTTCATTAGCAGCAGATCAAGGGCGAGGCCCAAGTTAGGGACAGAGTGAGTGTGGGCTGGGCCCGTATCTCACTATCAGTAGGGGCGTGGACGAGGTTCCATGACTCATCAGTAGCAGGACAAGGGCGAGGCCCAAAATAGGCGAGGCCTTAGGACAAGATTTGTGGGTATATGTTAGCTTATGTGTTGTTATATGCTTATGTGCTATTTTATGTTAGCGGGCGGGGCCCAGTGGCAAGCGAGGCCTAAGTTAAACAAATATGTATCCGAGCGGGGCTCGAAGCCAGGCGGGGCCTAGAGCGGCGGGGCCGTTGTAGCGGGCGAGGCCCGAGGTAGGGCGTGAGGCACAAAATAGCTGGTGTGGCCCAGTATGTGCAGTATGTGGTTATGCATGGTATGTGGTAGGGTGGGGAACTCACTAAGCTTCGTGCTTACAGTTTTCAGTTTTGGTTTCAGGTACTTCCGGTAGCGGAGGGAAGAGCTCGGGGTGATCGCATGGCACACACCATAGATTAGACAGCCTGGGAATGTTTTACTATGATAACGATCATGTGTTTTGGAAATTAATACTCTGCTTATGTTTTGGATTGATGATTTTGCTTTAAGTAATGTTTTATTAAAAGAATTATTTAGTCTTGAATTTTGGGTCGTTACAATTTTGGACAAAAATATGAAAGTCATGCTCAACAAGGATATACCTTTTATAAAGGTTCAGTGGCAACATCAAAGAGGCTCCGAGTGGACCTGGGAGCTAGAGGCTGTGATGTGGGAGCATTATCTTGAGTTATTCGCGACAGCCGACTTCGAGGAGTAAGCCTAGTTGAAGTGGGGGAGAATTGTAACATACTGATATCAATGTAATTTCAATTTCAATCCTATGTTGTATATTACTGTAATTTTGACCCTTGAGTTAAGGAAGGTTGCTATATTGGCCCTTTGTGGAAATTTCATAATTTCACCCAAGTGGAGTACGTTGAGCGTACGTTATGTACGCTAGGGCGTGCCCTAGTATACTGGGCGTACACCTTGTACGCAGGGCGTACATAAAGAAAGGTTAAACCCTAAATTTTAGGGTTTGGTGCATATTTAAACCTCATTATAGCCTCATATCACATTCTTCTTCAGCCTCCCCCAGTGAGAAACGTCTTCAAGCAACCCTAAGTGAAAAGATTCAAATTTTGAGCCTATGAGAGTGTTTTGGAAGTGTGTTTGAAGAAGAAGAAGGCGGTGAGAAGGGCTTGGAGTTTGGAAGCACTTTGGATCTAAGATTTCCTTCTTGTTAGCAAGCTCCATAAGGTAAAAAGTTTGCATCTTGATCACTCCATTTTGTAGAGTTAGACATTTGCTCTTTTAAGACATTTTTGGTCCTAAAATGGTGATTCTTAAACATGGCATGTTCTTGACCCAATAAGTCATCCTTTCAGATCCTAAGAGCGGTCTTGAGTCATAAAAATGTGGTCTTGAGAGTTAGTTTTACTCTATACAAGCTATAGAAGGTCTTAATTCATTAAGATGTTGAGGGTTTGTGTTTTAAGCACTTAATGAACATGTAAAGTCATAAAGTTTGAAACTTTATGATTCATGATGGTATTTTGACCTTGGATCTGACTTTAGACATGAAAATGTGGAGTATTAAGCTCTTAACGGAAAAAGGGTTGAATAGGGCATGTAAGTTGGGTGTACCAGATGGTACATTGCGCGTACACAATCAACGCCCCGTAAGTTGGTCATGCACCGAGTATGCCCCACGTATAGAAGAGTACACCCAACTTACTCGGGTGGGTTAGTTCGAATGGGTGTTGACTTTGACTTTGACTTTAACTTTGACCAAGGTCGACCAAGTTTGACTTAAGGGTATTTTGGATTGTGTTTGAGAATTGGTAATTTGGTTGGATAGGTGATGGTTAGAGCTGAGATTCGGAGTCAGGACCTCGTCAGCTATTGTCCAGATTAAGAGGTGATTTCCTCACTGTACTTATGGGTCGAAGGCACCAAGGCCGGTCCAGTGGATTGGATATCCTATGATATGATAGTATGTTATTTATGTTGTAGAGATTTGTTAGATCGATATCCTGATATATAGGATGTTAGCATGTGGTAGTGATCTGTAAATATGTCTGTTTGTCTGATGCCTTGTTATATGTTATCTGTTATGTGTATGTCGACATGTTATGGTTGTTTAGGCTGAGGCGATCCTGCTTTGTGCTGAAGGCCAAGATATCCAGGGCGGTCCGGATAGACTCTAGGCCCTGCGAGGCGGTCCAGTCAGGCCAAAGGCCTGACGAGCGGTCCGATAGGCTGTAGGCCCTATGAGGTGGTCCAGTCATGCCGATGGCTCAGGAGCGATCCAGATAGGTTGTAGGCCTTGCGAAGTGGTCCAGTCAGGCTGAAGGCTCAGTTATGCATGCTGCTGTTTGTTATGTTTATGTGGTGGTACTTTGGGGGAACTTATTAAGTGTAGTCTTACGGTTTTAGTTTATTGTTTCAGGTACTTCTGATGATCGCGGGAAGGCGAAGATGTGACCGTACACATCCTCTGATTTATGGCTTTGTGATTTTGGGATACTCTGATATTGATAAACAATTTGGAAATAATGATTTTGTAAACATTTTATGACTATGAGTTGTTTTTAAAAATTTAAATTTGTTGTGATTTAAAAATTATATGAACCATCTGAACGTTATCATCAACTTGATAAGTGTTGAAAAACGTTATCATCACTTGATAAGTGTTGAAAACTATATGGACTATATTTAAAATTTTGTCTAAAAAAATAAGGATTGTTTTAAATAGATATTTGAGTAATTACATGAATCGACTTTCGTGTAGGTGCTAAAAAGCACATTTAGTCTTTATATTCAAAAATTAACTCGAACCGTCCCTCGTTTGGTTAAAAGTTACGCACCTCATCATTTGTTAGTTTAAATTTTCACGCTTCATTCCCTGCGAGACATGAAATGACTATTCTACAATTTTTATTATTTTTTGATTTATTTATGTCTCTTAAAATTATTTATAAAAAACCCACTTCACCTTACTAACCCACTCCCTCTTTGCAGATATATAACCCTCTTTGCAGCTCCAATGAGGTTACCAATATTGGTAACTAAGAGGAGGTTTGAAAGAGGTGGCTCACCAGAAATGGTCGGACCCTTCTTCATCCATCACCATTGATCCACCTTCATTATCTTAACCTTACACCATCACAATTCCACTATATCAACCATTCATCATCGTCTTCTTCATCCCACAAAACCATCAACCACCCATATACCCATCAATTTCACCATCACTAATACCACCCTTATTTCTCCATTACAACCACCATAACTACTGTACACCACCCACATAAACACCATTCCAATCACCATTAAACCACCTTCTTCATCACCACTTCATCCACTCTTATCCCCATGTTCATCACTTACCATCAAGCCATCTTATACCATCATCAAACGTTCGCCTGTCACATACCACCACTTAACATCCGGGTTTCAAGAATTAAAAGAAAATATGGTGTGCTTTTGTATCGATTTTGAGAAAGGAGAAGAATGAGAGAAAGAAGGTGAACCTGCAACTTGATTAAAAGGAAAGGGGTTAATCCTCAAGTTCTTTTGGTGCGATTGGAAGAAGAACAAAAGAGAGTTTGTGAGATTAAAATGAATGAAAGGAAGGTCTTGGATGTATCGATCTAACTGAAAATAGGAAGAAAGAGACGCAAGAAGGGGAGGTGGAACAATAGTGGTTGACGATTTTTGACAGAGAGAAGAGAGAAGGGTTTTGTTTTATTGAACCACATTTAGGGTTCGCCATCACCTGAATCATCGTCGTCCGCACCACCTGGTACATCGAAATCGCCAGATTTCAAAGATATGGAGGTGGAGCTAGGGTTTTGAACGGAGATGGAGGCGGAAAATAAGAGATATGTTCTTCCTTTTTACTCTGACAATCTAGATTCAGCAACTCCAAAGAAAAAGATAAGAAAGAGGGAGACGAATGGGTAGAAGGGATCATGGGAAAGGGGAGGCGGGAGGAGTGGGTTGGGGTGAGTTTGATGGACATATTTTTAATTAAAAATGATAAATAAACAAAAAACAAAATTAAAAAATAAATTATTAAGAACAAAAATAGTCTTTTTATAGCAGAATGAAAAATAATAATACAAAAAGTGTCCAATTAATTTTATAAAAGAAAGACTAAATATCCGTATAGGAAGAACAATTCGTGTAATCTAGCCCACTGCTCACCGGTGCAGTCGATCCAGATTGTGCCCCCAATTCCAAAATAATCACAACCCGTTTACTCTCTTGGATCACGCTTTGGAGAAGTGCATACACCCCAAGTTCAGTAAAGGTCAGTAGGGGTTATTCTTACAAAGATACACCTGAAGAAGACGAACACATCTAAAACAATCACGATGGATGATTACACTAGAGAAATGATGGAGCTGAAGACCCTCGTCACTAGAACCCTAGAAAAGAAAGGGGTTCTCGCCAAGATTCGAGTAAAACCCACTTCCCTTTTAACCTTTTTACTATTGAATTCATCCGGGGTTTCTTACTTTCATTACATTTGCCCCAAATACCCAAAATCACATGGGTTTCAAATTTCTTTCCATGAAAATACTGGTTTTCTTGACAATGAAGCACACACGATTGTTGGATCAATGCGTATATGTACTTTATATCATGTACGTGGGTGTGTACCTCCAAAATGATAGGTTTGATTTAAGTGTTTGATGCGATAGGTCTCAAGGGTTTGCTTGTGCTAAAGAGGTGTCATCTTGCCTGGACTTAAATTTTCCTCTAATGGTTATTTTGTGAACATGAATTCATTTGGTATAAGCTATTACGGCTTCTATTGTCGATCAAACGCTGATGTGACAACTCTTCATCCATCACATTTTGAATCATAATGATCGAAATTTAGAAAATTTTAAAGAAAAGTTCGCATTTTTGTTTTACTAAATGACTAACTTGATGATGCAAGGCTGAACTTAGAGCAAGTGTGTTCGAGGCAATAGAGGAAGAAGATAAAGCAATTGAAAAAGACGAAGGCTTGCCTCCTGCACTATTGGGTAGTTGCAATGAACGTGCAAGGCAACTTCATGCTTTACCTTCAGGTATATAAACAAGATTAAACTCCATATTTAATTACTTAAATTCTATTTGGTTTTATAATGAGGTTCTTTTGTTTTACAAGCAAGATTTTATATTTTGTTGGCATGTGTAATATGCAATTCGTGGTTTCTCATGTGAGTTTCATTGACATGGTTTCAGGTCGGCTTTTAACAGCTCTAATATGTGAATACTTGGATTGGGCACAACTTAGCCACACACTTAAAGTTTATTTGTCCGAGTGTAATTTGGTAAATACAATGTTCTTTTTTTTTGTGTGTACATTTCCACATTAGTTTGCATTAAAAAAAAAAACAATCACTCGGATTATGTTGCAAATTTGCAATTTGTGTAACATTTTTGTAAACTTTGTGTTGCAGCAAAAGGATGTGTGGAAATCTGAATTAAAAGATTTTAGTAATAAGAACGGATATGATATAAACCGAAATGGAGATAGTGTTCCATTGTTGTTGGATGTACTTGAAGGATTCTTGAAATTTGAGGTTTGTTGCTATTTTCCAAATATTGTATAGATTCACTTCTTTTGCTTCTAATGAGTTTATATTATATGTATGCATATAACACAAAAAATATAGGTCTCATTTGATAATAGTTGCAATATATGTAACATGTATTTTGTGATTTCAGTTTACTAATGAAATCATAATGTGTTTGGAGAATCTGTTTTTTGTTCTAAAAGATGAGACATGGACTTTAAAGAAAACAAAATCCCAATAACATGAAAGTTAAATAGAAAATGTGTGTTATGTTTTCCTTGGGATAAATGCAAGAAATAGGAACAGATTTTCATTTATTTGTGTATTATAGCATCCAACTTAGATTCTTTATATTTGCATTGTACTTTTAGTTTCTTTCTAATTAATACATTGTACTTCCAATTTTCTTGTTATAACATTATACATGTAAATTTTACTCAATTTAACAATCAAAATTGACTTGTGTTGGCATGGTGTTGCTATAATTGGGTAGATTTTTCAAAATACAATGTTGTAGACTTGTAATAGTAAGAAACGAAAGTAATGCTATAATAAACAACTCAATGAAAATACGTTGCGTTTTTTTTTTTTTTTTAAATTTTTTTTTGAAGCTAATCCTAGTTTCATCTACTTGTGAATGATGAAAACATCAAAATCAACTATACACTTTATATTCATCATTCATATTGCTAATAAAGTTCCATTCTTGTAGAATCAATCTCAAGTAAGAAGTGGTGGAAGGAGACCGGTCATGCACGAGCAAGATTCTTTGACTAATTTTGACTCTCGAAGTAGAAGACCTCCTCTCGGAAGGTTAAATTTTTAACCTTTAACGTTGTTTTTAACCATGGGCAAATAGGTAAATTCACCATTCTTCTTTTTTCTTTTAATCACTAATGCTTATTTTTTTTCTCATATTCCAGGCCAATTCCTTCTTCCCAAGCATCTGGTAAGTTACCTAAATGTCTTTAAATTAGGATAATTTGTTAAACTATAAACTTATATTTATGATTTTAACTATTCAGATCGAAGGGGAGGTTCTTTAAATTCGGGCTACAATAGAAGATATGAGAGTGATGATATCGATATTCCAGAGGACATTATGCGCGCCTCAGCTGCCTTAGAAAACCTTAAATTGGATAGAAAGACTCGTAATTTCACTACCTCTTGGCGGTTAGTTTCTCATTCATTCCTTTTACAGTCAGAGATGCAGGATAAGACTACTGACATTTGTCATGTCGTGCACAAGAGGGTTGACTTTTAAGTTTTGTTTTATAGGCATGGTGGTGATGGAAGTAGTGAGGATGATGGAAGGGTTGATCGTATGTAAGTAACATTAATGGCATTGACTTGAGCTTGTGTAGTTTGTAGTTAAATTCATATTAGTGTTTCAATTCAATGTTTATGTTTTGTGAAATTTGGACAAGTTTTTGCCCTTTGGTTTGAGGGTGGATATGATAGAAGTAGCATGTAATATCAAGTTGTGTGTTTTTTGATACCATGATGTAAAGTTATGGGAAAATGTCATATTAGCCCATCATACTTTTTGTGTTTGCTTTAAAATCATCCTAACTACTGCTTTTTTTTTTTTTTTTTTTTTTTTTTTACATTAAGGGAATGAACTTACAATTTTATGTTTTAAAATACCCTTATTTGACCTGATACCGGTGTAACGCTGTGTTTCGAATCGTTTCCCATTTCGGGGTGGTGATCAAGGATTGGGTATTAGCAGACTTAGGACCCTTGAAGAATTGAGGTTTGGGCTCATTTGGAGGTGGATGATGTAAATTGGATGATCCGGGTGTCCGGTTTGTGTTTTGGAGCAAAAGGGTATTTTGGTAATATGTCAGCTCGGGCTTTTATGAAAATTGTATGTTTATTCGGGAAATGGTAAGGCGATACGAGTTGATTAAAGCGTAGAGCTTCTCGTTACCGTTTCATAAATATATCGATCGTCGGAATCGGATTTATAACGAAGAAGTTATGACCTTTGGAATGCTTAAGGGTTTAAGAAGAAACCCTAGTACGCGCGGCATACCTAGGGAGTACGTGGGGCGTACTGATGCAAAGGGCAGTATGCGAGGTGTAATGTGATGTACGCTTAGCGTACTGCGAAGGTTGGATCGGGGGTGTGAAACCTCGTACGTTGGGCGTACGAGAAGTACATGGGGGCGTACGAGGGGTAAATGAAAACCCTAATTTTTGATGTTGTATCGTATATAAGCACATTAAGTCTTTTGGGCCGGCCTCTCTACCAACCTACAAGTCCCCAAAACCTTAGAAATCATCCTTTAGCCTCCATCGTGGTGTTTTTGAGTTCATTATGTGCATCTTGGTGTTTTTGGGTCATTTTGAAGAAGATAGAGTTTGGTGCAAGGTTGTGGATCTAGGTAGAGCTTATGGATCCTTGTTCTCTACTTCATTTCCAGCTTGTTTGAGGTAAAAAGCTATGAACTTGTTCATTATTGGCTTAGATCTATCTTGGACGAGTTTTGGTTCCTTTTTGCCCCTAAGAATGAGATCTAGTGGTTTGGTACCACTCCAGGAACTATGAGTTGCCACTCTTGGTGTTTATGAGGTTCTAGATTCATAAAGTTGTCTCCTTTAGGGTTTGGAATCCCCCATGTATGAGACTGTGTCCATTTGGTGAAAGTATAATGCTATATCTTGCATTTGGGTTCTTTTGGGGGCATGCAAAGTCACTAAGTCAGTGACTTGATGGTTCTAGATACTTGTTTGGACTCATGTCCGTGGTTTGGACTTCCGGACTTAAGCATTAAGAGCTTAATGAAGATTTTGGCTTAATGGATGAGTACGATGGACGTATAAGTCTGTATGCGTAGCGTACAAGCTAAATAGCGTGTACGCTTAACGTACAGCTGAGTACGCCCCGTGTACTCAGTCAGATGAGATTTTGCATTATGGGCTTCAAGTTTGGGCCTTCTTTTGGACTTGGGTGTTTGAGTTCTTAATGGGTCATCTGAGTACACGTGTTTTGAACTAGGAAATTGGTTGGGCTTTAGGGTAAGGCCTATGTAAGGGGTTTGAGCCTAATTTGGAAAATTGGGTCAGATTTGGGCATTGGTTGATTATTTGGCTTTTGGGCCTTTCAGATTGTGAGTTTGGGCCTTAGTCTTGGACCAAGCTATGTTAGGGGTAAAATGCTCTTTTTACACCGAGTATGGATTTATGGTTATGGATTGGGACCCAATTGTTGATCGGGTATTGTTTTGATATTGATAGTTTGGGGATCTGTCAGCCAGTAGACAGAGATTTTTTGTATGTTTTGGTAGTGCGAGGTGAGTCTCCTCCCTGGGTTTAGCGGGTCGAAGGCACCAATGCCAACTTATGTTTTTTGGTTAGGATGCTAGATGCCTGCGTAACTCTTGCATGTGTTATGGGATTGTATGTTTACCGAGCAAGGCCCGATGCCAGGCGGGGCCTGATGGTATGTATTTATGCTTACCGGGCGATGCTCAATGTTGGGCGGGGCTCGATGACTGTATCGTATGCTATAGTCTTTGTGATTATTGCATGGGCTAGTAAGGTTATATATTTATATGATTATGTGTGTATCGGGTAGGGCCCAATGTCAGGTGAGGCTTGGTGATTGACAAATTTGTAATCCGAGCGAGGCTCGATGCCGGGCGGGGCCCGAGGCCGAGTGGGACTCGAGACCGGGAGAGGCCCGATGGAGGGCGGAGGCCTAGTATGTGATTTTTGTATCTGTTGTATGTGATATCTTGGGGGAACTCACTAAGCTTTGTGCTTACGGTTTTCAGTTTATGTTTCAGGTGTTTCGGTTTTCAAATCGAAGAGCTCAGGATGCTTGCAAAGCACACACCACATGTTTCCGTATTCTATGATTTACTTTGATTTGATGATGTTTTGATAAATCTTGATTATCTTGGTTATATAGAAATGTTATGTATTAATGATTTATTAATTTAAAAACGAAATTTTTTGTGTCATTATTTTGGGTCGTTACAAGTTGGTATCAAAGCTTTGGTTTGAGGGATCTGGACGTACTCTCGGGTGTGTGAACTCAAACTGAGGATTTGGTTAAGTTTTTCAAAAAATGAAAGGAAAATGATTTAAAAAGGAAAAAAACGAGTTTCTAACATAAGAAAGGGTGTGGTGCATGCAATCGACTGTGCTCAAGTAAGTTTCTCCCAAAATACCCATACATGTTATCTGGTATGCCTTGATTTATGAATCTGTGAATCACATGCTAGTTAGGGCTAATGATCTGCTCAATGTTTGCATGATAGAATGCTAGGAGAGGTGTCTTGTATGCCTATTATTTGAGCTTGTAGACTTGCATGCTAGTTCTGATTAGCCAGTGATAGGTTGGCCTGATATATGATGCTTTGTAGCCTAAGAAGCATGGGATGCTAGATTGGGTATAATTTGTATGCATAAGGCAATCATTTGCGGGAGTGGAAGCACCTAGTATGAGTTGTAGTATGTGATATTGGATGCTCGTGAGTATTCTATGGATTAGAGTGCTATTCCACGGATGTTGTTTTGCTTTGTGCTTTGCGGAACTTTTAGGTGATGGGAGTTAGCTACAAAGTGAATATGTCAAGTCACATGTGGCAAGTGTTGAATAATCTTAGAGTGGTGAATTTGACCCTATTGTGCAGTTCTTGTCTGATTCCAACCGTTGTAGGGATGAGTCTGTTACTCGAAGGATTATCTAAGCTTTGCTGCATGTGATTGTATTGATGAGGTTGGTGCCTGACATTATGTGGAGTTCTTCAGTAGCTGATGGCAGGGTGAGGTTGGGAACCTAGGAAAGCCTAAGTATTACTTTAGTGGGTTTTGTTGCGCTGGTTAGCGAGTGTTTAGTGTATGGATTTGAGAATGCGACTTAGAGGATTTGGGAGGATTCTTGAGGAAAGTATGGATAGGTGTGGTAGGTAGTATTGAGCTCGTACTACTAAAAGCACATGATCCATACTCGAATCGGGGAAAGTCTTGGAGAATCCAATAAGCCTGTGGGATGAGTATTCTTGAGTATATTAGGATCTTTTGCATGTTGTTTCGATATGGTTGTGACATCCCCATTTTCACAGCCAGAAAAGACCGATTTGTTAATACTTTATTTTGAAAATCATAGTAACCTTTTAAAGAAAAGTGTTGCGGAATTTGTTCCTAGAAAAACATGATAAATACGTTATCACAACATTTCCAAAGAAATGTATTTTATTCATTTTAAAACATTAGGATGTCATCGTCAATACAAAAACATAAACATAAACATACCTTACATTTGATATCACTAGTGATTTATATCTCCTTAATCTCTCAATGTAATGTAACTTCATATCGACATTTGTGATACAAATAAACTAAGTGGGTCAGGTTGGGAAACCTAGTGAGTACATAAGGTTTTCAACCCACAATAATAAAGTTATTATGTTTTATCATCAAACAATTAACCCAATTACCCATCCCAATTATCTTCTTTATTTCTTAAGGATCTACCCTAAGAATCATCTATCACTCATTCTTAAGGATTATTCCTAAGGAATAGGCACGAAGTCCATCATCGCCAGGGTTTATACAACAGACACTAAATCCATAGTTGCCAAGGTTCATCCAACGGGCGCTAAATCCGTAGTTGCCAGTGTTTATCTCATTTATTGACAATATTATTTTCGGGAGTCCACTCGTAATATATGTCAATGAGTTTTTAGAGTACACCGGGTGAACATATCGTTCACAACACCTACAGGTTGCGAACCTGCTATTGTTCCATTAGACTGTATAGAATAGTTTGTGGTTGTCATCCATACTCTGCTAGATGACGGTGCCATCACTTGGGTCATCTCTTGGCTCATCGCTTGGTACATCGCTTTGCTCATCGCTTGGTACATCGCTTGGCTCATTGCTTCTCACCATATTTTACCACTAATATATCATCGCTCATCTTTCATCCCTCATCATTTATCTCATCTTTAATCTACCCATCTTTTACCCATCATAATTATAGGTATAAAATACATATACAGTTTAAGACAAATAAAACATGTATATTTTTTTTGCATCTAGCATAGATATCAAGAACACAGATAATATGCACACATAGCACGTAATTTATATTAAATACTTCATATCTATGTGTAAAATGAAAGTAACTATGCACTCACATTAGTAGTGTGCTTGATAGAATCTAACTAGAAACAGTCAACAGTTCGTGATCGTCGGGATCGGGATGCGGTAACGGCTTCAACAAAGGAGAGGGGGAAAGAGGTTTTGGTGTAAAGAGGCTTAGGGTCGAAATGGCTATTTGTAGGCTGATTTTTTGCCTCACGTCGTGAGCTTCCAAGAGTCATCCCGTAGACTTCCCAGGTGTTTTCTAGGCACGATTAGTGTCCATTTGACTCCTCACGTCATGAGAAATCATGCTCACATCGTGAGTCCAGTTAGATTAGGGTTTATGACACGTGTCATGCTCTTAGACAACTGTATCTTCGGAAGGTCATAACTTTTGCATACGAGCTCTGTTTTTGACGTTATTTATATCCACGCGTAGGTGGAGAAATACTCTACAACTTTCATTTAGACCCTAAGGCTAACAAGTAATTTATCGTAAACTCACTTTTTATGATTCCCGGTGTCGTGCCGGTTTTGTCGCGAAACTTTGACAAGTCATGACTTCTTCGTTATAACTCGGATTTCAGCATTCTTTATATGTACGGAAACCTTGTGACATATACTACAGATTAATTAAGATTATTTATTATAAATAATCATCTATAAAATTGACTAACCCGAATCTGTGGGCGCTACAATGGTGTTGAGCACTCAGGAATGGGGTTCAGGTTCTGGTTCCTGCTCAGGAGTAGGTAATGAGCCGATCGATGAACGGATGTTGGATTTCATCTCATCGGAGATTACTCATGGTATTTTGGAATGGACCCCGGTGGTCTGTGGTTCAGTCAAGGAACGGATTTTGGAGCTCTTGGATGGTCATCTTGGGGACTTTCGAGACGAGTTTGTAGTAGGGCAGTTGGGGGCTCATCTAGAGCCCAAAGCTTGTGGATCCCTAGAATCATTCAAGAAGGAGGATCCTATTGTTAGTTCTTGTCATTTGGGATTTGAAGGGAGTTTTTGCACCATATCCTGAGGGTGGTTGGGGTAACTTAGGAGGATGATGTCAGGATTCCTTCAGATGCTTTTGTGGGTATGTTATCTTTTGTTTTCTTCTGGGTTGTTATCGGGAATTGGTATTGAGTTGGAATTTTGCTTGGATTTGGGTAAGCAATATCTTGGGTTGATTTGTTGCTATTGTATGGGTTATCAAAGATTGTTATATACCATTCTGCATGCCGAGAGTCTTCGCTGAATCAATTAGTGGGTCATATCTTGTTGAGCGGGTGTCAGTGTGTTCAGTTGTTGTTCCAGGTCTTTGTCGGGATCAATTAAGGGTATTGATTGGAGGACTTTTTTTTTGCAGGGTTAGCGGGTTAGTTCTCCAGTGAAATTAGGGTTTAATGGTTTTATCATCTATTTTGGTATGATCGACGGTTGCCTTTCGAAGTGTTGGAATAGTGTCTAAGGCTGCAACTATATTAGGCAAGTGTTTGACCCGATTGTGCATAGTCCTTTTGGGTTGCCTTCACCATAGCAACTTGGTAGGATGATTTATTATGAGAGAATAGATATTATTAATATATTATGAGAATAATATAAGGAATAATAATATAGTTATTTGATTAATATAAGTCATAGATTAATTAGTATTAATTTGGTGACTTAAGGAGATTAATTAAATAAGAGGGTATAAACTGTCAATTGTTTGATAGTTAAACTTTAGACTGTAAATCCTTATTGGATAAAGGGTTGGTCGATTTCTAGGCTAGGATAAGCCTAAATTCGTCCAAGGCATTATCTTGGAAGGATTTGGATTGCTTTGAGTATTAGTTATCCAACTAGGGTTTAAGTTGTAACCCTTAAGGAGTCTACAAGTATAAATAGACCCTATGGCAAAGGGAAATTGGAACCTCCTCTAAAGTAAGGATACCCTGGCCGAATTTCCTCCTCTCTCCTCTCTCTCAAATCATCCTCTTTGCTAGTTGGTGTTTGTAAGCTATTAGAGGAGTGACAATTGTGACTCTAAAGCTCCAAGAACAAGAAGATCAAACAAGTGTCTCAAGGTATGATTCTAACTTTGATTTTGTATTGTTCTTATACCTAATAAGTCATTAGAAGTCTTGGATTCAAAGCATGTTTAATAGAGAAACCTAGATCCGAGCATTAGGGTTTGTATGCGCACTTAGGAATGTTCTTGTGTACAAAACCCATCAGGAAGAACTTTTGGGTTCAAACACTACCGATGCTAGGAGAGGAGCGGTAGCAGGAAGATGGTGGTGTCAGTTGCATGATTTGTTTGGTCATTGGAAATGTCAGGAGAGTTTTATATCCGCATGGATTGTAGACGGTTAGAATTCAACGATTCTTTGAAAGTTGGGGTGAAGATTCATCAGTTTAAGGTAAGGGTTATGGTTTCTAGTCGCCATCATAAAAACTCAAGGAATTGGTATGGTATCACGGGAGGTGATTTGGATTATCAGACTGGTTCAGATTTCAAGAGTATTCTTTAGAATTTCATGGATTGGGAAATCATTGAGTTTGGCTAACATTGGAATGCTAGTATTTATTAGCACAAGTCATAGGCGGTTCATACTATATGAGGTTGATGGGTTCGGAATCCATCAGATTTAAGAGGTGAGGGAGCTTCATCGAATCTACGTGAGGGATAGTCGATCATGATTTTTGGGAGTTAGGAAGGGTGTGGAACTAGGGAAAGTGTCACATCCTGACCCGGAGGAAAAATGACCCTAGTGGCTGTTTAGATTGAGGTTGTATAAGTGGGAGTTCAGGAAATTTCCAATCGTTGGTCGACGTCTTCTTAATTATGCATAGCGGGCTTGAGGTTGATTCAAAGTTGAGGTCTTTGGAATTCGAGGTATAACCCACACACCTGATTAGATGCAGGTTTCGGCTCAGGATGCATGAGGTTGTGATGGTTAGGGTGTGGTAAGGCCATGGGTGGTAACCATGGTTTGTAAGAAGCGTTGTAAGACTGCGATGGGATCGTAGCATTCACCAGTTCGAGGTAGAATATCGTTAGAGGTGTCCATGAGCGTAAAGGGGGAATCAGTCTGTGCCTTAGACATGCTGGTTAGGATTGTCGAGGAGTATTTCTCTGTTTTAGGTTGAGGATCATTGGTTTCCGTGGCGGAATCGGGCCTGTGCAACTCTAAATGGGTGGGACTTGTGGACGAGGCCGCTCTGTGGTATAGCTTGGGTGGGAACCGTGGGTGAGGCCCATGTGATTATGGCAATACAGCTGGGACCTAGTATAGACCGTTGGGTCAAGGTTTTGGATCTTGAATGGCAGGATTAAGTGAATGGCCAATATGTGACGCAGAGGGGTTTATAAGCTGGGTAGCCTTGTAATTTAGACTCTTGGGAACCTGGTGCTTGGACCAGGTGCGAGACTGGTAGTCTCAGCGATGGTTTGGGAACCTTTATATCTTGGTCTAGTGAGGGGTTGTCGTGAGTCAAAAGGTTTGGGATGAAATGAAAGTGCAGATTTGTGGATCTCAGGTTATGAGTTAAGTATCAGGTTGGTTTTTGTCACATCCCCGAACCAGACGGCAGAAACGTCCGGGGCTTGTGCCTGACTTCATCTTGAAATATCATCACAATGAATATAAATGAAACATAACATCATCATTACCATGCATAAAATAATACAACTGCCATTGTTTACATCAAGTACAATATTTTAAGTTACATGACCAAAGCGTTAAAAGTATGATGATAACAAAATACAATAAATTTCTCATTCTCTACTGACCTTCCACTTAACGATTTCCTGAGAATATAAGTCATTTTGAAAACGTCAACATATATAATGTTGGTAAGTTCATAAGCATGTTTGAATGAAAAGTTTTGAATAGTTCATAAAACACCAGAAAATCCGATATTTTATGGTAGTAGTTTGAAAGTAATGTGTCAACATGAAGTATTAATGCATGTGTGTATTCTGTTTTAAGAAATGTATATGAAATGCAGCCTAGAAAATCCTGTGTCTTCTGTTGTAAGTAAAATAATTTATAATTGTATTTATCCCAGAAAATCTAATATTTTCTGCTTATAAAAGTATTGTAATCATAAAATCCCAAGACCGAGTATCGATGTATGTATGTTTTAGTATTGCCAAGATTGGTATAAATATACCAAAATCTTTGATGGAGTTAGTCTCTAAGTGATCCGTTACAACCATGCTTGATAATGACTAATTCACATGTCTTGGAGTTTTCAGGCGCCGATTTTGATG
The DNA here is from genome assembly GCF_052625555.1 of Lactuca saligna. Taxonomy (NCBI): domain Eukaryota; kingdom Viridiplantae; phylum Streptophyta; class Magnoliopsida; order Asterales; family Asteraceae; genus Lactuca; species Lactuca saligna. Next base: position 19,542,582 of record NC_136424.1, read on the forward strand.
TAGGTAAGCTTTGTCGCCCTAGACTGGCCTAGTCTAACTGTAGCGAACAACTAAGGCGTTAAGGGTCACCCCGTATAGATCTATACACAAACTCCCGCTATCTCTCCAGGAGACTCTGGTTATAACTACAGGCTACAATCATACATTCAAATGTGTCAACCGATAAGTCTCACTAGATTCTCAACTTGTTCACGAGTAATGTACTGCACCAAGTATAATGTTTACGTGTATGTTTTAAGTTTTCAAATCCAAAAGTATGTATATGAATATATGAAGTTCAATGGATATGTAGAGGGATAGTTAAGATCCACTAAGCATGTGATTTTCAGTCCAAGCCCAATTAGCATGTAAATGGACCACTAAGGCCCAATAAACATGTAAAAGGGTAATTTATGCCCAATAGGCATGTAAATGGACCACTAAGGCCCAATAAACATGTTATCCATAGTTCAGGACCAAATTAACATGTAGATGGGCCGCAAGGCCTAATAAACATGTCATGGAAAATATTAGGCCCAATATACCCTTAAATGGGCCCCTAAGGCCCATTAGCCATGTAACGAGAGTATTAGACCCAATAAAAATTGTTATCGATGTATTTCGTCTATTCGTTGTTTGTTTAAGCTCAAGGTATTACCCAAACAACCAAAAATATCTAATTTTTGTGATAGTGACACTTTTGGCCCGCTAGACCGAAAATATATATTTTAGTCACATTTTTGGAAAATTTGACACATTAGATCCCTTAAGATTAAAGGTCTTCAATTTATGGGCTTAATTCAAATATAATGACCATTTGTAGCCCATTTTGGTTAAAATTTTATTTTCGGCCTAAAATTAATAAATATTTACAATTTCGGCCCAGTTAAATCTAATTTAACAATTTTGATCGAACTTCATCTAAATGAGCATTTTTGGCCCAAATAAATAAATTTTGCTGTTTTCAACCCGTTTTTACAAAAATTACATTTTCAGCCCATTTTTGATAAAAATGACAACTTCGGCCCAATTTTTATAAAAATAACAAAATTTGGCCCAAATTCGTGGACAGTGACATTTTCAGCCCCTATATCCATAAATTTACATTCCTTACTCAAATTTGTATAAAATGACATTTTAGTCAACAAAAACTAAAATTTTTACACTTTAATCCCAAGAAAACCGTAAGGCCCATAAGGTGACCCATTATGAAAAAAATTACACTTTTTGACTCTTTTAAAGTTTATATCATAATGATCTATTTTTAAAGTAATTTGACTCTTATAACCCTTGTAAAAACCGAAAATGCCTAGGAGGACTTATCTTTTTGGTTATTTGTCAAAAGTGGTCATTTTTCAAGATTTTGTTTAGTTTCTTATGAATCTTTGCATTTTTAACACATTTATCTTCATAGTAAGTTGTGTAAAGTGTTTTTGTTTCCAATATCATAATTTTTGGTTAGAGTTTTCGAGATCTATAACGTTTCATAACATAATCACAATTTAAATCAAGAACACACACATAAGCATGCACAAATACATAGACCTAACACATTTCAACTTGTATCCACCCCCAAAACATAGTAAAACCGAAAATCAAGGTGTATGAACTCACCTTGCTTGTTTTTTTCTCGGTTTGGTGAAGAAAAGAGTGAGGTTTCAGCCCTACCAAGCTTCCCTTGAGTTGATCTCGAGTTCAATGAAGTTCTAGAGTATGGATCATGAAATAATGTGGGCTAAGAAGAGATTTAAGGTGTAACTTGGAGTTAAAACTATGAAGTTCTAACTAAAACTTACTAATTGTGGTGAAATTTGATGAACCACTGTAACATCTGGATTTTTAGGGTTATTATTATGTATGTTAATCTTACAATTTAGGATAGACTCGATGAGTTAAGGGTCCAACTCACCGAGTCGAGTCGAGTTGATTTGCTCGCGTGGATTTAATGAGTGGACTCGACGAGTCAGAGAACCGACTCGCCGAGTAGGTGCTGGGCAGAGGAACCCTAATTTCTGGGGTTTGGTACCTATTTAAAGGCACTTATAGCCTCATTTATGGCTACCTTTCCTTGAGAGCAAACCCAAAACGTGTATAGAGAGCCATGAGAGTTTTAGAAGCTAAAACTTGGAGTAGACTAGTGCATCTCTAAGGGAGAAAAGGAGATCATGCAACAAGGGAGCTAGAGAATTAGTGGATCTGGTGTAACTTCGTGCTAGGGCTTGAGTAAGAGGTAAAATCTTGCACCTTTCTTGTTATTTTGCTTAGATCTTGTAAATATAAAAGATTAGGGTTTCTTCCACCATTGCTGGAACTTTGAATGCATAAGGTCCCTTTTGAGGCCTAAACTTTCGATCTGGACTTTATGAGGTCTGGGGAGTCCACAGATTATAGATTTATTTAGCCATATAAGAGTTATTGTGGTTAATCATCCTTGTTAGAGTTATACTGGAATTCGAGCCTTATATGTCATGATTAAACGTAAAGCTTGCAGCTTTACGTGAAAATCGACCCTTAGGATGGTAGATCTAGTGTTTGGGGTGATGGATCTACCTTAAATCGTTTGAATGAAGAATCCAATCGAAGGAACTCACCGAGTCTGTGTCCTGACTTGACGAGTCGGTGAGGGTTTGTCCCGATGGGTTGATTGAGTGATAACTCGGTGATTTGGGGGTCAACTCGGCGAGTTGAGCTAGAATTTTTGAGACTTCTGAGGATACGAGGGGACTCGACGAGTCGCAAGAGTGCACTCAATGAGTCGGATCAGTCATGGACTGTTGACTCAAGTTTGACTTCTGTTGACTTTGGGGTTTTGGTCAACATGAGTAATAGAGACTGACGACGGTTATTTGAATTGTCTTTTATCCATTTCAAAGAGTTAGAAAGAGAAAAAACAGTCTTCGGTTATTTGAATTGTGAAAAGAGTATTAATAAGAGATATTCATCCCTTGTGTTAGGCTGAGGCTAGTACGAGATTCAGGTGCGGGGTTATTTACTTGCTACTTGTTAGGTGAGTCTTCTCACTATACATTACCTAGAGTGGTATTTATGTGTGACCAGAGGGTCGTATCTGTTTAATTGAGGTATGCATTCTGTTGTGTGATATTTATGCTATATTATGTGATACTTAGACCGGACCAGAGGGTCCAACAAACTATGAGGCCGGAGGGTCCTCACTTAAACCGGACCAGAGGGTCTAACGAACTGTGGGACTGGAGGGTACCACTGAGACACATTGACCGGAGGGTCCTCTAGAGATATAGCCTCAACTGGTTAATTATTTTTTCATGGTATGTTGGAGAACTCACTAAGCTTCGTGCTTACCGTGTTATGTGTTATGTGTTTCAAGTTCTTATCAGGATCGTGAGAAGATGCTGATTTGATTGTACACACATATGAGTTGGAGATATGTCTTTAGAGGATCCTAGATTTGTGATAAATGTTTTTTAAAATGTGTTGATATTTCGTTACTTATGAGTTTAAAAAAAATTCCACTTATGGTTTATTGTGTTTTAAAAATGAAAATTTTGGGTGAAAATTTACGTCGTTACAAATTGGTATCAGAGCCTTGGTTTGAGGGATTCGGATGCACATTTAGGTAAATCTGGACTCAAACTAAGGATTTGAGAAAAAATTTCAAGGAAATGATTTTTCTAAAACCAAGCAAGAGTTTCTAAGCGAAAAAAGGAGCAGTGTTTACAATCAGCCAGAGCGCAAACGGTGATTTTCCAAAATACCCTACTTTTGTGTTATGGGATATTTTGTGATACTTTTCATGCAAGAGGATAGGCTAGGTATTTCATATTTTAGGACTAGAGTGGCCTGATTTATGATGCCTTAACCTAGGAATTGTTGTTAGTTGTGATGTGCTTTCGAGTATGTGCTGAGTAAGAGTATCCAGCAGGAATATTTCAAAGATAGAGCTTCGAGTGGAGGAGTAATCTAGGAGAGATACCTAGATAAGCATCGGAGGAGCCTGCTGAGAGAATAGTTGAATACCTGTGAGGGGTGGAGTTGCTTGCGCTCAGTGATACCTTTGAGTATGAGTATAACAGGTGGAGTTGTAACCTAGAGTGGTTATACGTATTGGTAGAGATTATTTGATGCACGGATGCTGCTTGCTTCATGCTTTGTGGAACTATTGATGATGGGAGTCAGCTACTAAGTGAGTATGACGATATTCAGGAGGTCGATGGCCGGCATCATAAGGAGTTCTTCATCAGCTAATGGCGGAGAAGTGTGAGAACCTAGGAAGAGCCTTGGTAGTGACCTTAGTCAGATGAGTACGCCGACAGAGTAGAGTATTTCGCTGGGGAACGAACACGCATGACGGGATTGGTGATCGAGAATGTTGAACAACTACTTAGGAACTCTAGGATGGTCCTTGTAGAAAGTATGGGTAGATATGGCAGGTAGTATGGGCACGTACTACTAAAAGCAGAGGACCCATACTCGATGAAGGGACCATTCCGAAGATTTTAAGTAGCAGATCGAGAGGTCATATCATGGTTCGAGTACCATGATTTGTAGTAGATCGAGAGGTGATGTCATGGTTTGAGTACCTTGATTTTTAGTAGATCGAGAGGTGATGTCACGGTTTGAGTACCCTGATTTGAGGTGGATTGAGGAGAGAGAACATGGTTCGAGTACCATGATTCATAGCAGATTAAGAGGAGATAACATGGTTCGGGTACCATGATTCATAGCAGATCGAGAGGTGATCGCATGGTTTGAGTACCATGACTTGTGACGGTTAGTGCTTTGGGTTTTACTAGTTTTTCCGTTGTGGTTGGTTAGACTGAGATTAAATGTGAAAGAGTATGGAGCCAGAGGGCCATGTTGAATAAGTTTCAAAGGAGCATACCTTGAGAGGGAAATCAAGTTAGTTTCCAAGGGATTTTGGTGAGATGCCAGTTGGAGTTGCAAGACTCAGGGATGAGTCGAAGATGGTGATCTATGGAGGAGTACAGTCTGAATTGAGTAATTGGCCGATAGAGGAGATGTCACCTTCAGTGACTTGAGTCTTGATGTATCCGTTTCCTATGGGAAACAGAAGAGATATAGAGACTTCTAGTTTCTGAGCTTGGGGGTAAACCCTGTGGGGTAGCATTTGCTGCAATTTTTCACCGGAGTATCTGGGCAGTATGTCTACCGCAAGATAGTATCATAGTATGGGAGGGTCATCAACGATGGATGAGATGGTAAAGGACGAGGAAATACCCTATTTGATATAGTTGGCAAGTGTTAGCAGTAGTGTTAGGTAATCAAGAAGAGCATTTTGGGGCGGTGGATTTCGTTGTCTAAGTTGTGTATCGGCTATGAGAGTGAGGTCCCTTGCATTTATGATTATTCCCATGTTGGGAGGCTGATCTTGGAATCAGTGACGAGGTGCGTGATAGTGCATTATTTCCAGATTAAGAGTCAGGACTGCTTCGGAACAGTCGAGGTATCCAACGGTGTGTCAGTTTGAGGCATTCAACAAGACTAGAGGCAGTCACGTTGGGAGGATTTCAAGATTTTTGGTTAGAGACATGATATCTGGAGATTTCTTGGTTCAATTGGGAAGGTCCTTGAGTGATTGCGTAGTACGTTTCAAGAGTTAAGTGTGACATACCTGGTGAAACAGTCTATGGAATAGATTGTTGACATGCCAATGGGTGATGGTTCAAACCCTAAGTGGGGGATAATTGGGTATTCTATTGAGGGGATCAACGATCCGTTCAAGTGCGATTAGAGAAATGGTTACGGAGGTCTACGGTGCGGACACGTGAAGCCAGGGTTATTCGTGGTCGAGGTGAGGACAGAGCGAGATAATCCATGTTGTACCTGTTCAGGAAAGGGTGAGTGTCTCCACGGAAGGTGTCCTTTGGTCAGAAACCATATGGTGGTTAGAAATTCTTCGATGTTGGAATGGTAAATTCGAAGTGGTTGGATCCAAAGGATAGTTTCAGCGGAGGAGAACTTCAGGCTTGATGTATGGGTTTTGAGAAATAGAGGAGAGAGTTTCGGATGGTCGTCAACATGTTTTGAGTCATTGAAGATTCCTCCATGTTCCAATTGAGAGTTGGGATACTCCAAAGTTGCGAGTTGTGTGAGGGGAGGATCAGTTGTGAGATTCTGAAAGGATGCATGTTGATATCTAAGTATGACGTTGTAAGTAAGAGGTCAGTGGCTGAGGCAAGACATCGTGAGGTTCTGTGATGGTTTATCGAGGTATGCGAGTATAACGTTCTAAACTTCAGATTATTTTGAGATTTGAGTTATGAGATGGCGAAGGGTGTATCAGGTGCCTACTGTTCCAGTGGGAGCCCTTTAAGCTAATTGACATCGAGCGAGATTATCTGAGAATGTGAATTCCAGCTAAAAAAAGTGTTTTGTTCCGACAGTGGTCGCCAGGAGTAATGATGCTTGGCCGGGTGGGTGTGCGTACCTATCTATGTTTGGCTGCGAAGCGTGAGTTAGTGATCGTGGTGAAGTAATGTGTAGCACCTGGTTCTCGGTACGTATTTCTTGTAATTAAAATTCATAATTCATGCATTTTTGCCTTGGACTCGGCGAGTTGAAGGACCGACTCGCCGAGTATGAGCAGGATGAGACACGGGGTCTGAGCCTTGGACTCGGCGAGTCGGTTCCCCGACTCGTCGAGTAGGCCCCATTTGGGTAAAAACCCTAACTCGGGTATTGACACCCTATTTAAGCACACTAACTCGGCCTCCCTTGTCCCTAGCACTTCTAGAGAGCTGTAGTGAGAGACCCTAGCCCCATAACGTTCTTGTGAGTGAGTTTTGCTTGGTGAAGGAAGTTTGGAGCTTAGAAGAAGAAAGAGGTGGTTGAAGAGTGCAAGGAAAGGAGTAGATCCGAACTCTACTTAGGGAGAAGCTTCCATTCAGGTAGAAAAGTCCCTACCTTGATCTTTAGGTCATTAGATACCATTTTTGTCCCAATTTGGTGGTTTTCAAGCCCTAAAACACCAAACTCCATGTGTTGTGCTTAATGATCCGAAAGGACTTCAGATCTAGACTTATTGGACATATTAGAAGCACAAAGTTCTTGTGGTTGAAGTGATTGAGGTCCCCATTGAGTCTACGACCTCTTAAAGAGCTTCGAATTGCATTTTTTGAGCTTATAGGGCCATGCATGCACATAAAGTTTGCAACTTTACGTGTTAAGCATGCCCTAGGACCATAGATCTGTGGTTTTGAAGCGTTGCATGCCTCAAATTTGGCCTATATGGGAAATGGGTCAAGGGACTCGGCGAGTTCCATGAAGATGGCCTTAGACTCGTCGAGTTGGATGAACAACTCGGCGAGTCCTATGAAGATTTCCTGGTACTCGACGAGTTGTTCTTCAAACTCGGCGAGTCGTATGAACTGTTACTGAGTACGAGGGGTTTAAGTGTTGGAATTCAAACCCTTCGTGTTTGCATGTAGAATTAGCAATCAAATGTGTTACAATAGTCCCAGAAGCCCAAATCCTCATGAAGGATGCTCGGATGAGGATCTGGAAGCGAGTGGGAGGTCTGCTCGCATGGACTCGGCGAGTCGGATCGCGAGTCGGTGCTATCGTCCCAAGTAGCGAGTTAAGGGCGACTCAGTGAGTGGGAAAATGGACTTGTAGAGTGGGATCGGGCTAATGGGTGAAGGACTCGGCGAGTCGGTGCCATGACACGGCAAGTCTGGAAGTTAACCTTGACCAAGGAGTTGACCTTGGACCAGGGTGGCTCAGTCATCCGACCTAAGGGTGTGTATGAAAGGCTAACCTATGTTTATGATTTATAGATGGAGGATTTTCGATTCAGCAGTCAGGCGCTTAGCAAGCAGACTTCAACAGCTACTTTCGAGGTGAGGTACCTTCCAGTAATGGTAGGTCTACGGCCACAATGCCGGCCCACCAGTAGGAGGTGTATGTTAGATGATTTTCTTTGTGATATCATCTAGGTTTGCTACTACCTGATACGTTATATGATGGCATGATATGTGATAGTAGTAGAGTTCGGTCGTTAGGACCGAAGGGTAGATCAGGCACCCCAGCTATGTCTGATAGTATGTGATGATATGTTTATATGCCAGTATGATCTGTTATATGTGTTAGTGGTAGTAAGAGGGGAGCAGTCCCCGAGATTCGGTTGTTAGGACCGAAGGGTAGTCAGCACCCCAGAACTGCTTGACATGGGTAGTCAGCACCCCAAACTGGCTTGACACAGGTAGGCCGGCACTCCAAAATGGTCGTACCGGGTAGGTCGGGCACCCCAAAATTGCCTGGCAGTATGTATGCTATGTAATTATATGGTATGTGGTACAATGGGGGAACTCACTAAGCTTCGTGCTTACGGTTTTCAGTTGTTGTTTCAGGTACCTCTTCTGTCAAGAGGAAGGAGCTGGCACGGTAGCGGCGCATCACACACGCTCTTTTGATTTCCGCACCAAGAGTCATTCTGGGATTTTGTACTCTGACATTTTCATGTTTTATGTTTGGTTTATGGCCACGAGACATGTTTTATCAAATATTATGATCGTATGATATTTTGTTACAAACGCTTTTTTTTCAAATCGCTTAATTAAAAACGAAATTTTTGGCCCGTATTTTTGGGATGTTACATAATGACTTAAGGATGAGATTATGGGGTGATAAGAGAGGGTGTTGCGATGCTATGGGGAGTTGTAGTACTCACTAGTCAGAGAGAGGGTGTTGTGATGCTACGGGGAGCTGTAGTACTCACTAGTCAGAGAAAGGGTGTGGTGATGCTGCGGGGAGCCGTAGTACTCACTAGTCAGCGAGAGGGTGTTGTGATGTTATGGGGAGCCATAGTATTCACTATTCAGCAAGAGGGTGTTTTGATACTGCAGGGAGCCGTAGTACTCACTAGTCAGTGAGAAAGTGTCGTGGTGTTGTGGGGAGCCGTGTTAGTCGTTAGTCAGAGCACGATGTAGGAGAGTTCTTAGGCTTAAGTAGCCTTATTGGACTGAGTCTTCGGGAACCCAGTGGCCAAACCAGGAGAGAGTCGGAGGTCTCCATAAGGTTTGGGAATCATTGTATTATGAGTTAGGCTGTGGAGACCGCAATCAGACAAAATCGGAGAAGTGATGTATGCGTGGGTTGCAGGTCATGGGTCGCGAGTTGAGTGTTTCGTTGGGACGAGTGGTTCCAGTTCTGTGTCGGACCAGACTCTCGAGTTGATTTTGATTCTAATGGTGTATTGAGTAGGCGGATGTCGAGGGTTCGTTGTTTAGATGTGTTTTGATTTCAGTACAATGGATGGGTCCCTGATGTGATGTGATCCTTTTATTCCTTGGTATATGATCTGGATTGTTTATCATGTTTGGGATGAGTGATCGGTAGCCAATTTTGGGCATTGACTTGTTTTTATCTATCCCAACGAGAGAATAAGAGTGGCAGTGAGTTATCGGGGTTTGTTATTCGAGGAGCGAATAACGTGGTGATATAATGACAGGACGATCTGACTATGAGACGGGCCACTAGAGTTTCCAGATTCTGGAGAGTCAGAATGGGTATCATAGTGGCCGATGGGTCTGTCCTTTTTCCAGGGAGGAGTTCCTGTTTGGATTCAGGTCGCCAGAGAGGAAGATAACTGTGTAGAATGACATCCTTTCGGTGGTGCTGTTCGGTTATTGGATTCGATCTATATGTGGTTGATGAGCGATTTCGAGAGCGAAATCAAATTTAAGTGGGGGAGAATTGTAACATCCGGATTTTTAGGGTTACTATTGTGTATGTTAATCTTGAGATTTAAGGAGAGACTCGACGAGTTAAGGGTCCAGCTCGCCGAGTCAAGTCGAGTTGCTCGCGTAGATTTAATGAGTGGACTCGACGAGTCAGAGAACCGACTCGCCGAGTAGGTGCTGGGCATAGAAACCCTAATTTATGGGGTTTGGTACCTGTTTAAAGGCACTTATAGCCTCATTTGTGGCTACCTTTCCTTGAGAGAAAACCCTAAACATGTATAGAGAGCCATGAGAGTTTTAAAAGATAAAACTTGGAGTAGACTAGTGAATCTCTAAGGGAGAAGAGGAGATCATGCAACAAGGGAGCTAGAGAATCAGTGTATCTGGTGTAACTTCATGCAAGGGCTTGAGTAAGAGGTAAAATCTAGCACCTTTCTTGTTATTTTTCTTAGATCTTGTAAATATAGAAGATTAGGGGTTCTTCCACCATTATTGGAACTTTGAATGCATAAGGTCCCTTTTGATGACTGGACTTTCGATCTGGACTTTATGAGGTCCAGAGAATCCAAAGATTATAGATTTATTTATCCATATAAGAGTTATTGTGGTTAATCATCCTTGTTAGAGTTATATTGGCATTCGAGCCTTATATGTCATGTTTAAACGTAAAGCTTGCAGCTTTACGTGACAATCGACCCTTAGGATGGTAGATCTAGTGTTTGGGGTGATGGATCTGCCTTAAATCGTTTGAATAAAGAATCTGATCGAAGGAACTCATCGAGTCTGTGGCCTGACTCGACGAGTCGGTGAGGGTTTGTCTCGATGGGTTGATTGAGTGATAACTCGGTGAGTTGGGGGTCAACTCGGCGAGTTGAGCTAGAATTTTTGAGACTTCTGAGGATACGAGGGGACTCGGCGAGTCGCAAGAGTGCACTCGATGATTCGGTTCAGTCATGGACTGTTGACTCGAGTTTGACTTCTGTTGACTTTGGGGTTTTGGTCAACATGAGTAATAGAGACTGACTACGGTTATTTGAATTGTCTTTTATCCATTTCAAAGAGTTAGAAAGAGAAAAAATAGTCTTCGGTTATTTGAATTGTGAAAAGAGTATTAATAAGAGATATTCATCCCTTGTGTTAGGCGGAGGTTAGTTCGAGATTCAGGTGCGGGGTTATTTACTTGCTACTTGTTAGGTGAGTCTTCTCACTATACATTACCTAGAGTGGTATTTATGTGTGACCAGAGGGTCGTATGTGTTTACTTGAGGTATGCATTTTGTTGTGTGATATTTATGCTATATTATGTGATACTTAGACCGGACGAGAGGGTCCAACAAACTATGAGGTCGGAGGGTCCTCACTTAAACCGGACCAGAGGGTCTAACGAACCGTGAGACTGGAGGGTACCACTGAGACACATTGACCGGAGGGTCTTCTAGAGATATAGCCTCAAGTGGTTAATTATTTTTGCATGGTATGTTGGGGAACACACTAAGCTTCGTGCTTACCGTGTTATGTGTTATGTGTTTCAGGTTCTTATCAGGATCGCGGGAAGGCGTTGATTTGATTGTACACACATATGAGTTGGAGATATGTCTTCAGAGGATCCTAGATTTGTGATAAATGTTTTTTAAAATGTGTTGATAATTCGTTACGTATGAGTTTAAAAATAATGCCACTTGTGGTTTATTGTGTTTTAAAAATGAAAATTTTGGTTGAAAATTTACGTCGTTACAAGAACCTATTGAAACACACTCTAATTTTCAAAAATCTAAAGGAAGATGAAGTTGTTCTTGAGAGATTTCTTGTAAGTGTTTGATGTAATATGAAGATGGTGGTGTGTGTGAGGTCTCGGCCGAAGATGTGACAACCCAAATTTTTTTTCTTATAAGTCCAACCATTCAATTCAATCGAGAGTCAAACTCGTTTCTGCTATCAATTAGCATGATTAAGGATCATGATAAGGGTTCTAAGCTCAGTACATTCAAGCATTGGGTATAGGATTGAGTTGTTTAGGTTCTTAGCGGGAAGGCGTCGACTTGATTGTACACATATCCGAGTTGGAGTTATGTCTTCGGTGGATCCTGGATTTGTGATAAACGTTTTTTAAAATGTGTTGATAATTCGTTACTTATGAGTTTTAAAAAAAAATGAGACTTGTGGTTTATTGTGTTTTAAAAATGAAAATTTTGGTTGAAAATTTACATCGTTACAAGAACCTATTGAAACACACTCTAATTTTCAAAAATTTAAAGGACGATGAAGGAGTTCTTGAGAGATTTCTTGTAAGTGTTTGATGTAATATGAAGATGGTGGTGAGTGTGAGGTCTCGGCCGAAGATGTGACAGCCCAATTTTTTTTTCTTATAAGTCCAACCATTCAATTCAATCGAGAGTCAAACTCGTTTCTGCTATCCATTAGCATGGTTAAGGATCAATATAAGGGTTCTAAGCTCAGTACATTCAAGCATTGGTTATAGGATTGAGTTGTTTAGGTTCTTCGCGATGAAATCAAGTTGAACACTCCATCAAAGGGAATGTACGGCCGTACACATGGGTGTACGGCCGTATACCCATGTTGACCGTACACCCTCCCCCATAGGTAGAGTATCCCTTCATTTCTAGTCATTTCTTCAGTTTCCAAGTCAATAAATCGAGTTTTCTCTCAACTATCATCAAGCTTTTCACCCTGATCTTCAAGAATGCAAGCCTTTCTTCCTTTTGATTAGTTGTTATCCTTGTTAACCTAGTAACACCCTTTGATTTCATCCATGAAAATCATTTTTTCTGATAGATCTTCAAGATCTTCATCTTTCACCAAGAACACACACTTATTGTTTGTGGCCGTGAACCCTTCTTCAAGCCTCTAAATCGTAAGTATCCTTCCCCTATTCTTAGTACATGTTAATATCTCTTGTTAAAAACCTTAGAAACGACATTTAGCTAGAACAAAAGGAGTGTACGCCGTACACCCTTGCATGGCCATACACACCTCAAACACCCCAATAAGGGCCTCCAAATTGAGAACCTAGTTCATAATCTTAATGAGAAATAGAACCACAAGCTTCCCCGTGGTTCAAACACCCTCTTGTGCATGTTTTACCATGAGTGTACGGTCGTACACTGCATGGCCGTACACCCATGGTTGTACACTCCATGGTTAGGCCGTATACACCCCTTTAGTGAATCACACATGATTGTAACACTTAGTTTAAGTGTTTCCTAGTCCCTAAGGATGTTTCCTTGCACATTAGTTGTGTAAAACACTAATTTCATGCCTATATATGCCATTATATGTCATTTAGGACTTGTTTGTGTCTCGGGAATTCATTCATGGAACTTCTCATCCTTACACGAATCTGCAGTTGAATCACCCACATAAGGTGAGTTCATACCCTTATAATCAATCTTTTAAATGTTTTTAAATGCTTTTAAAGGGGGGGGGGGAGGGGAATACAAGTTGAACACAATGATAATTGTGTAAATGTTATTGCTGATAACCATCACGTTAAAAGATTTCTTATGATTTTATAAGTAATCTAAATCATTTCAAAAACTCTTTTTAAGCTATGTTAATTTATTGTTTATAAAACTCCGTTTTTAAAGTACGAGCATAACTCAGTAGGTAATCAAGTCTTTTCTACAAATCAGAGAAAGCTCAAAACAAACATACTAGTAAACTATAATAGGTATAGTTTAGGGGTTCAGAACATACTATAAGGAGAAACAGAAAGAACATACTATAAAGAGAAAGAGGGAGGAACATACAATAACTATAATAGAAGAACAAATCATGATTTACATACTTATACTATATATTTCCAGTAACCTAGGAAGGAAACATATCATTAACTCATTGTTCTAAACAAAAGATGATAATAAACATGGTAAAAGGTTATATATATATGGGGTACATCTACAAAGTGTCGGGATTTATATATATATATATATATATATATATATATATATATATATATATATATATATATATATATATATATGGGGTACATCTACAAAGTACCAGACAATAATAAATAAAACATGATGATATATACAAAACTCACAACTTACTCAGAACATGAACAATCAGTTAGAAAGGGGCTTATAATTCTAACTTTATGATTTCTTAGTAGATACATCAGGGATATATATTAATAGGGTCTGACAGATAGTAGAATGTGTGACTTCCGCTTCATTTCCTCTTCCTTGTTTGGTTGTGGGCTTAGAGCAGATTCACCCAGTCTATTATCTATTCGATCTTAGCTGTATATATATTATGTATATACCAAGTAATCATAAGGAGTACTAGGTATAGGTCAGGTCATAGTATACAAATTCAATATACCATTTCTAGTACAAAAACATACTTTTCAGAGAGAGTTTTTAACAGGTAAAACTAGAAACATATCAGTAAAAGGGTTTAATCCATTTTATTAAACCAATATAACTTAAAGGACCTTTATTGGTTAATTCTATAATACCTTAGTTTGTACATCAGAGTTATATATAACTAATATCCGATAAGCAGTTGGATGAGTGTTTTCCGCCTTACTTCCTGTTCCTTGTTTGGTTGTGGTCTTAGGGCAGATTCACTCATTTAACTGTCCGTTCGATATTTCATCATATATAGCTCGTAGAAACTAAGTGATTATAGAAGGAACTATTGTGGTTACCATTTTTACTAAAGGAGATATATGATTTTCTTAAAGAATGTTTTCACCAAATATAAAGGAACTATTACAATTAACTCCGTGAGTACCAAATGAATACGCCAGGGTTATAAACATCGAAGATCTAATAAACAATGGGATGTGTGACTTCTGTCTTATTTCCTGTTCCTTTTTTGGTTGTGCGCTTAAGGCAGATTTACACAACCGATTTTTTGTTTACTTTGGGATTTATATAACTTGTGCCCATTAGTACTCATAGAAAGGATTGTAGAGTCATTTTTACTTAAACTTTCATCATATCAGAAGATATAGGATCTTCTAGAGGAACAGGCGAACTTTAATAAAAAGAACTTTCAACTTCATTACATCACTGAAATCTTATGAACTCACCAGCTTTAATGTTGATCTACTCTTTCAAAATAACTTGTATTCTCATGAAACTAGTAGACAGGTATGCCCACCGGGATTCAGAAGATGAAGTATAGTAGCTTCATGTCTTGTTTTTCTATTTACTTTTGGATTCAATGTTTTGTGAATCACTACTTGTAAACACTTTAATATTGATACAAGGGTTATTTGTCATTATGATTGCTATGATACATGTGTTGTGATACTAAACATGACGTCCTTCACCCCGAGCGTTTCTGTCGTTCCGGTTTGGGGGTGTGACAGAAGATAATAAGAATACAGGGGAGGGGTTTTCAATTAGGTTATTACTCCATGGCTAAAGTCTTGCTTAGATGCATGTTATGTAATTAACTTGGTTGTCCTCAAAATAAAAATGAGGTGTCACCACCTCTTTTCATGCAAATCTCTTTTTTTTTACATAGTTCGGCCGAGAAAGGCTAAGAAGAGAAGAAGGATGGGTGACTTGGGCCTTACATGCTTGGTTATGGTCCTATGTGGCCCAATTATTTAGCTCTCGGCCCATTAGGCCCCTCTTATGGGAGTTCAAGGCCTATTAAGGCTAATTAAAAAGGTTTAAGGCCCATTAGGGTAAGTGGAGTCATTTATGGCCCAACGAGGCCCATTAGAGATAAAATGAACCATTTTAGGCCCATATGACCCAAAATATTAAGTTTTGTAAATATGGGTCCATTTAGAGCCCATTTAAGGGTTTTAAGCCCAAAATAGTCAAATTGAATGCTTATTGGTCCATTAGGCCTAATAAGAAAATCCTAGTCCATCATAAACTTGAACCGGGATTCTTAGGGTTTTCAACCCTTAGTTGACTATTTGAAACGTTTTGTATAGAGTTTTGAACTTTACTTGTGAATCTGGATTAAGTTGGTTGTCATTGATTGAGCATAGTGTATGTAATCAAATAAGAATTACATGTGTCACAATAGATGATGTTTACAAGAGTACAAAATTTCCTAGCAAAAAGGCTAGTTGTGACAGTTTTGGGTGAGATCTCGAGTTGGGAATTTTGAGTGTTTATTTGTAGGATTTTCTTTTCAGTGGGATAAGAATTGGGGTATCTATATGTTGGATGAGGTGTCTAAGCCCATAACTATTTTGGTATGTACTTGACCCAATTATTAGCATGGTCATTTTAGGTTGTTTTCATCATAGCAACTGATAGGATGAATTAAGGAGAAAGAGGATTAATTATGATTTATTAATATATTGTGTGAATAATATATTAAAAGAGAAATCATATTGTTTAAATTAATATTAGTCAAGAATTAATTAAGAATTAATTTTGTGGCTAAAAGAGATTAATTAAATAAAGGGGACCGATACTGTATTTATAAGATAGTTACAAAGATTGGGCTTAGGATCCATAAAGGAAGCATGGATGAATTCTATATGAGAGTCCATATAAAAATCGTCCAAGGGCCTTCTGGAAGGATCTTTGGGCTGCTTAAGGACTAAGCAGCTGGATTAGGGTTTCCTAGTTGATAACCCTAGAGGCCTAAGTATAAAAGGAATCCTTAAGCCTCCAAAAACGTGTCCAATCTTCTAAGAGAAACCCTAGGATGTTTTGGTGCCTCTTTCCTCTTTCTTGTTCATCTTTGTTGCTTATGGTGTTTGTGACTCCATTAGAGGTGCAACATTTGAGGCACTAAGCTTTCAGAAGTCAAGATCAAGAAGGTTTATGATTGTTATTGCTACATAACAATCAAGGTAAGATCTAAATCCTATTTTCATATATGAATTCGATTATGGTATGCTAGTTCTAGGGTTTATGAGCTTTGGATAATTTGCATGTACAATTAGATAAACCTAGATCCAATGCTTTAGGGTTTTGCATGTGCACCATAGGGTTGATGTTTTGCTCAAAACCCATCAGTGGTATCAGAGCCTAGGGTGTTCTTCTATTGTATTTGATGCAAAATTAAGTTTTCAAAGCTGAAAAAATTACGAATTTCGAATATAACCTAATTCACGTCGTGAACACACTGTGTTGACCTCGTGAATTCAGTCTGACAACAGATTTTTGAATTAAACCAGACTCATGTCGTGAACACAGTGTGTCCACCTCGTGAATTTAGTCTGACATCACAATTTCGAGATTTTTGCCTTAATTTGCTTTGGATTATCACCTTAAATTGTTTTTTCAAATTAAAAAACATATTTTTATATTATGGTAATTGATATCCTAATCAAATTAATAGATAATTATCAATTTAAGATAATTACTTGTTTTATAAGATAAAGATTGATTATTTGTAAATTGATTTGAATTATTTTGTAAGAAAAATAGATTAGATCAAATTATGTGATAATTATTAATTATATGATATTTAATTATTTTTCAAATTTGATCTAAAAGATATTTTGAAAACTTTCAAGATTTGCCCTCAAGTTTTGGAATTTAAAATTTAATTAAAAGGTTTTAATTTTGAAATATTAAATTCTAAAACCCTAGTATTTTGAAAAGTTCAAATTACACCCTTATGGTTTTATTAAATTAATTAAGTGTGTAATTAAAAGAGAGTTACTAAATCCATAATGCAATGGTTTACATTTAACAAAATTAAAGGTATAATTTATTAAATTAAACCACCTAGTAATTTAAAAGTGTAAAATACACCCTTATACTATATAAAATTAAAAGTATAATATTATATATGTATTAGTAAAAATTCAGTCTTACCGTTAGTAGGCCTCATTCACGAAGCTGGTCTCTAAGTTGTTTAAGGAAACTGCCTATAAAATGGCGACTGAATGGGTATCCGCTCTTACCCACCATACTCTTGACTAGTGGAGGGTCGTTAGCCGAACGGGTAGGATAGGACACAATCTTCCATTATAAGTATAATGAAATACGAAGTAATTAAACACTTTTATAAATTCCCAAATCTTAGTTACTTTAGGAAAAATGTGGAGTTTGTGCAAATCCATGAAATTACACATTGCACCTTGTTGGTCGTTAGTGGAGCGTGCGTGGTTAACCGGCACACTAATATGGGACCAATGAAGGATGGAAATGGGTAGCTTGTTGCTTATCATAGATTAATGGAGCGTCTGTGGTTAACCGACACATTGATTAGGTGATTTTTAACATCGCGAATATCAAGCTAATTTGCATGGTTATCCACACTTTGTTTGTGATCCTCGACATCCCAATCACAAACTTGAAGGTCATTATCGAGATTAAACATGTCATTGAAAAGTTCAATGAATCTCAAAAGATCTAGGAGTTTCAATTCATTTAAAAACTTAAATTTCCTTTTCGTTTTTCATGGTGGAAATTGGTAAATTGTCATTTCCCTACCTTCAAATATTCTGCAATTTGGATTACGGCATCCCTCTTCCACATTGTAGGCTATTGTGTTGGGTCCTATCCTTGATATTTCATTTGGGTGTTATATCAAGAATTCCAATCAACTAACTTGAATTTCTCCCGATTTATAGATGTCAAAATCTATCAACTATTATCTTCCTGGATCCTTTGGAAAAAGTTTTCAACATGAAGATGAAGTTTCATGATTTGATTGTAGAAATGGAAATCATGATTCACTACCTCCACCTCCTCCAATAATTCTCCCTGAACCACGTGTTCGAAGACTTGAAAAGTTCAAGGTCACTCAATCCCTATTGGCAAATAGACACAAAGATGGAAAGTTTATGTGTGCACACGTCTTAGTGATGAAGTCACATATTAACAGGTTGAGGATGATGGGTGCCGATGTTTCAAGGAAGTTGGTTGTTGACTTGGTTCTTCAATTATTTCCCGAATCATATTGTAAGTTCATTAGTGATTACTATGTGATGGACTACCTCATTGATTTGACTTATTTTCTTATTGTTGAATCAGCAATGATTTGGTGCACTGGTCGAGCAAATTTTTCTGATAAATCAATATCCCAACCTTCTATAGGCAATGGTAACATTGGAAGTCCAGAAAAGTTTTCTCTACGCAAGAGAAAGGCTGAATCCGAGATAGTCCCGTGTGCCATTCCAGAAGAATCCATATGTTTCTACTGCCAAAAGAGGGGGCATTAGTTACAAAGTTGCCCTGACTACTTGAGAGATCTAAGAGATGGGAGAGTCAAGATGTATGACTCTACTTCAGGTAAAATCCACTATCTAACTCTATTAAGTTTTCTATTTTAGATTCTTAATACATGATGTAATAAGATTGCATTTTGATGTGTTGTAGGATCGAAGAAAAGAAAGGAATCTTAAAGGAAGAAGTGAGCTAAGTTTAAGTAATTTTATGGTAGTGCTGTAAAAGAAAGGAATCTATTAGTTATATTATTTATGGTAGTGCCGTAATTTTTCTAAGTAAGGAAAGATTCCCATCGCCCAAGTTTTCGTTGCACAGAAGCTTGGAATCATATGAGTTAAGTCATGTGATGTATGGAAATCTTGGTACTTAGAAAATTAAGATTAATTCCTTGTTCACATAAGTATGTGAGTCAAGTGAAAGACTAAGGAGATCTGGTACGCAATGTTGTGCATTGGTCAAGTCCACCACAAATAACAATAAGATTATTCATCATGATTTACTAAAAGTCTAGTAAGTGTGGTTGTGCTTACAAGATTAAGTATAATTCTAAATCATTGAAAAGTTTCAATGAATGGCAGAACGAATAAGAAGAATGGCGGAAAGATAAAAGTTTCTCCAATCTGAAAAGATAGAGTACTTTAGTATCATGTTTTATGATTGTCTTATTGATTATGAGACCATATCAAAATTGATCCTCTAAGGACACCTTAGTGCAATAGTGTGGCTAACAAGAGGAATAGGAAATTATTGTAATGGTTAAATCAAAAGGTGAATCATACTTCGTTCCAAAATCAAGTCTTAGAGTCATACTCCAAGATTGTGACTTGAGTGACACGTCTTAAGAAGTTTTTAACACACTCATCAAATGTGGAGTAGAAAAATGTTTTTCTTATTCTTGCACGTTTGAAATTGGTAATTTGTGATGTCTTGGGTAAGACAAAGACCAACTAAGACCAATTGTGTGTAGTGTTTATCTTGATAAGAAACCGCACTAATTCTTAAATACTTTTTGTCAGTAAATGTTTTTGAACCATAATTGTTAATATTAAGTTAACTTTAATTGTTCAAGCATGAACCATAATTTTTGTTGTTTCAAACTTTAAAAATTATGAAGAAAACATCTTATTTGCAACAAGAAACAAGATAATTATGATCATATAACACATAGCACTAAAGGCTTAATATCACAACAAGAATATCATATGTGTGACCCGCCTAATTTGAAATGAATCGATTAAACTCTATGAGGCTTTTTGAATTCAATTTCAAGTTGAATAAATAAATTTTTGAGGCTTGACTATATAATAAAACTCGAGATGTGAGGTTGGATCCTGCTAAGATCTTAAGATCTTAAGATCGTACTATATATCTTGCTTCAGATAGATTAATGTTTGTGTACCTTTATCTTAAGATCGCACTATAGATCTTGCTTCAGATAGATCCTACAATTAAACACATCAATCTATCTTATTTTTTAATTAAATTTAATTCAAAAATACAATGAAAATACAATAAAAACATATTTTTTTAAACTAGTTTTTTATTCAATAAAAAAACATTATATTAATTTAAAAAACAACTTCAAATGAAATAGAAAAAAACCATAAAAATACAAACACAAACAACTTAAACTAGTTTTTTAAACCTCATTTTTTAAGCAATCAATTTTGGAGAATCCTTAAATTTTAGCCAAGCTTCGAGGTGTGTAAACAGTCTGTGGATCATGTCTTCGTATTGATGCATGGCCACAACAACTTGATCGATATCGCCTACATGTCCGTTGTTTATAACAGAGTTATAAAGTCTCAAAAACTCACGACATTTTACCCTCATATCGCGATACTGAGAACATTTTTCATCAAGATTACGACTTGGGCAACCCATTAAATCGTGGAAAACGTTTCGACTCTTCCCCAAAAATCTCTAAACACACCACTGCTTACATCTTCCGAAACTGACACCCATGCTACTGCTAACTTCTCTTCTTCCTCTTCCGATCATTTCCACATTTTGGGAGCCATGGTTTTTGAAAGATCAAGAAACACAAATGTGTGATTGTGAGAGAAGAATTGTTTGAGATAAAAGAAGAGTACTGTGATATTTATATAGTAGGTTTAAAATGGTTTTTTATTTAGGTATGTATGTGTATATATAAACCCTAAGCTAGCTGTTAGAAGCAGTAAATTGCAAATCAAATTCAATTGGTCATTGCTCGTTGAATACACCACGAACACAAATGACCACAAATCATCGGGATGATGTGCACCGTGGTTTTCCATGGTCACATATACCACGGACCCATTTGTGCATTGTATACTGTTTGATCTAATACAAATTATTTGCATCAATAATATGTAATTTAATTGATGTAGAATGTAGCTCTGAAAAATAACCTAAGAAAAAGGAATTCAGAAGTGTATTAATGTGGATGGTTTAGCTATATATTGGATTCAAGTCTCTTGTCTTGTTAACATTTATGATGTTACATGTGTCGCGTAAGTGTAAGTTGCTACTTAGAATCAAATTGAGCTTTTGTTCATTGGAATCGGACTTTTCTGGTCCAGGCTTTGAGAAATCGTGATAGGTTTTGGAATTCAATATGAGCCACTCATAAGTTATTCCTTTAGCAATATTTTTTTTTTCCCAAAAAAGGGTTCATTCCAATTTTAGAACATATGATACTTAAGGGTTTAGACTATGACCTAATTCAACCAAAATTATCCATTACTTGTTAAATGTATAATATATATTTTAATAAGAAAATTATAGAAATAACTTATTGAAAACTAAAATTACACTACCACTAATTTTATTTTGAGAAAATTATACGAACGGTCTTTATGGTTTGGGATAATTTGCATGTTTAGTCCTTAAATTATTTTTTTAACTCGGAAGATCCTTACTATTTGTTTTTGTTGCACACTTGGTCACTGTTTTACCTAAAAATATTATTTTGCCATTGATTTTTTAATTTATTTAAATAAATACACTCCCAACCCCATTTCCACTTCACATTACCTTACATACCTCACCTTATTTAAATAAATAAAAAACCAATGACAAATAGTCTTTTTAGGTAAGACGGGGACCAAACGCATAACAAAAACAAACTGTAGCGACCTTCCGAGTTAAAAATATAAGTTAGAAACCAAACGTACAAATTACCCAAAAACATAGAGACCATTCGTATAATTTACTCTTTTATTTTTAAACAAATGAATTATCATTGGAAAACTAACTAGAAACTAGTAAAAATTAAAATAATAATAATAATAATAATAATATAACAATGTTTAGTTTCTATAACCAACCCACCTAATTAAGTTTTATCTTAGCCTTTTTTAGAATTCAACGAAAAAACATGTGTAACAATGTTCGTCCTAAAAAAATATTTTCTTGGTTTCTTCTTTTCTAAAACCCAAGAATTTCAGAATGTCCAAAGGGCCCAATACATAATGAGAAAATCAATAGGGGTTGTGATTATGTAAAGTAAATGGCAATGTCCTAGATTGTGTTGATGGCAATGTAATTTATAACAATTGAAATATTAAAGTTATCAAATCCATTCATATACAAGTATATTATAACAGGGTTTTGTGCCCTCGTAAAAGTGCTTAGCTCATAATAGGCAGGAATCTTCGCTGTTTATGTTCAACAACCCATAACGATTTCTTGGAACTGATTAAGGGTTTTCCATGAATTATATGATGTATTGACCTCCCTTATGCTTATAACCCATGCACCTATTAAAAACACGTCGTTCCAATTGGATATATATATATATATATATATATATATATATATATATATATATATATATATATATATATATATATATATAGAGAGAGAGAGAGAGAGAGAGATAGAGATTTATTATGAGAAGAATAAAAATGAATTATAGACAATCATTTATATTTTTCCCTATATATAACTATAGATGTATTGATATGTAATATGTTTATATAATATATAAATGAAAATTATAAAAAATAAAAAAATACTAAGTTGAAAGAAAAAATATATATATTTAAACATTGATTTGAAAGTACATTTTGAAATTATTATTTTACATACAATTGTTATTTACTATGCATTTTTTAGATCAGAATGAGTGGAGTGCGGTTTCAGTATACATGATATGTGTGGTCAAAAATAGGGGAGCTCCTTTCTCTCTCACTCTTCCTCCCTCTCTCTATCTCTCTCTTCTTTCACTTTTTCTCTTTTAATGAAATACCACTTCTTGAGTGTGATAAGAAAGTATGACAAAAAGAATGAGTGTGATATCATTCCTTCCAACCTTATTAGATGAAAAATTAAATATCATACTATTTTTTGTTCATAAAATTTCATTAAATTGGTATTAAATGTTAAACATGTAGCTATTTAATTGGATAGGAAGATTTATAGAAACAAAAAATATAAGGATATTTAATTTCTCTTATTAGATGAACACAATGTTTGTCATTATATCTAATATTTCTCTCATATCTGGATTAGATTCAAAAATCTTTCTCATGTCCATTTGGTCCCCTAATTTTAATGAATCATGATTTATATACCATATAAAGAAGAATAAACCAATATCCAGTACTGTAAAACACATCCATTACCATCCATTAATGTATATGGCTAACTTCAAAGGGGATCACAAGTGATGGGGAAGGACCATGAATATATGTTCCATTTTTGTTGGTAAAAAAGGGTTGGTTCATAAAAGAAGGGGATAAATTAAGCGATGTACTCTATGCCACAAGCATGTCCACCTTGATAAAGCATAAGATGCAAAGAAGAAAACTAAAGAAACAAATATAATAAGATTCAAAGTTATTTAGTAAGAACCAACGAGAAAGAAAAGAAAAGGAAACCAATGGGAAGTAAAAGAAAATGGCCTTCTTTTTATTGTTTTTCATGGGTTACCAGTTGAGCAATGATATTATTGTTTTGCAAAGGGTAGAAAATTTTGGGTCTATTAAGATGTCTCAAGTAACAACACATTGGCTCACCGAGTATTATTTGTGCACCTTACATAGGTCTCATTTTTCAAATTTTTAGGGTTTCAATGAGGGTTGGGAGGAGAAGCATGCACGACACACTTCCAAAATGAGTTGTTAGTATCATCGTTAAATGTCAGTCATTTCCCTCAAATATCGCAATCAAGGATGGACACAGGATTTTACAGTATAGATTGCACGAGAGAGTAAGAGGTTGCATGATAGTAGAAAAAAATAAAATTTATGAAAATTTTCGAAACAATTTCCACTGCGGCCGAAAAAGTTAGAGGTTGTCGGTGCCACCGTGGACCACCCTTAGGTCCACCCCTGCTCGCAATATCAAAAAATAATGGGCGATGAGAAATTATTTAAGACGTCTCAAGTGCATACAAAGATACAGTTAATAGGTACAACTGACATGAGCCATTTTATAATATGTGTCTGAAATTACAAAACTTAGACATGTTCCCTTGGATCTTACCGAGTTACTTGCCACATAATGACTTTGCACCGGTGTGATATGAGATCATTAACATAAAAAAGAAAAAAACAATTAAGTTTTAATGATGATAGTTCACCTTGGGATCGGTTGGATGGGGTACATATTCATTAATTTTACTTTGTAACAATTTTATATTCAACCACCAACTTATACAAAACTATTAAAATTGAAACAACACAAAGTAATAAATAGAATAATAAGAGAACGGAAAAAAAAAACCTTGTAAAATTGTTTTTTTTTTTCTAGCCTTTGCCTAGTCATTTATAAAATTCTGTTGATAAAAAAAAGTTCCACAAATCTAATATATTAAAAAATCAATATTTCAATTTTTTAGCAAATTCCAAAAATCTGAATTTATTATGCATATTTTTAAGATCGGTTATTAATGTTGCCAAAAACAAAAATATAAAAATTAAATGAGATTTGTAAAATAACGTTCATGTATGATAAACCTTATGCAGCTAATAAAGTTTTATTGATTAAACAACTTGTGAATACAAAGACAGATGAAGAAGGATATGTGAGAAACCACGACAACAAGTTTAATAAAAAAAATCAAGATATATGTTGATATTGGTTTTGATGACGAAGTCCAGTGTAACGACCTAATTTCTACGTCTAAAAATTTCGTTTTTAAAACATTACTTTAGAAAACGTTAATAATAAAAACATTGTTTGATCAAACTACATCACAACATAAATCATGTTCAAAAGTCAAGTCATACAACCACTCGAAACATCAGAGTATAATTCCCAGATAAATCTAATAAATGCGGAAACCAGTGTGTGTGCATGATGTGCCGCTACCGTGCCAGCTCCTTCCCCTTCAATGAAGAGGTACCTGAAACCAAAACTGTAAACTGTAAGCACAAAGCTTAGTGAGTTCCCCCATTGTACCACAAACCATACAATCACATATCATACATAAATTGTCAGGCATATCTGGGTGCCCGACCTACCCCTTCGGTCCTCTCGACCGGATACTGCCTAGCATATCTGGGTGTTGGCCTCCCCTTCGGTCCTCTCGACCGGATACTGCCTAGCATATCTATGTGCTGGCCCCCCCATTCGGTCCTCTCGACCGGGTACCGGGAACTATTTCACCCCCTACTACTACCACATAACACATATATCACATAGTCTATCTAACATGGTTGGGCATGACTGCCCCTTCGGCCCTATCGACCGGTAACCTGGGGACTATCTCCCCTACTATCCCTAGCACATAGCATCATATCATACAACACATAAACATAACACAGGTAGTAGCAACCCTAGATGAATATCACAGAGACAATCATCTAATCATACATCTCCTAATGGTGGGCCGGCATTGTGGCCTTAGACCCACCGCTACTGGAAGGTAACTCACCTCGTAGCTGCTGATCTGTGTGGGAATAGTCTGACCGCTGCTGCTGCTGCTCCGGAAATCCTCCGGCTGTAATTCCCACCAAACACTTAGTCAAAAACTGCTAACTGATCTTTGGGTAAAATGACCATTTTACCCCTGATCATGCCCAAAGTCAAAGTCAGAGTCAACTCCCAGTTGACCCGACTCGCCGAGTTGGCTTGCCAACTCGCCGAGTCCATGTCCAAACGATTGACCTGAATTATGTTTCTACTCGTCGAGTTAGGCATCGACTCGACGAGTTCTCCTTCCAAACTGATGTTCAAGTCCTTCATCCTACTCGTCGAGTTGTATGAACAACTCGTCGAGTTCATCTTCATCCGATGAACAAGTTATACTGTGACTCGCCGAGTTGTATGAACAACTCGCCGAGTCTGATCTTGATCTAAAGAGATTGCCTTGAACTCGCCGAGTCTAGGCATCGACTCATCGAGTTCCATTATGGGTGAGTTTTGGCTTCCAACTCACCGAGTCCACCCTGGATTCACTACACAACTCGACACAGCAAAAAGGGGACAATCTCGGAGACTCGCGACTAGACTCGCCGAGTCAGATGAGCGACTCGCCAAGTCCGCTCCATGCAAGAGCCATAAATGCGATTTTGCTCGAATCCAGTCCATGTCATTCGTAGATCTAGGCTCCTAGAGCATGAATAACACGTAAAGTTTCCAACTTTACGTGTAAATATCCATCTATGGGGTTTTTAGGGTTCAAAATGCACCAAGAGAGTAGATCTAAGGTTTTCATACAATATGGGTTCATAAAGGTAGTAGATCTGAGCTCCTAGAGGTCAACCATGCTTAGATCTAGAGGCCAATCAACGTATTTCGAAATATGATGCACATACAAGCTTGGAAATGAGTCATGAAGGACTTTAATGGGGCCATAAGCATGGAGACAAGGGGAAAACGAGCCATACCTTAGAGATTACTCTGAAATTGCTCACAAGTTCTTGACCTCCTCTTCTTCTTCTTGATCTCCTTCCCTACTCACTCCAATCTTCAAGAGGACACACCAAATGGCTTCAAATCCACAAACAAGGCTTAAAACGAGGTATATGGCTCTTAGGGTGAATGGGGGCTGGCTTGGGGGCGGAAAGGGGGATTAAATAGGGTGCAAACCCCTGAAACTTAGGGTTTCATCCAACAGCGGTGACTCGCCGAGTCCAGGATATGGATTCACCAAGTCGCCAACTTAAACGTGTCCCGGGTCTCGTCCCTACTCGGCGAGTCGGACCTATGACTCGCCGAGTCCAAGGCTTAAAATGGAAAATACTCAATTAAGATTTACATACCAGGAACCAGGTGCTACATCCAGTCACTTTGTTATTATCATCACTATCGGAAAGCGTGTCCGAATAGTCACAATTGTTAGCAGTTCATTTGGAACTACATAACTTACCTTTGAAGGCATTTAGGATTTAATCCTTGGGGAAGACATCCGAAGAAATAATGCAAATGAGTGTTGCAGTATGCTTAGTACGGATGTTATTCAGGTCGGAACCGGATCGAACCGATCCGAACTCGAATAACCCGAAAACCGAATAATGGTAATTGCATAACCCGAAAACCAAACCGATTAACTAATACAAATTCAATTCGGTTCGATTATTACTCGAATAACCCGAATAACATGTATAAGATGATTAATGACCTAATATTACCGAAAAAAACCGAATAAACCGTATTAGGATTCTCTAACCCGAATAACTCGAATAATAGAATAAAAATGTACTTTTATACATCAACGTAAAACATTCAAATGCTAACATAATACAATAACACATTGAAAGAATAAGATTTACATAGTAGATTAATATAATGAGAATTAATTTCTTACTTGAGTTTCTTAAGTTGGCGCCTAATTTTTCATGACTTGACAAAGTATGAATTCGTGGATCCTTAGAGACAGCAATGATTTCGAGTTTGGAAATACTTGAGAAGATTGGTCAATTTTGAAATGATGAGAACGAGCATAGGTTTTTTTTCTGTTAAAAACAACGATGACAGAAGTATGGATCATTTGATTTTTGTCGATAAGAGAAAGGGGACAATGAATACTTATTCAGGTCAGGTATTTAGAACCGAATAGGCTTGTATTTGGATAACCCAAACCGAATAAGCATTATATAGATACCCGAAACTCGAATTGAATTACTTATTCAGACCTAATTCGGTTCGGTTCGGTTCGGATTTTCAGGTCAAATTCTCATCCCTAATGCTTAGTACCAAAGAGAGGGGAAGGAATCGAATAGGTGTGGAAATGGAAGAGGTCTTTCAAAGTCAAAAAGGATTAATTTAGCTTTCAAGGAAAGAATTAAGGAAAAATAATAGGGTTAATTTAGTTTTGATACCATGTAATATGTATTTTTCCATGGCCATCCTTCTCTTCTCTCATTGATTGACAATTTATAAGAATAATACAACAAAGATTGCACCATGAACAAACCCATGGGCCGAAAATACATAACATATACAATATTAATAAATAATAATTATATACTAACAATTGACAATAATGTATGTTTGCATCGAATAGTTGCACCAAATGGTAAGGTGGTCACACACGAGATTCACAACGTTTTAGAGTGTTATATAAACATTTAAGGAAACATTATGTGCCATGATCATCACATGTGTTTTATCAATGTAGGTTAAATTATATTTTCAATTGATAATTAAATGATCAATTGGATCGTTGTGTTATGTACGACGTGATTATTGTCTTCCACCCATAAAACCAATATTTATAAAATCCCAATAGTTATAAGTTGTGTTTTTGGTGTATCATTAACAAATAAAAATAAGCAAATTATAATCTAACCACATTTTAAAAAGTACATTTCAGATTGATTTCGGACCAACATTCCGGATTTCAAAAAAAAAAAAAAAAAAAAAAAAAAAAAAAAAAAAAAAAAAAAACTCTAAAATTTCGAAAACAAATTCAAAATCGATGAATAATACCAATTATGAGAATTTCTTTTTGTTTTTTAACTTAAAACTAACAAAAAGTTCAATAGACATGGTAATACGAAATATATACGATATCAATGCATAAAATTAGATATTTTATTGAAAACGGTAACATTAAATATTTTGAAATGTAAATCCCAAACAAAAATAAAAATATTTCTTTCAAAAAAACAAAAAGAAGCCTATAGAATGTGAACAGAAAATGATTATTTTTCAAAAAATGGAAAATTATAGTTATTTTCTTTGAAAAAACTATTATAATGGTTAGATTACTTAATTTTCTTAAAAAATATATCAAAAACATCAAATGGTTTCGAGGTCAACAATATTAAGTGTTGCTCAGTTGTTCCCCTCTTTGTGGTCAAAAGTTTAAATCCCGTTTTGAACATAAATGAAATTAAAAGTATTTTTAAAATATATTAGATTTATTGTTCCAAAATAAAAAAATATATAAAAAACACACTTGTTACATATGGCAAAATTATTTACAACTTTATGTTGCAACTTTATTTACACATTGAATGAAAGACAACATACATTAGAAGAAGCCTTTCAGTGTTTTAAATAGGAAAGAATTGGAAGACACTTGTATTTCCTATGTCTAACCAATTCTAGCAAGTGACCTCTTGGCCACAAAAAAGATGCCCGAATCATGTTTGTCACACTAAAGATGTAGTGATCAACCTCAGTGTGAAAGTTATTCCTTTGAAATGCAACTTATATATATGCTTCATGGTGTCCACATAAATATGATATTGCTTTTATTTCTAAGGGAATATGACTTATCAAGGTAATTAACTTTTCGGTATGTTCACATCTGGGTAACTATCTTTTTTTTTGTATATATGTAGGTAACAAACTTTTTGGAAGTGTTCACATATGACCATTATGACCTGCTACAGCAGGTTAAATCCTAGATGTGAACGATTTCAACAAGTTTGTTACCTAGATGTGTACAAAAAAAATAATTACCTAAATATGAACAAAACGAAAAGTAAAAATTAAATTACATGAATGGTCCCTCTGGTTTGGGGGAATTTGTAGTTTTGGTCGCTAACTTATTTTTTTTAACTTAAATGGTCCCTATTGTTTATTTTTGTTGCGCGTTTGGTCCCCGTCTTACCTAAAAATACTATTGTGCCCTTATTAGTTTATTTTTTTTAATTAATTTTCTTATCTATGTATTTATTTTTTATATATTTATAAAAATTAATAGATCACACATATTTGTATCTCCTCGGATGATCCCTACTATTTATTTTTTAATTAATTTAATTTTTTTTAACTCGGATGGTCCCTACTATTTAATTTTGTTACGAACTTGGCCTCTGTCTTACCTAAAAAGACTATTGTCCCCTTATTAATTTTTTTAATTAGTTTTCTTGTTTATGTACTTATGCTTTATATGTTTAAGAAAAATTAGTAGACCTCACATATCTGTATCTCCTCACCATCCCATCTTTCATCATTCTCAACTTCTATTTATTTTTCATCTTTAGTGATATCGACGTCTTCATCATCACTTCTTTTTTCGGTCCTTCAACTCCATCGAATCAACACCACAACCCACTAAAGATGAAGAGACAGTAGGTTATGGTGTTGGTTCGTCAGAATTGAAGTACCAAAAAAAAACGGTGAAGACGTCGATGTTACTAAAGATGGAAAAGAAATAGAAGATTAAGAGGATCAGAGATGAGATGGTGAATGGTATGACTCAAATTAAATTTCTCAAATGTGGTTTCAGGTTTACGGTGATGAGATACATATATGTGGAGTATATTAATTTTTTTTATAAAAAATAAATACATAAATAAGAAAATTAATTAAAAAAATTAATAAGGGAAAAATACTATTTTTAGATAACACAGAGATCAAACGCGTAACAAAAATAACAGTAAGGATCATTCGAGTTAAAAAAAAATTAATTAAAAATAAACAGTAGAGATCATCCGAGGAGATACAAATATATGTGGTCTATTAATTTTTTTAAATATGTAAAAAATAAATACATAGATAATAAAATTAATTTAAAAAATAAATTAATAAGGGCACAATAGTATTTTTAGGTAAAACGGGGACCAAACGCGCAACAAAAATAAACAGTAGGAACCATTTAAGTTAAAAATATAAATTAGCGACCAAAACCACAAAGTCCCCCAAACCACAGGGACCATTCATGTAATTTAATTTTTAATTTTCGTTTTGTTCATATTTGGGTAACTATTTTTTTTTGTACACATCTAGATAACAAATTTGTTGAAAGCGTTCACATCTAGGATTTAACCTGCTATAGCAGGTCATAATGGTCATATGTGAACACTTCCAAAAAGTTTGTTACCTAGATATATACAAAAAAAAAGATAATAACCCAGATGTGAACATAGCGAAAAGTTAATTACCTTGATAAGTCATATTCCTTATTTCCAAGGTCAAAATAACTAATCACGTTTTATTAGCATTATATATATAAACAATCACGTGTTACCAATGACTTTATAGATATTGGTTATATATATATTTGGTGTAAGATTTAATTGTTGGTTTTGTTAAACGTTGAGATGAATTGCATATAAAAGGAAGGTGTGTAAAAAGGCATACCCATTTAAGTTAATTATATCAACAGTTATTAAGCTAGTCGTTTGTTTTGTTTATACGTACGTTTCACTTAACATAACATACTAGATTACGACTATGCACAAAATGAAGGTAAATGCCTTTTGAATATCTTTATGATGAAATTATAATATGTAAAAAAAAAAAAAAAAAAAAAAAAAAAAAAAATTTAAAAAACGATGTTAAAATATGAAAGTATATACTGGTTTAGATTATAGACCGCAAGTTATTTATATTTTACCTCTATAGCAAAGCCATCAATCAGCCTTTTATAAGTTTTTTTTTTCTTTAATAACTAAAAGGCTCTAAAAATAAAAAGCGAATAAATAAGCTTTTTAAAAGTAAAACATTTTCAAGGATAATTAACAAGTTCTTTATTCCTTTGAGCTTTTTCAACGATATAGTGGATCTATAGTTTTTTAATCAGTCACAAATACATACATATTCAAACAAAACATAACCAATTAAATTGAAAAAACTTCATGGGGATTTTTATTTTAAGATTTTTTTTAGTGAAAAAAATTGTAAGGTAATAGATTGTTTTATTCAGAAATAGTGAGGTTAAACCTCATATAAATAGGATTACATAAGAGATCTAATCTAAACTCCTAAAGGGCTTGAGCCTAAACCCTAATCACTAACATCCCCACCCAGTTTGATCGGGAGGAGACGATTAAACTGGAAAAACAAAAAACAAAAAACATAACATGAATGAAGACACCGGCAACGGCGGTGACAGAGCTCTAACGATGACGACTAACAACTGCTTATCGAAGAAGAAGAGGGAATAAGCGATGGTCACCAGCAGTTCCTTTGTATAAGAAGAGAGGAGCGGCAGCGACGATAATGATCATGCAACCGGTGGTATAGGGATCCGGAGAAAGGCAGCGAGAAAGAAAGAGGGTTCGAGCTGCTGCGGCGGACGGAGCTAATTCCGGAGAGATTGGCGACTGTAATGTTGATAAAGAAAGAAACTACTACAGATCAGAGGTTGCCCTGTACAGAAGGTGTCGTCGGACAGAGGCAACTACAACATCATAAGAGAATGAATCGAAAAAGAGATCTGAATAAGTGGCCAGCCGAGGAGGAGGCAGAAGGAGACGAGACAGTAGAAGAAGCTGATGAAAGGACTCTGATTTGGTGCCATCTGACTGTTTTATAATTTAAGCGGAGAAGATAAGAAACGGAAAAATAAAGAACATAATGATGGCACCTCCGACGACTATTAGAGAAAGTCGTCGGAGATGGAGGGCGGCGGCTACAAGTTGTGGTCAAAAGTAAGGTTTTAACCTAGAACTCTGATACCATTTAAGATAATATATTGTTTCATTTATAAATAGTGAGATTAAACCTCATATAAATAGGGTTACATAAAAAACCTAATCTAAACTTTAAAAAGTTTGGGACTAAACCTTAATGACTAACAAGAGCTTCACAAAAAACTCTCATATAATTCAATAATTCAATCATCAAGTTAATTTAAAATTTCACTAGAAATTTTGTTTTGATCATAAGATGCTTCCGGTGCTGTTGTTTCAATAATGAGCAACTTCATTCTCATCAATTTAGAGAGACGTATGATTTTCATCATTCGATGACACCAATATCAACATCAAAATATTTAGACAATCATTCAACCCAACAAATATTTCTTTGAAAATTTTTACTTTATTTTGAACAAAAAAATATCTTTATTTAGACCTAAGGATCTCATACATCTAAATAAACAAGGCCTCCTAATTTAATGGTCTGTGAACACTAACAAGAAAGGGTTGTTTGTACTATTTTTCCTTGTGACACACATCACAAGGCGGAACATTCTTATTACCTAATTTTGGATTTTTCTTTAAAAATCTTAAAACTATATTAGAGAGGTGAATTCTCAATCTCAAAAAGGAAGAGCAACTAATTCAAATAGTATATCCCATATAATTATTATCACTCCTCACAATCAGATTTTACTACAAATTCTGAAAATATACTTCATTTTTTTATTTGCTAAACATTTATTGTCCTTAACTTATTTGTAAACAAAAATAAGATGGATTCTGAAATTAGGAACTATTAATACACCTTATAAAAGCGAGATAGCATGACAATTACAAAATTCTAATTTTTATAATTTTTGCAAAAGTTTCAATTGGGTTATCGACCCTTAAACAAAGACTAGAACCTCAACAATATTTGAAAGAGCTTTATCAGAAATTGTCTTGTGAGTTTAGCGGATGCATCTTCTAGTCTATATTTTTCATTTATTACGTTCACAAAGTTTGCAATTTGATTATTTGAGAATGCAAACTTGGTAAATAAATCAGATTCAGATGCATCAAGAACTTCAAGTACAAAGTTGTTCGTTACCCTAAGGCCTAATTTATCATATAATTTTTAACAATAAAACAAAATTCAAATTCAGCACAAGTGTTAATAAAAAAACTCATTAACATATTAGAGTACCTCACAAACCCTAATTTCAAAGGAGTTTCGAAATTTTTAGAATGATTTGGAAGAAGGATGAATCATCATAGATCTAACGATTTAAAACGTTTTCGATCACAACCTCATGAGAACAACTAGAGAACAATTAGATTCTTGTTAACACAAAGTTAAGAATTTATAATCTGTAACTAAGCCATATATATGATACCATGTCAGTTTTCTAAACCTCTTTTGATTCCAACACAAATTACATTTAACCAGTGTTGCAGAAATCGGTCTAACACCAATTAAGATTAGGATGTTTGGCGTGAATTGATCAAAATCGGTCAAACTAGGGTTTGACGGTCTTAATAGTCCTCGGCGGTCATAGACAGGAAGTATTTAAAAAATTCAAAATTTTTAATTTTCAAATATGAAACCAAAATTTTAAATTTTCAAAATTTTATGTTTTCAAATTTTAAAATATTATAATAAAAAATTTCAAAATTTAAATGTTCTAAATTTTCAAATACTTATTTTTTAGAAAATATTAATTTTTTAAATAATTTTATTCATAATTTAGGGTTCCCGATTAATCGTCGATTAGTCATCGCCAATTACGATTAATCGTTTATTGTCAATGGATCGTTGATCTACCGACGAACGATTTTCACAACCTTCCTTGCATTTAACCAAGAAGAAATGACTTTATAACTCTTGAATTACTTTTACACCATACACATTTACAAAGTATACATGAAGAACAATAGTCAACTAATTAAGAACAACAAGAGGTAACTTTACAACAATCATCTAATCAAAATCCAAAAACAAAAACCATGATACTTAGGTGCGTTTAGTTGCGGAAAAATAGGACGTCTTCTGGAAAAAAATTTCAAGAAAAATGAGAATTTTGAAAACACATTTAGTTCATCTATTTTTTTTAATTTTTCATGGAAAATGAAAGTTTTTCATTTTCTAAAATTACAAAGAAGTTAGAAGTTTTTAGAAAACCGATAATCATTGTTTTCAATATTTTTCTAATTCCAATTTTTTTAAATATAAACACACACCCACTCCCCCCCCCCCCCTACACACACACGGCCCCCCACCCCCCACACACACACGCACCTACAAACACCTACCCGCCCTCACCCACACCCCCGACAAACACACACATACACACCCCCCCCCCACACACACACATACACATACACACCAACCCATACTCACACCCAACACCACTAACACAATCACCGACCTACTATCGCCACCACCACCATTGCCACAATTGTCGCCGCCACCACCCCACTGCCATCGCCACCACCACCACCACTGCCCCACACCGTTGTCGCCCCCACGCCCACCTTACCATCGTTACCGTTTTCTAAAAATGAAAACCGATAGAAAAATACACATCTAAACACGTTTTCTAATTTTTTAAACTGAAAATAAAAAATAAATAAGTTTTAACTAAACACGTTTCTAAATTTTCCAATAAAAACTAAAAACGGAAAACAAAAAACGAAAAATGAAAACTATTTTTCCGTAACTAAACGTAACCTTAATGTTAAAATTAGGTTTCTCTATATCATTATCAATACGTTTTCTTGCTTTATGTCGTTATAACAATACGTTTTCTTCCTTTATATCATTATAAATTACATCGTGTATTACTTATAAATTCGACTATATCATTGAAATTGTCTAAACCTTATCTATATGGTGAAATATTTGTTTCTATATATATCGCTATTAACTTATTATTATTATTATTTATATAGTTATAGAATTACTTTTTTAATACATTGTACTCCTGGAATTTTTTATTTTGAACGTTGAAAACCCTAGCTATGTACAATTTTACATGGGCCGGGCTAAACAGTTGCTTGTCGTCTTTCCCAGCCCACAACGAGATAGTTTCACGCTCACATGTTTCCACTTTCCAGCCGAAGCGAACGGAAAAGCGTGTTTCCGTTATGTTGAAGCGTCTGTTAGTTCAAAAAGTTAGGACAAACCTTTAACTTGTCACACAGAGCGCCACGTGTCCACGCAAATCGGATCTAAAAATGATCCTACAGGATCCAAAATCCGCCCCAAAACAACTCTCAGCCCGTATATTGATTTCCCTTCCTCCTTCCTACGTGTCATCCGACGTGTCTGATTACATGGCACCTTCGTGGCCCTTGATATATCCACGTAATCACAACGAATATAATATCTTCCTCCACAAAATCTCTATGAACCAGTAGATACGAAGCCCCCTTTACTCTTTCTGACAACCTAACAAACCCTATTTATAAATCTCCAATCCGGATGATTTCTTTAACTTCAAACTTGTTTCATCGATAAATCAAACCAAAATATTATCAGATTTGCTGTAACGTTGTGGTGTTCAACGCAAAATTTGACCGACTTCTGAGGATTTGAGCTTTGAGTCAAAGCCCTGTCCTCTGTTTCTCCTGTAACCACGGTAATGTTATTATTCTTAAGTGACAGTCAAACTGAAGTATTGTGGAAGCGTAGTATGATTCATTTGGTTGGTTTTTTACTTAAATTTTCGTTTATTGTTGAGGAAATTGGTCCAGGGAAGATCTGAGAAGTTTTCTATTTTTCTGTAGATTGAAATTTGTATGTAGCTACTTTTAATTATGGTTGTTTTAGAAGTTCATGATGGATTTCGTATGAATCTGAGTCTAGTGTCTTGTTCTAAAAAAAGGGAAATTACAGAAATATGTATGAATCTAATTGCAAGTTGCTGTTTGATCTAAACTGTTTCCTTTTAACTACCGTGAATCATTTTACCTTGACCGATTCATATTTTCTGATTCTCTCATCCGATTTATACAGAGGGTTATTTGAAGATATCTTTCAAAACGTTCATCACTTGGAGACAACGTTATGTACCACTTTTCAAACAAGAATCAATTTGTGTTAATTTCTCAAACCAACGCCTTGTTCACCGACAGTCTGTTTGAATTCTGTTGATGAGGAGTATTACAGTGAACACCAATGTTCCGGCAACTAAAGGGTTGGCGGAGCTCAACCACCACCACCGGGACGAACTCAAGCAAGTCAGAAATGGAGCGGGGATTGATGGTCAAGGTCTCTCTGAAGAAGACGAGTCAAGGATTAACGAAGATGTGAATAGTGGTCGCCAGAACCAGAAAAACCTG
Organism: Lactuca saligna; assembly: GCF_052625555.1. NCBI lineage: Eukaryota > Viridiplantae > Streptophyta > Magnoliopsida > Asterales > Asteraceae > Lactuca > Lactuca saligna. Next base: position 19,579,449 of record NC_136424.1, read on the forward strand.
GTTCACATTCATCCCCCCCACGATGCTCTCCATAGACAACATCAACAAAATCAAGGCTCCATGGTTGAATGGGAGAGGTTTCTTCCTCTTAGATCTCTCAAAGTTCTTCTGGTTGAAAACGATGATTCAACTCGTCATGTTGTCAGTGCTCTCCTCCGTAATTGCAGCTATGAAGGTTTTTTACTATTCATATGTCAATAAATGCTTCTGGTACGTATACGTATATGCCTATTGCCTAGTATTGTTTACTCTCGATACTCTGATGATTGATGGTGTAAGTAAACTAAGGCTATGAAGGTTTATAACTGATTCTTTTTGTTAATTTATTCACGAAATTTAATTACTTTATTGCAGTTACGGCTGTAGCAAATGGTGTAGAAGCATGGAAAGTGTTGATTGATCAAAACAAACAAATCGATATTGTTTTAACGGAGGTTTTAATGCCATATTTATCGGGTATTGGTCTTTTATCCAAGATCATGAACCATGTGACTCGCAAGAATGTCCCAGTGATAAGTGAGTATATATATATATATATATATCTTTGTTCTTCTCTCATGTATTCTTACAACTTATTAAGTAGTTTTAACAGCTTAATTAAGTCCTTATTATGTGGTTAAATTTGTACTTAATGAGTTTTACGTGCAGTGATGTCATCCGATGACTCAATGGGTATAGTCTTTAATTGTTTATCCAAAGGTGCTGTTGACTTTTTAGTCAAGCCTATTCGAAAGAATGAGCTAAAAAACCTCTGGCAGCATGTATGGAGGAAATGTCACAGTGTGAGTTAATTTAGTTGTATGTTATTTCTTCATGACTAAAAATGGAAACAAGTTTTGGACTTCGGCTTCAGGTGTGTTCTGATTTCGTATGTTACTTATTGTGGGGTGGAGTGTACTGGATTTGAGCTAGCTACTACGTACTTAACTTCTCCAATATGCTCATCTGTCCATGTCAAAAATTATATTTTTATCAAAATTCACCATTAATCGATCTAAAAATCTTTCTTTTTCTTTTGCTTTAATTTCTCATTGTTTCATCAGTCTAGCGGTAGTGGGAGTGAGAGTGGTATTCGGACTCGTAAATCTTCTGCAAAATCAATAACCAACAACAAACATGATCATGATGATGATAATGATGATGATGATGAGGATGAGGATGAGGATGATAGCCATACCAGTGATGATGACGTAAGCATGGATTTAACTGCCAAAGGTGGCAGCGATAATGGAAGTGGAACTCAGGTAATTTTTCACTTTCTTGCATGAAAAAACATTCAATCTTCTTAAAAAAATTTAAAGTATTTATACTTATCGCTTATTTTACATTCGTCTTATCTAGAGTTCATGGTCAAAGAGAGCTGTAGAAGTTAATAGCTCCCAAGCGCAATCCGTGTGGGACAAATTACAAGATCCACGTGTCAGAAAACAACATGTCACCCAGGAAGATAAACTAGGTAATTAATTTTAGCAAAAAAATTTTCACTTATATATTCATCTTCGTTGACTTTTTCATCATCCTGTTCATATAATAATATTATTGCCTTAAATGTTTGATCTTCTTATAGAAACTGTTGAAATGGGGAAAGACTTGGAAATCGGAGTCCCTAACAGTTCAAGTTTCGAGGTTGAAGATGCAAAGAAAAAGTCAATGAACAAGTTTTCCGGGTCAAATTTGAAAAAAGTGGGCGATGATTTGGATATTAGTATGAAAATTGGTTGCGAAAATGGTCCCACCAAGATGACGATGACGAATGTTCAGATTGAAGCTTTACCAAAAGCAACCCAATTGCTCAAGAACATTAATATTGAAAATAATAATACTAATATTAATAATAGTAATAATAATAATAAATCTATTTATTATTCAAAAGAATCGCCTACCCTGGAGCTGAGTTTAAAGAGGCCAAGAGACGTGGAAGATGCCGATGCCGATGCCGATGCCGGTGGCGATGACCGGAATGTGTTACGCCATTCCGGTGTTTCAGCTTTCTCAAGGTACAACACCAACACTGTATCGAACGTTAATCAGGCTCCAACTGGAATCGTAGGCAGCTGTTCGCCATTAGGTATCAGCTCAGAAGCAGTAAACGCCGATAACATAAATTCCAACTCAAACGGAAACCGTAATCAGCCGTCGAATGGGAGCGACGATATGGGGTCCACCACTAATAACGCTTTTCCAACCAAACCGGATGACAAACCGGTCCCAACTGGAAACGGTTCAACCATCCAAATCCAAGCGGTTCACCTTACTTCCACCACCAACCTTCAACCTCTCGAGCCCTGTACTGACGGTGATAACACAAAGGCGGCGGGGCAGCAGGTTCAAGTCCGTCACCACCACCACCACTACCACCACCACCACCACCACGTCCATAAACTTCAGCAACAGAAAATGGTGGATCCCGACATGGTTTCGAATATTTTGACGGTGTCGGCTGAAGGAAACGCGGCTAATTTTGGGAGTGCCTCGGGAAGCAATAATAATGATAATTATATTAATAAGAGTAATGGGGAAATGGAAAAAGGCGGGGGTTGGCAGCAAGTAAAAAGCGCTGCTCCGGCGGTTGATAATGGAGTCGCCGGAAAATGTAACGGCGGTGATGGAAGCGGAAGTGGTAGTGGACGAGGGAGCGGGGTGGATCAAGACCGGTTAGCGCAACGAGAGGCTGCCCTGAATAAATTCCGTCAGAAGAGGAAAGAAAGATGCTTCGAGAAAAAGGTATTTGCAATTTGTCTTCTTTCAGTTACACGTGTCATCCATTTAACAATTTCCATTTTCATTTGAGTTTAAAATTATTGAACACATTCTTCATCAGGTGCGATACCAAAGCAGAAAGAGGTTGGCAGAACAGAGGCCACGTGTCCGTGGACAATTTGTTCGACATGGTGCTAACGGCGTTAACAATGAGGATGCTGATTCGTAACGGTTGTCAAGTCGGTGTTTGTTGTTTTTCTATATGAAATAATAATAAGTAGATGAAAAGGTTAACTGTTGTTGTTGTTGGGGGTAGATATGAAGTTATGAAGGGTACATTTGAAGATGGGATACATGGGACACACAATGAAGAATTAGAAGGATGAAATTTGACTGAGTCTTCGATGAGGATATATTATAGTCCCATGTTTCTCTAGGAGGAAGCTTTTTTTTTTTTTTTTTTTTAAATCCGAGGGTTCTTGATTATGTTTGATCTTGAACTCATGGCCTAATAATGTTTGGTTATTGTTGTTGCTTTGATGTTCTTGAACTATTGTCCAAGATTATCTTTTTTATTTGAGCAAGGTTTTTTTATAATCTCACTAAAAGCTTTTTAGATTTCATTTTTAACGTCTTCAATTATGTAGTTAGCAGCGGTTTGATAGCATTTGGATAATTCAGGGGCGCCGAATGAGTATGTATTTGACTAAAAATATGTTGTTTGGTAAAATATTGTTGCATGATAAAAATTACCATTTTAATCTTCTGAATTATTTTAGGTCAAACAATAACAAATTAAAAAACAATTTCACCGTCCTACATGTAAAATTGTTATTCCTTCATTTATAACAAGTTAATCACCCTCCTTGATGGAAAAGCCAAAATAATCCACATAAGCTACAATCTACATAGTTTGCCTTGACAGAGGAAGGAGCCCCATCAACATGAATTTGTCTGCCTTCTCTTTCTAATTACATATTCACCACATTAAACCCTAAACCCCTCACACGAACATGAGTTTGGTAAAAGATTTATATATATATATATATATATATATATATATATATATATATATATATATATATATATATATATATATATATATATATATATAATGGAACAAATTACCAAATACATGGTGATCAAACATCATCAGCAACTACCCAAAATTCAAATTTCAGACAAGCACATACCCACACATATAGACATGGAAATCAACACACATACCTATTGTTGATGAAGACATGAATCACAATTGCAGATGAAGACAAAAATACATACAAACGCAATCGATGTGGAGCATCCATGGTAGAACTTCATTTAGAATGATGGGAAGAATCGACAATAGCTACCATGAGAGGAGGTCACAACACATGCTATGTCGGATAAGAGCAGAGGTGGAGGTTTGTGCCATATCAATATGGAGGTGTATTAGAAGGAAGAAGGTGGTGTTGTTTAATTAGAGAAAAGAGTAAACAAAACCTATTTTTTTCATTCAACACCTCACCTAGGTCTGACCGATTCAGAATCTTTTTGACCTATTCAGGAGGAATGGAAAAAAAGTACTGAACCAAACGCTTTTAAATCTGACTGATTTAAAAACGAGTCTTTTAATGGAACCATTAAGAGGCTTACCAAAGAGCCCCTTAGTAAATGAACATGATAAGATCGTTGTTGTTTGTCACACAAATTTAATATAGTTATGTTTGATTTTAGAAGGAGATACATACTTTGTTTAAATCTCAAACACGATGCAATTATTTGGTGGCGTGCATTGTGAGTTGAAATCTTCTTTGTGGCTTCATGTGTGAAAGAGAGGAAGGATTTATATGGTGTGAAAAGTTGCATGGTTGCAAGGAGTGTGGAAAAATGACAAGATAGTAAATGGTAACCACATGTGAAATAATTCAAATTGGGTGGTCCTTTGAGCTCAATTTTGTTCAATTTGTGAAAAAGTAACATATGATGATTCTGAAGAGAGTCATATAAAAAGAAGGTAGAATAATATTCTATCCAATAAGAGACTAAGAAACAAAATTCTTGAACATAGAAAGATATTCGAATGCAAGTGGATATAGATGAAACAATAAAGATAAACCTTTCTTTCTTCTTTTTATTAGATGGTATTATATGTTCATAGATTATGGTCGAACTTTCGATATAATTTATTTATTTAATTATACTTTTACAGAATATACTAAAAATTGTGCTAGGAGTTAGACATGCGTACATCTAGAATTTAAGTAATTAAGATAGTGATGAAATCAGGAGCTCTTTTTATCTTCTCCTTTCATTCTTGAAGACAATCGCATTATATGCTTTTCCACAATCTGCTGACCATATTAGTTTGTTAAAATATTAAAATAATCTATTCCATATAATTCAAAACAAACTCATCATTCAAACTTTTTTTCCTTAAAAAATTATGAAGCACGAAACATATAATGGTAATATTCCTTTGTGTAACTTACATTAATAAACCACACCATGCAATGTTCAATAATCACTCATTTTACACAAAACTAACCTTCAAAAATTAATAAAAAATGCTACAGTTTTTACAACCACAAAACAAACCAAAGCTAAATAAAAACTAAATTCTCCTTTTCTCTGATGCAAAAAATCATTGGGAGATATAATATATAGCCATTTAAACAACAAAAAAAAATAATATGTAAACATAGTGAAAAGATTAATAGTGCACCTTTTTCAAGATCGACTTCCTGGATAGAAATAATCAACACTGTTTTCCTTAACCCTGTAATGAAAATTACGGATCTTGCCCTTCATCCTCCCTAATCCCTTGTTCAATACTGTCAACTGCACAATGCCAACACATTTTCTTTTTGTCTTAACCCATTAAGTCAAAATAAACAGACTTTATGTATAAAACACTTTACCTGGCCATGAATATCTGCTGCCAAACCAGTGACCAAAGGCTCTGCCTTTAGAGTGATGTCAGCAAGGTACTCCATTTGTATAGGAAGGGTAAATTCGTCTCCATTTGAATATATGTCCTCATGAATAACTGTGATTATTGTACAACCCTATGGAAACAAAAACAAATTATTACACAATTCAGATTCAAAAAAAGAAAATAAGAAGGAAGAAATGTTGAGATGGTGTCTTACAAACTGTGTTGTTAATGTATGACAGTAATGCATAAAATTTAGAACATCTTTTGTAGAACCATTTGCAGCCACTTCTAGAAGGGAAATGTCATCGATTATAATTGTAATGTTTTTGTTTATTGAATTGGCTTCCACAGCTTTATGAATATTTCCATACAAAGCAATTAATCCACCTTCAACCCCATCATCATCTGCTCATTCAAATGATAAATAAAGTTGAGAAAAAGGCTATATACATAAAATTAAATTACGAAATTTTTTAACAGATTAGCATACAAAAAAGGGAATTTTAAGTGATATTCTGACCTGGACACTCCAGCATAAGCATGTCAAAGAATATCAATCTTTTATTCTCCCTTTGCACAGCTAAGTTGCAACCCTGTTAAAATATTTAATGATTTGCAGATTAAGATCTTTCATAACTTCTAATAGATAACAGATGTACAATAAAGCACTGCAAAATTGTTTCAGAAGGATGTAGTCAAATTGATCGTTTGATATAGATATACATATAATACAATTCTCTAGGTGATAGCAAAACTATACTCTCTTTTCTTAAATTCAAGAAGCTCTTAACTTTGGGTATATTTCACTGCTGTAACCAAATTTTCATTCAAAATTTTCAATTCATATCCCCATTTCCATTTGACCAGAAAGGTTCAAAACTGGTTCAGCATATGGGGAAGAGGGGAGTGATAACTGGAACGACACGTATAGAAAGGGAAATATCAAATTGTGGTGATTCAAACGTAAATGCATTAGCACCACCCATTAATCACGACAAATGATTGATTGCATTTTGACGTTTTATCTATCTGTAGAAAGTAGAGACTACAGAACAAAATAGTCACACACCAGGACACCACTTTTTGAGAAAGAGATAGATATGGCGATAGAGGGGATGTACCATCTTACGAAGGATACGGTCGTAGTGAGAAAAAGGTTGAGCGAATGCTACAAAAATGACGACACTGTCGGAGGATGAATGATTAGGAGAGAGAAACCGTTTTATTAGGTGGTGTAGCACGAACGCGCCGCTAGTTTCGACGCAATCCTCCACTAGAAACACGCGTCCGACCCGTCGCTGCCGGCTATTCGATTCTCCGTCGTCGAAACCTAGAGCTTCGTCCAGCAAAGTCGCCGGCCGATTCATTTTTTTCCGATCAGACTTACGGTGACGGGGTTTAATTAGGGTTTGTAAAAGATGACCGGAATCCAATAGAGAAATAGTGATTATAGCTCCATATTAAATGCACGTGCTTTTCACGTGATCTTTCAAATATTTCTAGTTTGCCCCCCTCAACTATGAAAAAAAAAGACTTAGATGAACTTTTTAACCGAAAAAAATGAACCGGAACCGATTACTGGTATTTGGTCTGATTCCGGTTCTTTCAATCCATCATTTCGGTTTTTGGTTCATTTGGTTTCGATCCACGATTTGTGCCGAACACCTTATATAACGTATTTCCTAGAACAAAGTTGGAATTGATTGGAAGTGGCTAGTGGTATTTAGTCCGGTTCTCGTTATCTCATTCACTCCATAATCGAGTTTCAATTATTCCGATTTTGGTCCGGTTTTGAAACTGGAGCGACTTACATCCCTAACTGCGTATAGGAAAGTCCAGCATCCATAATAGAGCTTTTTTTTTCTATATAGTTTTTTCATTTTAAAACCTTATTTTTTTCATGTGTTAATTAATAAATTTTTGTCATAAGCTTGTTCAATAAACTTTTGGTATAAGTTTTATCAATAAACTTTTGGTATAAGTTTTTTCATTAAAAACTCCACCAAAAAGTCTTCATAGATGTTCTTATCATTCAAAAGAAATAAATTTGTGTCCGCAGGTCGCGCCCATGCACGAGTTCGGTGTTTTTGGTCTACGGAACCAAGATTTACACCCCCCCTGCGCGCGGGTAGGAATTGTAGCATAACCATAGACACAAGCTTGTAAGCCTTCCATGCAATGAAACTTATAAACCTTGTTGATTTTGGTCTCTCTACCAATGTGGGACTCATTCCCACATTCCTCTCTTTTGCTAAACTTATTCTCAAATACCCATATTTGAGTATCGATATCTCATTCACTTATACTCTATTTTGGACATATAATATATCGTTTCAAAGTTCTCATGGAGGAGAACACAAACCCACTTAGAGTTCGTTATATATACAACATATGTATATATTTATATATGTCCAAAGTTAGTAAAAATATAAATATTTATACCAAATTTCCAACAATAACAACCAAGAATCATGAGCTTGTGATATATAAAATATGTGTGTCGAAACCATAGATGATAGTGTAAATAGTTGATAAGAGAATATGTATTCATACAAATTCGATGCAATGAAAGCTAATGATATGTTGATCCCCGTGAAAATTGAGGTGTGTCGACAAAGTATGTATGCTACCTTAAAAGATGATGCTCTTCATTGGTGTCAAATCACTTACGACTCGTGTCTTTTTTTCAAAAGGAACTTATTTTCAAATCACTTTAAGTTTAAGTTTATGAAGGGCTTATATTTGTTAAGGGCAATAGGTTAAATGAAATAAGAATTCTTAAATCTAAAAGAATGTGGAATGTTATGAATATATATATATATATATATATATATATATATATATATATATATATATATATATATATATATATATATATATATATATATATATCATTATTATATATAAAAGCCCTTTTATTCTGGTGCTTTCAATACAAAATTCATAGTGTTCCGGTTCCTCCACGTACCCAATCCCAGACATACACCTTTTCCAAATTCAATTACTCCTTCATTCTATGCCTCTTCGAATACACGCAACGGTACCTCATCAACAAAATCTAACCAAATCATCCACAAAACGGATTGCAATTATTACGCAACGAACACACAATTCCCCCAAATCTTCACCGCAAACATTCGTAATATGAATCAAATAAGAACGACACATTGATCCTCCTGTCGTCATCTCCATCTTCCATCATCATCTTCCTACTGGTATTTTTTCTACACAAACCCTAATTTGATTTTAGTTCTTTCCTATTCTTTACCGTTAATCTGTTGATGTATTTTCCTATCCCGTTAAAATTTATTTGACCGGTGTGTTTCCTCCAATCGGCAAACTCCATTTCGGTGAAATATCCGTTCAGGCATAATTTTGTCCAATTGTACTGTAATTATGATTAACAATTGCACATGGATAAATTATTCCAGATAGTTAACATATTTTCTAATTGTAATTATCATGAACGATTGCACCAGGGGAAAATATTGCGGACAATTTATTCCATTGGTTGCTTTTACATTGTATATCCTTGAGATTCAAGTATATAAAAGCTCAGTATTATTCCTAGAAATGCATATCATATTGCAATCTGTTTTTCCTTTTTGTTTTCAATCGTGTAAAAGGGAAATTTAAATTCCTTCAAACAAATATACAGCATATTACATTTTCCTTACATCTTAATATCCACATTAATTTCAAATTTACCTGGTTCATTTAAGTACTCCCACTCTTGACAGCATTTAAGAAGGAAAATAAGTAACCCTATTGTACAAATTACTGCAATTTCCCCCATCTACCTGAAAATTTTCCAACATAAAAGAACTTGAATTTAATAGCTGGTAAATAACTAAACATTGCAACATCCAAATATGCTTTTTTAGAGTTCATCAATCATCATCGTTATAGTACCTTTTAACTTATATTGGTATACAGACACTATGAATGGATATATTTCTAATTTTCCATAATTCGCTATCAATGACAAAATGCAGAAAGACTAATAAGAATTGCTTATATTTCACAGCTACATCATCATTCCTATATGTTGGTTATGAGTACAGAGAGCAAGAGAGCATTCCAAACATTCTGCTTCTCTTTTTTCTTTTAACAAACCCAAAATGGTGTTATTTTTTTTTAGATTTTTACACTTATATATATTTACCAAATACCCTTCATCAATTATTGGTTCAATAATCAATTTTGAATATACAATTATGAAATGATAACAATATAATTCTTGATATACTGATAATTCTAGTTGGTTTTTTTAACTCTACTGTATGGTCCCTTTCCCGATTTCCTTTTTTCTAATCGGATTTATATTCAAGATTTGGGATTTGGAATTTATATTCCTATATGTTGGATTAGATGCAGAACGATCAAATTTCTGTGAGAGGGATACATCTGCATATTTTCTTTATTTGAATAACTAAAAAATATTTACACAGTTATATATTTCGGTGCTCCCCAGAAAAATGATTCGTCTTTGGCAGTTCAGTCGATCCATGATCTAATTGGTGTTCATCATAATTTGTTTTCACATGCTTATTTTTTCTGTTTCTTTGTTCATGTTTAAATTTAACGAAACTTATTTGACCGTCTGCAATAAAAAAAGCAGTCTAATTGGGCAATTTATGTGCTAATAATTCATGTGTAGTGTGATCTAAATGAGCAAGATTTGACTATGTGTTTCGTATTCAATATCTTGAAATTTTGGATAGAACTAGAAGGAAGATTGGTTTTCTTGCATAAAGTTCAAGTCCTCAATGTTAATTAATTGTTTTCCAAAATCAAGACAAATGGCTTGCTTCTGACATCATCTATTGGCGAAGGTAAATGTAAAAGACCCAATTTGGCCATTTGTCATATACACTTATTTCTTATATAATCATAATGTTCTAATTTTTTATTTATCCTTTTGACTTTTTGGTGCTTCATAAATACTGAGAGGTTATAATGGTAATTTATATTTTCCTTGTGCATGGTCTTATCACTGGTTTCATGCGATTGAAAAAAGGCAGGGTTTACCTTTCATTGCAACGATGCATGAATGTGATCTACTCGATTGACTTACTAAAGTCAATAGTTGTTAAACAATGATAAAAAAAAAAAAAAAAAAAGTAAGTTACAACCTGTTATGAACTTGATCTATTGATCTAGGCATGTAAAAAAAAACTTAAGTGGTAAGTATGCTCTTAGATGCATAAAAATGGAAGAAGAATTGTTGCCGGACTTGGGTTAGAGGGATGACACAAAGTGATCAAGTTTCTGACCACTTGACTATTTTTTTGTCCCTTTAGCTGGAAGATTTTGTGAAGCTGGTTTGGATTGTGCTTGGGGTAAAATAGTCATTTAGTCTCATGCCAACAATGTATTCAATCGGAAAAAAAAAAAAAAAAAAAAAAACCTTATAGCCCTAAGACCATGAAGCCACAATGCCTATAAAAGTTGTCAAGTTATACAAGTAGGATAATTCATGATTTTCTTTCAACTGTTAAGTTGGATTTTCTCTGTTCAATGTAAAAAATAGAGTTGGGTGGTCTTGTGGTTTTCTCCATCTCGGGTCATTAACCCACTATAATTAGTGGTGTTTGGATGTAAGTTTCCACCATCAATTTTAAAACTAGAGAAGAAGAATCATTTATTTGAAATTGGATGGCTATCTTTGGTCACAACTTCAAACACCTACTATGGCTTGAGTTTGTAAGGATAAAAAATCGTTAAAGTATATTTGAGTTACTATCAATAGACAGTCCTCATGAGTTATTGACCTCTTGGCCTTTATTTTGTTTTTTTATTAATGATTTCCGTCTATTGTGTGCTATCTAAATAAGGAGCTTTTGTATTTTATGCATAATTTTGATTTTCGGTTAAGCTGTGAGTATTATAATCTTTTGCAATTTGTTGGATTATTTTACAAGAAAGGAAGTTATGATAATCTTTTTTTGTTCTTTTTTTTTTTTTTTGCTTTGTATAAAAGAATCATTATATTTGTTATCAACATGAGATGTATCTTTTAATATTGTAAATATTTTGTAGTTTAATAAATTAACTGATAGTTAGATACAAAATATAATGTAAGATTGTATGACTAACAAAGGCTCAAGATACATAGTCCATACTCCATGGACCTGTTTAGTATATAGCCAATTACACGAAACTTTTTCGTACTTGTGATATTCAGGTGAATATTTATAGCCACTTAGTGAACACAATTTACAAGATTTATATACATTCTAAAGTTTAAATGAAATTGTAGGTTGAGAGTGAACATGCTTACCAGTTCTCTCTCCAGCCCTCTGATGCACCATAGTTTATCTACAAGACTGAGTGTAACTATAACCCGTAAAAAACATATGGTTTATCATAATCCAAAAAAGTAGCTCCTGAAAAGATTAAACTAATGATGTAATTTTTAACGTCTTTTGTTAACCAGTTACTTGAACCTTGAACCTTGATGAATAGACAACATTTATTTGAATAAAGTAAGATTAATATAAACATTTTGCATGAATGCAAATAATGATAAAAATAACTATTTCAATCGAATGTCAAAGGTTTTAACCTTTCTTTAAAGAAGTTTTATAAGCTTTTTTTTACCCATAATAGCAATGCACTTATATCTGTTTACCAATAATAGCATTGTTCTTGTGTTTTTTTAATTGATAGAATCAATATCAAACAAGCAGGAAGGAAAGTTCATTGCTATTTGCCTTATATAAAATTCAAGAAAGAGCATTTCAATATTTTTGGGGATTCTTTTTTCATTGTGATCTTATAATTATTTCAAGAAATACCAAAAATACCTTTCATGGACCGTGCTAAGCACGGGCCTTAGAATATTTCTAGTATATATATATATATATATATATATATATATATATATATATATATATATTAAGCTCCTTATCTTACATCAATTGGTATTCATGGTAAGTGGACCAAATTAAAATCAAGTTTTTATGGATTAATCAGATAGATCAACTTCATCAACTTCGGTCTTTTTGAACCAGAACCTAAACCATAAATCACTTGTGAAATTGTTACACTTTTGATCGATTTAATAAGGTGTGTTCTACATCCTTTTCTCTCTTTTTCCTATATCACATCAACTTCATTTCATTTCCACTCGATCTTTCACTCATTTCTTTTAACCTGGTAAAGGAAGCTCAACTCTCAGCATCGTATTGAACAAGAGATGAGGAACCCACAGAAGAAGCATAAAAAAAAACAAATGAATGGGAACAAAACTATCAACCGAGATATTTATAACTCGTCACATATTTTTAATGTAAATCTATTTTTTTAAGCTAAAAATAATGTAAAATCTGAATTTGAGGGTAAAATTAGGCCTTTTAATTAATTCAGTAATTTGTTGTATACGAAGTTTTGATATAGTTGTGATTAGAGAGTTAATCTTAATTATTTTCATTGATTATCTTTCATTCTTTAGTGTATAGCTTGTATATAAGTATGGTGGTTGTTTATCAATAAAATACATAACAGTAATCTCTTATTATTATATGGTATCCTAGACTAAGATCGAAACATATTTTGTTCTTTCATTTTTCTAGCTTATCCAATATTTGCATTCTTATAATGTTAAAAGAATGATCTGAACTGATTATTGATGGAAAACGTAGGTTACAAAAATTCTATCCACTAAGCATAAAAACATTTAACAATTAAATTATTAGGACACATGCAACCTATGAAGGATCTATGTCTTTCACGTATAGGCAACATACTATGAACTATCAAAAGTACAAAATTTCTTATCTAAAACTGAATTCATAAGATGAAATACATACCTTATTGATTATCTAAGCAAAAAAATCAAGAAACCCTTTTGTTGATATTTTGTAAGCAAACCATCGGTCTGCGGATGGAATGTTGTGTTGAAATGAAGACGAGTACCCAACTCATCATGGAACCTCTTCCAAAACCTAGAAGTGAACTGAACATCTCTATCAGAAACCACCGAATCTGGCACCCCATGATGTGCCACAACCTCCATGATATAAATCTTAGCCAATTTCCTTATAGAAATACTCTCCTGAATCGGAATGTAATGTGCACTCTTGGTCAACCGATCCACGATGACCCAAATTGAATCCACTCCATGTGCAGTCTGGGGTAACTTTTGTGATGAAATCCACAATAATACCCTCCTATTTCTACACGGGGATCTCCAACGACTACATTTTTCCGTGTGGTCGTTGATGCTCGACATTAACTTTCCTGCAAGTCAAACACCAATCCACATACCAAGTCGCATCCCGCTTCATGCAGGGCCACCAATAATCAGGACGAAGATCCCTAAACATCTTCGTCACCCCGAGATGAATGGATAACCTATACTTGTGCGCCTCCTCCATCAGAACCTGACGCACACCGCCCTAATACGGAACCCAAACTCGCCGATGCAAAGTCAACAATCCACATCTATCATAATCGAAGGAAGCCACCTGACCCACAATACACTCACTCTTCTGGTGCTCTTCTTCATAGTCTCGATCTGAGCCTCATGAATCCACTCCAAAAGCGGAGTAATCACGATCACCTCAAACATATGTCTCTAGTCAGATTCGCGACCACCTTTATTATTATTATTATTATTATTATTATTATTATTATTATTATTATTATTATTATTATTTATATTGTTATCAAGCAGCAGGCACATGCATGGCACAACAGGGCCATGTATGGCACAACAAGGCCATGCATGACGCAACAAGAAGCATCATGTCGCAAGAGGAGAACAAGATGGTGCAAGAGGGAGTTCCATGGCACAAAGCATCCCTCTTAGCCCATCCTTTTATCAAATGGCACAACAAGGACCCCTTGTTGCTCCATATCCTTTCCAGGTGCTCCAAACCTCTTCCAGGTGCTCAAAACCTACTTGTACATGATCCGTTCCTTTAACACTTGATATGTCCATTTGTCTGATGATCCATTCCTTTCTTAGAAGATTCGTTCCTTTAGCATATGCTCCATGAACCTCAAGTTCTCCATTGAGTTTTAAGTGCTCCAAAAAGCTTCATGAACATGATCCAAATGCTCCATGTTGGACAACACTTCATACCCCATTAGAATACACTAACAAGATGAAATGGATATGATGTAATATTTATGAATGTTATTGGTAACTTGGATTCATCTTCATACGAGTTCAATTAAAGCAAATGAGAAAAAGGTTGTAGGTATGTTCATGAAACACGGATTCATGTGTGCTTCAATAGTCAAATAAGGGTTAGTATGCTTCGATATTCACATATAGGTCAGTCTTCGATTGGGTGTTTTTATATAAAACACATGAGATGTATAGATCCTTAAAGAAAGAAACTTCTTTTGTTTTATGTTTGATTTTGTTCTGAGTTAGCAAGTAAAGAGAAAGCATCTTCCAAGTGAAAAAATAATAAAGAGACCAAACGGGAGTATAGTCCACACCATAAGTTATGTAATTTACTATAAGTTTTTTTGTTTAAAAATATATATCAAAGAAGTCTCATATTATTGATTCTCTTTTATATTGGAAAAAAAGAAATTCTTATACTGATAATCAGACTAATGAGCACATGTTTATGAGAACAATAGGAAGGTGATCAAAGTATGGCAATACATCAGAACATATCAGAGTAAATCTCAAATGCGGAAAAAGATGGTGTGTGCTCTGCAATCATCTCAAGCTCTTCCCATCGATCCTGAAATACCTGAAACATAAACTGAAAACCGTAAGCACAAAGCTTAGTGAGTTCCCCAAAATACCACATACCATACATACATAATGTAACATCCAAAAATATGGTCTCAAAAGTTTCGTTTTTATAATAGATGAAATAGTATTTTCAAATATCATATATACATCTCAAAAAAATCAATGTATCAAATGTTATCAAAATCATAGTAAATATCAAATGCGGAATCCCCATGGTGTGTGTGGTGCAGTCAACTCGAGCCCTTCCCCTTGGAACCGGAAGTACCTGAAACTCAAACTAAAATCCGTAAGCACAAAGCTCATTCAGTTCCCCAAGATACCGCATACCAAACATATCACATAATGGGCCCCACCCAAAGAGATACGAGCCCCACCCACACTCGTATAGCCAACCCCGCCCAATGAGATACGGCCCCGCCCAAATAAGCAAACATATACAAACACATAAAAGTATCACATAGACAACAAGTATATCAACATAATCGTCAAGAGTCAGCCTTGGTACCTTAGACCCTCTAAACCCGGTGAGGAAAACTCACCTTGAAAAGCTAGAAAAAAAAACGAATGATCCCTGACTGTTGGTCCTACAGCTCCCCGAGCTATCAATTGCCAAAAACAACTAACTAACATTTCGGATCTACATCAATAACCAGAAATCCCTACTTGGGGGTAAAAATACTATTTTACCCCTAACATAACTTGGTCCAAGAATGAAACCCTAAATCACAATCCAATAGCCAAAAGTTAAACAATCCATCAAGGCCCAACATACGGCCCAATTTCCAGTTGGGCCCAATCTATTCGCATGGGCCTTAGCTTAAGGCCCAATAAGCTTCTCTTGCATAAAGGTTCGATTCCAGATGAAAGTAGCCCATATGAGGCCTAAACGACGCCCAAGACACAAAGTCCATAAAAGTAGCCCAAACGACGCAAAGCCCAAATCCTTTAAGTATGTGGGGCATACTCGACTGTACGCTAAGCGTACAGGATGCATGTCTTGTATGTTGTGCATACTAGCTTGTACACCCAACATACTTACCCATTAAGTCATAATCTCAATAAGCACTTGAATCCTCGACTGGAAGACAAAGGATTTGAGGAACAAAAGGGTCGAGCTGGTGAAGGTAAAGTGGCAACACCGTAAGGGCTCGGAATAGACGTAGGAGCCAGAAGAAGAGATGATGGAGCATTACCCAGAGTTATTCCCAGCAGCAGCAAACTTCGAGGATGAAGTCTAATTTAAGTGGGGGAGATTTGTAATGTCTAAGTCGTCCGGTATGTTCTTATGCGGATTACTCAAATATATATATATATATATATATATATATATATATATATATATATATATATATATATATATATTATATATATATATATATATATATATATATATATATATATATATATATATATTATGGGTGAGGATCGTATGTTGGGCGTACATAGTGTACGCACGAGGTACACATGGTGAGGCGTGAATCGTGGAAGTACCTGCGTACGTTGGGCGTACCCATGCGTACGTTAGGCGTACCCATGCGTATGTTGGGCATACCCATGCGTACGTTGGGTGTAGTCTGGCCAAAAGTAAACCCTAAATTTTAGGTTTGGCACCCTATTTAAAGAAGTTAAGTCCCTCATAACTCTCATCCTTTCAGCCTCCATTTCCCTTAGAGTGTTAGAACCAAACCCTAAACCTCTTGCATGAATTTTGAGCTTTCCTTGTGCATTTTTGGTGTTATTTAGTGGTTTTGAAGAAGAAGGTGTTTGGAGAATAAGAAAGGATGTGAAGAGAGCTTGTAGATCCAGAAGTTTAGCATCATTTTATAGGAGGTATAAAGCTTAAACATTGACCATTGCATGCTTAGATCTAGTTTTGGGGTGATTATTTGATTTAAAGGATTTTTAGTCCATATAAGTTGTCCTTTTAGGCTCTTGGAAGTGTCAGGACATAAAAAAATTAGACCTTGATTGTTTAGCCTCAACCATGCAAGTGCTAGATATCAACTAAGTGTATTTATGTGATTAATTTATGTCTTAATCCCCATCCATGCATGTAAAAGCATAAAGTTTATAACTTTATGGATTAGGACGTTTTTAGGGGCTTGGATCTTTGTTTTGGACATTAGGTCTTAATGGATTAAGTCACAAGAAGGTTTTTGGGTTGGCTGGCCAATACGCTAGGTGCATTCCCTGGTACGTTGTGCGTACTTGGTAAACCACTTGTATCCGGTCAATACCATTGTACGTTGGGCGTACATGCAGAGTATGCCGCGCATACGCATGTAGTGGACAAAAGTGATTTTTGGGCTCTTGGATGTTGGGCCTTGATTTGTTGGGCCTCAATCCCACCTGTGGATTAAGGCCTATGGGCTAAGGGATATGATGGATGGTATTTGGGTCTTATTGGACCTTATAGTTTATTTGATTGGGCTTGGACACTTTGGGTTGTTTTAAAATTGGGCTTTAGGAGGAAGAGGCCCAATAAAGCAAGGATTAGGGAATCTTTTGCCTTAATATATGAATTAGGGTTTGGAGCTTGAATTCATAATGTAATCTAATGGCTAATTAGAAATTTATGTTGTACAGTAGGGGCAAGAGTTCACAAGTCATTCGCTGAGTACGATTTGACATCCACGGTTGGAGGTGAGTTTCCTTTCATAGAATTTGTAGGTCAAAGGCACCAAGGCTGACCCACTAGTTATTATATAGTATGATGATTGTCTTTGTGATAGTTATTGGTTGTGGATGTATTATTTGACGATTCTGTGAATTATGTGTGATATTATATGGTAGTGGTAGGGGTGAAATAGACTTTGTATCCGGTTGAAATAGACCGAAGGGGCAGGTCGATCACCCATATATGCTCGGCAGTATCCGGTTGAAATAGACCAAAGTGGGTAGGACAACACTCAGATATGATTGACAATATGTTTATTTTGTATGTGGCATGGTGAGGGAACTCACTAAGCTTTGTCATTACAGTTTCAGTTTGTGTTTGAGGTACTTCCAGATCGAAGGGAAAAGGGCTGACATGATCAAATCTCATCACACTATGATTTTCCGCAGTAGAGATTTTGGGACTTATGCTTTGATAATACTTTTCTATGTTTTGTTTTGATTAAATACTATGATCATCGTATGTTCACATTGCTTTTGAAATTGATGATGTTTTGGGATATGAGTTTGGTAACTTTGAAAATGAAATTTTTGGGTTGTATTTTTGGGATGTTACACTATGAAGGATCTATATATTTCATGTAAAGGCAACATACTATAAACTATCCAAACTACAAAACTTCTTATCTAAATCTGATTTCATAGGATGAAATACATACCTTATGTAACAGCCCAAAAATTTAGGTAAAAAAATTTCATTTAATATTTAGAAATTACAATCGTGTTTGTTTTCCAAAATTACATTACATCAAATCATATCCAAAAGATCAGAGTATCCAAAATTACATTACACAAAACATACAACCACATAATACCATGCAACACAAACACACATACACACACACACACATATATATATATATATATATATATATATATATATAAATATAATTGCCATGGACTCCCTCCATGGTCTTCACCTGGAATGTCATGGGCTCCCCTCATGTTTTGATAACCAAGTGTCATGGGCTCCCCTATGGTCTTTACCTGGAATGCCATGGGCTCCCCCATGGTTTGACAACCAAGTGTCATGGGCTCCTCTTATGGTTTCACATAATTCAATGCATGCCAATTAACAAAAACATTGCATATCAACTATAAATACCACATATCAAGTAATGGGTCGGCATTGGTGCCTTCGATCCATTGGTATAATGAGAAGACTCACATCAGTCTGCTGAAAAAAAAAATAGTTGCTCGGCTACCAATCCAAAATCTCACACTAAATAAATATACAAATAACCCTTATTAGGATTATGAAACAACCTAGTCAAGGGCCCAAATCCTAAGTCCAAGTTCCTCTATTATGGCCCAAAAGTCTTTCTGTAACATCCCGACTTCCAGGTATGAGATTTAGTGCTTAAAAGGTAAATTCCCCTCAGAAATCATCAAGTTGATGGCGTCAACTCGACGTGTTGGAAGCTATTAGGCCGCAGATATTTTTGGACCAACTCGACGAGTTGTTAAGGAAAACTCGACGAGTTGGTGTCTAATTAAGAAACCCTAATTTTTAGGGTGGTGAACCCTATTTAGAGGCCTAATACCCTTTGGGTGGTCTCCTTATCCACCCTCTCTGTCTAGAAAAACCCTAATCCGTACTTTCTGTCCCATATTGAGTGTGTGTGATCTTGAAGAGTGTTTTCTTGGTGTTCTTTTGAAGGGATTGAAGTTGGTGGTGCCTAGCTTGAAGGGGGAGCTTTAGATCCAGAATCTCCTTGAGTTTAGCTACTCTTTTGAGGTAAAAAGTCAAAAACCTGCTCATCTATTGCTTAGATCTCTTCCTTGGAAGTTTATTGTTATTTTTGGCTCATTTTGGGATCGTTCTTGGGATTGAGCATTTCATGAAGTTATCACTTCAGATCTAGACGTTTTATGGCCTCATTGGACTTAAAGTTGCAAGCTTTATCAAGTTCAATGCCCCCTTCACGCTTTAGGTCCCTTATTAAGCCTTTCTTAAGTATTGGAGCCATTTTATGGAATGCATGGATGTAAACTTAGAAACTTTACATGGTATTTCAGCTCTTGGGTATCATATTTATAGTTTAAGGTATTCGATTCGATAGAAGGGGTTGAATATGTTAAGAATGGGAAAACTCGACGAGTTGGCTCGGGTTTTCCCGCTTCTCTGGATACTGTAGGAACTCGATGAGTTGGTAAGTGCACTCGACGATTTGGATCAACATGGACTGTTGACCTTGACTATTGACTTTGACTTTGACCATGGTTGACCAAGTTTGACTTTGAGAGCATTTTTGGTATTTCGAGGTTTTGATAGAAATGGTCACATAGTGGTTGTAGGCATTTGAGTCCGGAGCTGAGTTATGGAGTTGGATTTTATTGGTTCAACACTACTTGTGATGTGAGTTTTCCTCACTGTACTTATGGGTCGAAGGCACCAATGTTTACCCTTTTGGATCGACATCATGGTTTATCTTACGATTGAGTGTTGTTATGATCTATTAGATCGATATCCTGGTAGATAGGATGATGCTATGTTCAGTGATATAAGCTTCATTGTTGATTTATTATGTGTTTATGAGTTATGTATATGTCGACATGTATGTGTGTGATTAGGTTGAGGCGGTTCTGCTTTGTGTTGAAGGCCAACAATGTGACATCCCCATTTTCATGGTCAGAAAAGACCGATTTTGTTTATGCTTGTTTAAAAATCAGAGTAATATTTTTCATAAAAGTGTTGCGGAATTTGTTCCCAAAATAAAATATGATAAAGATTTATCAAAGCATTTCCGTAGAAATGTATTTCATTAAAAAGACTCGAGATGTCATGTTCAATACAGATCGAAAGCATATACAGTACAATATAAGCCTTACTACATTATTTCATATCTACAAGCCTATATCCGTAATCCCTCATCCAAAACATCACATCTATGCTCGAGCGCCACTACCTGCAATACATGAAACTGAGTGGGTCAGGCTTGGAAGCATGGTGAGCACATAGGGTTTTCAACCCATAATAAATAAGTTTATTAATTTCGTCAACCAACAATAACCGGGTTACCCGTTCCCATTATCCTCACATTACGTCCCTAAAACACCTATCATAAGAGACCTAGACTAAGGATCAACATCGGGATGGACACTAATACTAAGGGGATTCCTCAGCAATAAATGACCTTAAGGTAACATGTGGGGGATGGAGTACACCGATGAACACGTCGTTCAAAAACACCTACAAGCTGTGAGCATGCTAGCGTTCCACTGGACTGTCTAGAAGAGTCTGTGGTCATCATCTATACTCCGCTAGATGATAGAATCAACAAAAACAACATCGAGGTCCCTCATCATTTTATCACACATTGTCTTAATAAATCTACCCATGTTTTACTTCAACATTTTTGTAGATATAAAATACTTACACAATTTAAATCATTTGAAATATGTATAAAATCATTCATCCAACATAGACAGCAAGTATTCAGATAATATGCACACATAACATGTAATTTATATATAATACTTCATATCTATGTGTAAGATGAAAGTGACTATGCACTCACCTGTCAAGGTGGTGATTCTGAACTTAGACACCGCTTCGTTACTCTTGAAATAATTTCCTTCGTCAAAACCTAGTATCATTACCATTAGGGTTTAGTCTATCATTCACTGAGACTAATTAATAGTCTATATATTATTACTATTATATAATCTTTAAACAATACTTATATAACTCATAATAATAGCCCATGTACTTATTATAAGTTCCTAATAACGTTACTATAATTAATTAGAAGCTATATTAAAAATAGCATAGGCATAGCTCACATATAGTGGGTTTTATAGAAAATCGGACTTCGCTTGGAGCAGCGTTTCTAAACCGAAAGACCCGTTTTTTTCTTGGGACTCCGGGAGCCTCGGGGCTTCCTTCGGGTGCTAGGGGTTCACCTAGGCTTTAGGGGTTAGAAACCCTAGAGAGAGAAAGAAATTAGAGAGAGACTGAAGAAATGAGTGATAAATCTGGAACATTTCGTATGGTATTTATAGGGCTAGACTTCGGATCTACGTTGCGCGTTCAGCAACATTACGATGCGCGTAGCTTCGGATAAGGGTCCTGCTCGCATACAGCTGGCTCGCACCCGGACTCGGAAGGGATAAGGCCAAGGTAAACTGGGCATACCCAACCTCGGACGCGGGGCGTAGCAAAGGGTGATGCGTCATTCATCAGATGGGAGACTGATCTTCATCGGACGGCCCAGACCAAGCCACATCATCACTATCGCAACAGGTTTCGCAAATTGCACCCTCAACTTTAAAAAATCGTATCTTTTGCATACAGGCTCCATTTTCGACGTTCTTTATATCCACGCGTAGGCGGGAACGTACTCTACAACTTTTGTTTAGACTCCGTTGGCTAATTTTGATATTATTTTAAGTTTTATATTTTAACAGGCGGGACATGATTGGTCTGTTAAAAATCAATAACTTCTTCATTCGACGTTCGTTTTCGCCTATATTTTTATCGTTACACTACTATTAACGGGATCTTCGATTCTCATTTAGGTCATGTCGGCTAAATACCGCTCGTTCTAATATTTGAACTTCGGGTTGTACACTGCTAAGTCGAAACATCGAAAATCATAACTTCCTCATACGAAGTCAGATTTGGGCATTCCTTTTATGGACGCTCTTAGTTTAACGTATTCTACGACTTTCATTTAGATCGCTAAGGCTAAAACTCGCTCTATCGTAAATTCATTATATACGCTTCTCGGTGTCGTGTCGGTTCCGTCGCGAAACTTCGACGGGTCATAACTTCTTCGTTATACCTCGGATTTCGGCATTCTTTATATCTCCGGAATCCTTGTTTCGACCATTACAACTTTATGTAAAGATATAGGTCTTATATCACACTCTAATTTTGATGCTTATTTTTATTCTATATTTATTATACATTTATAAATAAGTAATAAGCACATAAATGCACATAATACTCCAATAATTCATCTTTATTGCTTCAAAAAGAGTTACAATAGTTGAGCTAGACTATTACATTATCTAAAATGATTTGCCCTAAAACCCGGGCGTTACAATTCTCTCCTCCTTAGGACGATTCTGTCCCGAAATCATGCATCAGCAAACAGATGTAGGTAGCAACTCATCATGTCACTTTCTGTTTCCCAAGTGAGATTTGGCCCATTTGTATGTTTCCAAGAGACTAGCACTAAGTTGACCATATTGGGTCATAACTTCTTAGTCTTACGGTCAACAATTGCCTAAGGCTCTTCAATCAGCCTCTTATTCTCATCCATTCTTAACTTTGAGATTGGAATTATGTCGGGAACTTCTCCCGTGAAGTTCCTCAAATAACACACATGGAAAGTGTTATGAATACCATCTAGTTCTTCGGGTAATTCAAGCTTGTAAGTTTGGTTCCCAATCCTCTGAAGAACTTTGAACGGTCCAATGAACATTGGACTCAACTTTCCTCGTTTCCCAAATCTTATAAGTCCCTTCCATGGTGAGACTTTAAGCAAAACTGAATCCCCAACTTCGAAGGTCATCGACCGTCTCTTATTGTCAGCATAGCTCTTCTAACAATCCTGAGATGCTAACATTCTTTCCCTAATCACCTTTAAATTTTTAGTACTTTCATGGACTATCGCGGGGACCATAAACTGCTTTTCTCCCGCCTCAAGCCAATAAGACGGTGTACGACACTTCTGTCCGTACAAAGCTTGATAGGGTGTCATCTTGATGCTCGAGTGGAAACTATTGTTGTAGGAGAATTCTACCTAAGGTAAGTGCTCATCGTAGTTACCTTGGAATTCCAGGGTACATGCTCTCAGCATATCTTCTAGTGTTTGAATCATTCTTTCGCTCTGACCATCAGTCTGCGGATGGTAAGCAATACTCAAACACAACTTTGTACCCAATTCCTCTTGTAGACTTCTCTATAACCTTGACGTGAAACAATTATCATGATCTGATACAATCGTAAGAGGAACACCGTGAAGTCTTACAACTTCCTTCACATAAGCATTTGCGACTTTATCTATAAACCTCCTTTTGTTGGCTGCTATGAATTGTGCACTCTTAGTGAAACGATCCACGACCACCCAAATCATGTCGTGACCATTCTTCGTCTTGGGTAGTTTAGTCACAAAATCCATGGTGATGTCTTCCCATTTACCCATGGGTACGGGTAAAGGTTCTAAACTCCCATACGGTTTTTGATGTTGTGCCTTAACTCTTACACAAGTCACACACTCGGCCACATACTTCGCAACATCGAGCTTCATCGTCGGCCACCAGTAGTAGGGTTTTAGGTCCATATACATTTTAGTGCTCCCGGGATGAATTGAGTACATGGTCTTGTGCGCTTCTTCCATCAGAAGATCTCTTATCCCTCTCGTCTTAGGTACCCAAATTCGATCTTGGAATACCTTCAGCCATTGACTATTTGTACCGAATTCTAACATCTTACCCAACTGTTCTACCTTTGGGTCATTCATCGCTATAGCTTTTTCTTGAGCTTTCTTGATACTTTCCACAATCGTCGAGACAACTTCTATTCTCAACGCTCTTGGCCTTTTCCTTTTAAGATTGACTTTCCGACTAAGAGCATCAACGACAACATTTGCTTTACCAGGGTGGTAAAGTATCTTACAGTCATAGTCCTTGAGTAATTCCAGCCAACGTCGTTATCTCATGTTCAATTCCTTCTGATTAAAGAGATACTGGAGACTCTTATGATCAGTGAAAGTCTTGCACTTTGTACCATAGAGATAATGCCTCCATATATTTAGAGCAAAAACTACCGTTGCCAACTCCAAATCATGAGTGGGGTAGTTCTTTTCGCGCTCCTTCAATTGTCGAGATGCATATGCTATCACATTTTCTCTTTGGGTCAGAACGCAACCCAACCTGAATTCAGATGCGTCACTATAGACCGCAAAGTCTTCAACTCCATCGGGTAGAGAAAGAATCGGTGCTTCACATAACTTCTTCTTTAGCTTCTCGAATGCTACTTCGTGCTTCTCGCTCCATGTATAAGTAGCTCCTTTATGAGTCAAAGTTGTCAATGGAGTAGCTATCGAATAAAAGTCTTGGATAAATCATCGGAAATATCCAGCTAATCTCTGAAAGCTTCAAATCTCTGTGGGACTTTTTGGTCGTTCCCACTTCATTACAACTTCGATCTTTGCTGGCTCAACCATTATCCCTTCTTGGTTAACCACATGACCTAAGAATTGGACTTTTCGGATCCAAAAATCACATTTTGAGAACTTTGCATAAATTTTCTCCCTCTTCAACACTTCCAAAACTTCTTGTAGATGCTTGTCATGTTCCTCCTGACTTTTCGAGTAGACGAGAATGTGAACTATGAACATTATCACATATTTATCGAGGAATGGTTTACAAACCCTGTTCATCAAATCCATGAATGTTGCTAGAGCATTGGTTAGTCCGAACGACATAACCAAGAACTCATAGTGTCCATATCTTATTCTGAATGTAGTCTTCTCGATATCCTGCTCTCTCACCTTCAGCTGATGATATCCTGACCTCAGATCGATCTTTGAGAAATGGCTCGAACCTTGCAGCTGATCGAATAGGTCATCAATCCTTGGCAATGGATACTTGTTCTTCACCGTTGCCTTGTTCAGCTGTTGGTAGTCTATACACATTCTCATGCTTCCGTCCTTCTTTTTCACAAATAACACCGGAGCTGCCCAGGGTGATGAACTAGGTCGAATGAAACCGTTGTCCAACAATGTAACAACGTAAATTTTCAAAAAAAAAATCATTTTTAAAACATACATTTACTCATAAAATAATGTCAAAACATAACGTATCAAATGTTATCATCACAAAACATATCCCATAATCTCAAAACATAAACTCCACAAGTGTGTCCGGATCATGCCGACGTCTTCCCGCGATCATCATTAGGACCTGAAACACATAACACAACAACTGTAAACATAAAAGCTTAGTGAGTTCCCCAAAATACCACATACACACATAAGCCACTCAAGGCTACAGTACGACCCTCCGATCGATGTGTCTCAGCGGGACCCTCCAGTCCCGTAGCTAGTTGGACCCTCTGGTCCGGTCATAGCTCGTCGGACCCTTCGGTCCGGTCTGTATCGTTGGACCCTCCGGTCCGGTCTATACAACATATAGCATACATATAACAAAATGCACATAATCTCATACATACACATAGCATACAAGACCCTCCATTATGCACATAGATACCACTATAGGTAATGTATAGTGAGAGGACTCACCTCAGATAACTCGGATAATCTCGCACACGAATATACTGATCTATCCCCCGCCTAATCACAGACGTAGTATCCTAAAATAAATAATGGATCTCAAAGGCTAGATTAAATCCCTTCCTACAATCATACAGAAGGGTAAAAGACCATTTTACCCCTCCCTGATCCAAAAGTCCAAAAGTTGACCAAAACCCTAAAAGTCAACAGGGGGCAGTACGCAGCGCGTACCATCTCTGTACGCGGAGCGTACGCCTTAACATTCCTTTTATATTGTACAAGCCACAAATTAGGGTTTGCATCTGGGCCCACTACGCCCAGCGTAACCCTGGGTATGCCCAGCATACCTAGGCGAGACCGCGTCCAACTTAAGCGTGTGAGTATGCGCAGCGTACTCTTCAGTACGCCCAACGTACTCATTTGCCCTAATATTTCTTTTAACTGTTAACTTGACAACTTGGAAAAAGAAGAAGGATCCAAGAGACACACCTGAATTTCGGGATGTTACAATTCTCCCCCACTAGAACCAGACTTTGCCCTTGAAGTCTCATGTCACAAACAACTCCGAATGCTACTCCCGCATTTCTGACTCCAGCTCCCAAGTCAGCTCGGACCCTCTCCGATGTTGCCATTGGACCTAAACCAGAGGCACCTCCTTGTTCCTCAGAACCTTGATCTTCCGATCCAGGATCGCAATCGGTCTCTCAACATAATTCAGGCTCGCATCCACATGAATATCCTCCAGTGGCACCACCGTCGACTCGTCGGCTATACACTTCCTCAACTAAGACATGTGGAAGGTATCATGTATCTGGCTCAACTCCGCAGGTAGCTCCAAACCATACACTACCCTGCCCACCCTCGCAGTCATCCTAAACGGACTAGTGTACCGGGCCCCCAGGTTGCCCCTCTTCCTGAATCGAATCACCCCTTTCCAAGGAGACACCTTCAGGAGTATGAAGTCTCATACCTGAAACTCAAGCTCGGATCGTCTCCTATCCGCATAACTCTTTTGGCGACTTTGAGATGTCATCAACCTCTGCCTGACCTGCTATATTTGCTCAATCGTCTGAAACACTATCTCAGTGCTGCCCATTACTCGCTACCCTACCTCTCCCCTGCAGATGGGAGTCCGACACCTCCTCCCATATAACAACTCGAAGGGAGGCATACCAATACTCGAATGGTGGCTGTTGTTATAAGAAAACTTAGCAAACGGCAAGTACGTGTCGCAACATCCTCTAAAGTCCAATACACATGCTCGAAGCATGTCCTCGAGCGTCTGAATCATCCACTCACTTTGTCCGTCAGTCTGTGGGTGGTAGGCGGTACTGAAATGCAGTCTCGTACCCAACTCCTCATGGAACTTCTTCTACAACCTGGAAGTGAAGCGTACATATCGATATGACACAATCGAGATCGGCACCCCATGTTGCACTACCACCTCCCTCATATACACCTCTGCCAACCTCTCTGCAGAAAAGCTCTCATTGATAGCAATGAATTGAGCGCTCTTTGTCAACCGGTCAACGATCACCCAAATTGCGTTAACACCTCTCATGGTCCTCGGAAATTTGTTGATAAAATTCATAGAAATTTGTTCCCACTTCCACTAGGGAACCTCAAGTGGCTGCAACTTGCCATGCGGACGCTGGTGCTTGGCCTTAACCCTGCGACAGGTCAAGCACCTCTCAATGAACCAAGCCATATCCCTCTTCATACACGACCACCAGTACTCTCTCTTCAGGTCCAAATACATCTTAGTGGCCCCTGGATGAATCGAAAACCTCGATCTATGCGCCTCCTCCATCAAAATGGTATGCGTTCCACCCGTAAATGGTACCCAAATACGACCCTGAAAGGTCAAAAGCCCTCGGCTATCGGTAGCAAACTCAGATACCTGCCCGATCACCAGCTCTCTCTTGCAGTTCTCCAGTAACGTGGCCTCCGCCTAAGCCTCCCGAATGGTGTCCAACACCGACGTCATAACTATCAACCACATACAGATATCTCGGATTCAGGCACTCTCTGCCTTATGGCTCAGAACATCAGCTACAACATTAGCTTTGCCCGGGTGGTACATGATCTCACAATCGTAATCCTTTACCCCATCCAACCATCTCCTCTGGCGCATATTCAGGTTGGGATGATCCATTAAAATACTTAAAACTCTTGTGGTCCGTGTATATGGTACACCGAACACCATACAGGTAGTGACGCCAGATCTTTAGAGCGAACACCACTGCCCCAACTCCAGTCTCCAGATATTGGGTGGGATACCTCGTCTCATAAGGCTTTAGCTGCCTCGATCCATATGCTATCATGTGCCCTCTCTGCATAAGCACTGCACCTAAACCCGATATCGATGCGTCACAATATACCACAAAATATTCCATTCCATCCGGGAGGGCTAATACCGGGGCTTCGCATAATCTCCGACGAAGCGTCTCGAATGAGGCATGTTGCTCGGACCCCAACCAAAAGTTACGCCCTTCTGGGTCAACCTGGTGAGAGGAACCGTAATCTTGGAGAAATCCCTGATAAATCTCCAAAAGTAACTGGCCAATCCCAGAAAGCTCTTGATCTCGGTGGGGGATCTCGGTACCCCCCAAGCTCATCACCGCCTCAATCTTGGCCGGGTCAACCAATATCCCTTTCTGGTTAATGAGGTGTCCCAAGAACTGGACCTCTCGCAACCAGAAATTACACTTGGAGAATATGGCAAAAAGCCTCTCCATCCTCAATACCCCAAGAATTTCTCTCAAATGCTCCTCATGCTGCTCTCTAGATATCGAGTACACCAATATGTCATCGATGAACACGATCACTGAACGATCCAACATTGGCCTGCACACCCTATTCATGAGATCCATGAACGCTTCTGGTGCATTGGTGAGCCCAAAAGGCATCACCACGAACTCGTAATCCCCATAACGAGTTCTGAACGCCGTCTTATGGATATCCTCATCCCGCATTCTCATCTGATGATACCCAGATCTCAAATCAATCTTGGAGAACCAAGATGCTACTTGCAATTGATCGAATAGATCATCGATCCTCGGTAAAGGATAACGGTTCTTGACTGTCAACTTGTTCAACTCCCGGTAATCAATGCACATTCGGTGTGAACCATCCTTCTTCTTTACAAAAAGGATCGGCGCTCCCCAAGGCGAGCTACTCGGTCTGATAAACCCTTTCCCCAGCAGCTCCAGAAGCTGTAAGGATAACTCTTGTATCTCTGGTGGTGCAAGGCGATAGGGTGCCTTGGAAATAGGCGCCGCTCCCGGAACTAAATCAATGCGAAACTCCACTTGCCTCTCGGGAGGCACACCCGACAACTCCTTGGGGAAAACGTCCGAGAACTCTCGCACTATCGGTACCTCATCAACCGATCTCGGCCTCTCCGCTGCCACTCGTGTGTCCATCACGTAAGCCACAAACCCACTACAGCCCTGCTGTAGACTCTACCTCGCCCTAGCAGCCAAACATAATGTTGACTCAGAATGGGTACCCTCACCGTACACCGTAAGTACTCCCCCACTAGGGTCTCGTATCGTCACCAACTGTCGCTCGCAGTCTATAACAGCCCCAAAATGGCTTAACCAATCCATGCCCACTATAACACAAATGTCCCCCATCGCAATCGGGACCAGATCAATCGGGAACTCAACACCGAAGATCTCGAGTCCACATCCCCGAATCACATCAGTAGCCATAACATCGGGTGCTGCACGGACCTCCTCCGTTGTCAACTGAAAGGCTCTCCAGCAAGCCATCGGTGCCTCGGCCTTCGTTGGCCGGATCTCGGTAGCTCGGGCAGCAGGTGCAGATACCTATGTCGATACCTGCTATAACTATGGGCACTCGACCTTTTGATAGCCGGTCTGGTTGCAATGAAAGCAAACCGAGAATCCCTTGCGGCAATCCCTCGCATAATTCCCCTCCTTCCCACACTTGTAACTCACCCCAACTCTACACGCCCCTTGTGACTCTTGCCGCACTTCCCACAAGTGCGGCCCTTCGGACCCCCGGATCTCGAATCAGCGGGCTTTTCCTGCTTGGCCACCGGCTGCGCCTGCACCGGTTGCCTATCCCTCCTCTAAGACTCGGCCTCCTCCCTGACCTGAATCTCCAACTCAATCTCCTTCTTCCAGGCATTTTCCTGGAGCTCAGCAAATGTCTGGTATGATGAGTTCGCCACAAACTCACGAATATCCCTGCTCAGAATGCTCAAGTACCGACTCATACGTGCCTGCTCGATAGACACGTGCTCAGGGAAAAACAATGCCCTCTCATGAAACATCCTCGTAATCACTGTCATAGACTCAGTTCCCTGCTTGAGGGACAAGAACTCCTGGGCTAGATGTTCCCTCTCCAGAGGGGGAACATACTCATCTCAGAACATTGCGGTGAACCTCTCCCAGGTCATTGCGGTAAGCTCTGCAGTAGTGAAGTCCGCCGTCACAAACTTCCACCAGTCCTTCGCCCCCACGCAAAGTTGGTTCAGTGCAAACCGAACCTTAGATGCTCCGAACACGAGCAAGTGTAGAAGCATCCCTCGATGTCAGAAATCCATCTTACCGCAGCAATCGGATCCTAAGTCCCACCAAACTCTGGTGGCTTCGTGTTGCTGAACTCCCGGTACAGCAACAAGTCACCTCCCTGTGGTATTGCAGCAGCAACGGCTGCGGTGGTCGCAGCAACAACAACATCAGTAAGAGCGGCATACCACTCATCAAAAGTCTCGATCAACGTGGTCATGATAGACCCAAACATCTCTGGAATCTCGGCTCGAATCGTCGTTGCCACCTCATCGTGGATCATCTGAAGAAGCTCCTCGTCACTCGCGTCGCTCGTCTCAGGTCTATGGCGTGTCCCAACCATGATGTCTATGAAATACAACATAAAAATGTCAGAGACTCACTCGAGTGTACTCGCATTCGATAACTCAACCCTACTTGCTCCTTGGTACGACCAAGGAGTCTTACTTGGACTGCGCACTAATCCGATGTCTCCAGTAGTACGGGCCCTATACTACCTTCCACACCGCATCAACATTTATCCCAAGTCCTCCTCCTAGGATCCCAAATCACAAGTACTCTATATCTCGCTAGGCATAGCCTTCCCTTCGCTAGACTTCTCATAAACTCCTCACTCCTACCTACTCACTCTCGAAGCATCTCATAGTAGCAGCAATCTCCTAGGCTAAGGCATCACAAATCAGACTACTCTAGTCCTATATATGAATACCTAGCCTACTCTAGCATGCAATCATATCATATCATAACTTTTAACACATAATGTAAGGGTATTTTGGGAAATCACCGTTCGGGCGATGACTGATCATACACACTACTCTGCTCTGCTTGTTCCAAAACCTTTTATCCTTTTAGAAAAATTGTTTGATTTCTGAAAAAAAAAAATCTCAAATCCTCAGTCTGAGTTCAGATACACCCGAAGGTGCATCCGAATCCCTCAAACCAAGGCTCTGATACCAACTTGTAACAACGTAAATTTTCAAAACAATTTTTCATTTTAAAACATATATTTACTCATAAAATAATGTCAAAACATAACGTATCAAATGTTATCATCACAAAACATATCCCAGAATCTCAAAACATAAACTCCACGAGTGTGTACGGATCATGCCGGCGCCTTCCCGCGGTCATCACTAGGACTTGAAACACATAACACAACAACTGTAAGCCTAAATGCCTAGTGAGTTCCCCAAAATACCACATACACACATACGCCACTCAAGGCTATAGTACGAACCTCCAGTCGATGTGTCTCAGCGGGGCCCTCCAGTCCCGTAGCTAGTTGGACCCTATGGTCCGGTCATAGCTCGTCGGACCCTTCGGTCCGGTCTATATCGTTGGACCCTTCGGTCCACTCTATACAACACATAGCATACATATAACAAAATTCACATAATCTCATACATACACATAGCATACAAGACCCTCTGGTCTACACATAGATACCACTCTAGGTAATGTATAGAGAGAAGACTCACCTCGGATAACTCGGATAATCTCGCACACGAATATATTGATCTAGCCCCCACCTAATCACATAAACAGTATCCTCAAATAAATAATGTTTCTTAAAGGCTAGATTAAATCCCTGCCTACAATCCTACGGAAGGGTAAAAGACCATTTTACCCCTCCCTGACCCAAAAGTCCAAAAGTTGACCAAAACCCTAAAAGTCAACGAAAGTCAACGGGGGGCTGTACGCGGGGTGTACGTCGTCGATCCATAATCGGGGTCTCAACCCCTTACGCTACACGTTCTGAGAGTTATGCCCAACGTAAGTCTCAGTTTCAACCTTTCTTGGATTTTAGTCTTGAACGATTAAGACATAAACTCAAACTCCATATCTAACTTCTCTAATACGACTTAATCCATAAATTCGAGACTTTAAGCCTTTGCATGGCTGTAAAGGTCCCTAATCACTCTAATACCTTTCCTTCTTCCTCATAAAGTCTAGATCTCATGCATGGCTCAATATTCACGTCCAAGATTGGATTTTTATGAACATACAACTCATATTACCCTGAAATATGGTAGATCTAGGCCAATGGAGACCACTTGCTCATAAAGTCTCCACCTTGGGACCAAAAACCCTAAAAATTGGTCCAAGAAGCACAAATCACAAATGACAAGGAAAGCTTTGAGCTTTTTACCTTAGAAAGAAGCTTCAACATCTGAAGAACTCAGATCTACTCTTATCCACCAATGTCTAGCTCCTAAAATGGCCTCCTCTTTTCTTTCACCACCTTGAAATGGCACATTGAAACTTAGAACACACACACAAGCTAGGAACGAAGGGTAGCTCACTATTAGGGTTTCACTCTCTGAAATGGTGGCTGAGGATAAGGCCTTAACATTCCTTTTATAGTGTACACGCCACAAATTAGGGTTTGCATTTGGGCCCGTTATGCCCAGCGTACCTAGACGAGTCCGCATCCAATTTAAACACATGAGTACACGTAGCGTACTCTTCAGTACGCCCAGCGTACTCATTTTCCCTAATATTTCTTTTAATGGTTAACTTGTCAACTTGGAAAAAGAAAAAGGATCCAAGAGACGCACCTGAATTTTGGGATGTTATAAACAACTCCTGAAGTTGCATCATAAGCTCCTTCATCTCAGTCGGTGCTAGTCGGTATGGTGCTTTTTCTATTGGTGTCGTCCCTGGTAACAAGTCTATTCGGAACTCTACTTGTCTATCAGGTGGTAATCCGGGAAGATCTTCGGGAAAGAGTTCCGGATAATCATACACGACTATTATATTCTGCACCTCCTTCTTTTCCTTCATAGAACTGATTACAAATGCCAAGTATGATGCACATCCCTTGGACAAACATTTTCCGGCTTTCATCAGGGAGATGATTCCAGAATTCACTATGCGTTTGTCCCCGTACACCAAAAATGAATCTGTTCCAAGTGGGTTCACCCTTACTATCTTCTTCATGCAAAGAATCTCAGCATCGTTGGTGCTAAGCCAATCCATTCCCAAAATGAAGTCAAAACCGTTTAACTCTATGGGTAGTAGCTCCTCGTGGAATTCGTTTCCTTTTAGGTCGATGTCGACGTTCCTAATACGATCACTAACAGGTACGAACTTGCCACTGACAACTTCCATAACTAAGGAATTATCAAGTTTCTCTATGGGCAATGCTAGTTTCCCACCAAACTTATGTGACACAAAGGACTAGTTTGCTCCGGAATCAAACAGTATATTGGTAGGCAAACCATTTACAAGAAAGGTACCTGAAGCGACGTTTGTTGCCACTTTCGCAGCCTTGAGCATCATCTGGAAGGCTCTTCCCTTCGGCTTCGGTGGCATAGTGCCCAAGTTTTCCATATTTGAAACTAGTGATTCCTCCGTCACATTTCCCCTGGTGCTTCTTCTTGCACTTGTCACACCATTTTGCTTCACCTCCTCCAGACTTCTGCGTACCAGACCTTGAGAACTTGTTTTTCTTAGTGAATTTCGACAACCCATCAAATTTCCTTTTCTCTCCTACCTCCGCTCTCTCCATACCCTTCTCTCATATCTGGGTCTCCACATTCTTAGTAGCCCAGATGACAGCTTTTAGAGTGGTTGTTTGCTTCACCATTGGACCGAAGTCCACTGGTAATCCGAGGGAAAACTTGTTAACCTTGGAGAGTTCAGTTGGGACGAGGTGAGGAACAAGCTTCATTTTCTCTGTAGAACATGCAATGTATTCAGTAACGCTCATCCATACCTTCTTCAGATTCTGGAACTCATTGTTGATTTCCAGAAGATCCTGCTCAGAGCAGTATTGCATCTTTAGCTGTACCATAAAATCCTCTCAAGACATCGCTCGCTTCACCCTTGGGCATTGAATCAACTAGTAACTTCCACACGCTTAGTACTCCAGATTTTAACAAAGGAACCACGAGAGCGGTCTTCTACCTATTGCTATACTCACAACTCTCAAACATTGTCTCCATCTCAGAGATTTATTTCATGACTTCCACTGGTGTCGGGAATCCAGATAGACACGGTGGTTTGGATGCCATGAAATCCTTATACTTGCATCCATATCCATCATTTCCACCATCCTGATTCTTTCGGCGAACGATTAGTAGGTTGGCTTGACCAACAGTCCCACTGTAGTTACCTCATTCTGACTGCCCATCATTCAGTTCGGGTTGTTCGATTGGTATGGTAGGTTCCACTCGTTTCTGTTGGAGTAAACTACTGGTTTCCTCCATTTGACGATCCAACATCATTTGGATCATCGCTTGTACTTCGGCCATCGTGATTGGCTCAGGAGCGGCTACCACAACCGGTATTTGTTCAATCACAGGTGGTTGATTTCTATTCCCATTCGCATTCCCAGCTTCACTGTGGGTTCTTGCCATTTTGATATATACACCGAATAAGGTGAATTTAGATCCTTTATTTAGGATAGAAGTTTAAATCATCCTTATCCCTCTGAAACATTTACATGCTAGTTCTAATATCGTAGTCATACATTTAGAATCCAAAACACATAAGGTTTCCAGATCTGGTCGGCAACAGACCATAGATGCGAACAAATAATAGCATATCAGGCACAAAGCATTTAGCACATAAAAGCATTTTAGGCACAATTCCTAAAATAAGCTAGTGCTCACATCTCACAATCATCGCTTAGCATTCTAAGTTTACGTCTAGAAATCTTACAAATTCCTAGTTCGCTTAAACTAATGCTCTGATACCAACTGTAACATCCCCATTTTCATGGTCAGAAAAGACTGATTTTCTTTATGCCTGTTTATAAATCAGAGTAATATTTTTCATAAAAGTGTTGCGGAATTTGTTCCCAAAATAAAATATGATAAGGATTTATCAAAGCATTTCCGTAGAAATGTATTTCATTAAAAAGACTCGGGATGTCATGTTCGATACAGATCAAAAGCATAAACAATACAATATAAGCATTACTACATTATTTCATATCTACAGGCCTATATTCGTAATCCCTCATCCAAAACATCACATCTATGCTCGAGCGCCACTACCTGTAATACATGAAACTGAGTGGGTCAGGCTTGTGAGCTTGGTGAGCACATATGGTTTTCAACCCACAATAATAAGTTTATTAATTTCATCAAACAACAATAACCTGATTACCCGTTTCTGTTGTCCTCACATTATGTCCCTAAAACACCTATCATAAGGGACCTAAACTAAGGATAAACATCGGGATGGACAATAATGCTAAGGGGATTCCTCAGCAACAAATGTCCTTTAAGGCAACAATGTGGTGGATGTAGTACACCAGTGAACACATCGTTCACAAACACCTACAGATTGCAATCCTGCTAGCGTTCCACTGGACTGTCTAGAAGAGTCCGTGGTCGTCATCCATACTCCGCTAGATGACAGAATCAACAACAACGTCGAGGCTGATGGGTCTTATACAAACAATCCTATGTGTGCATGCAACCCTAGTATTGGATCTATGTTTTCACTATTATTTATACAACTTTATGAACACAAAAAGAAACCTGGCATGCTACTATAATTTTCGAAATTCATATATAAAGCTAGAATACATACCTTTTGTTGTTATATAGCAATAACAACTAGTTCCTTGAATTTCCTTAGCTCTTGAAAGCAAGTACCACAAGTGTAGTACCTCTAATGGAGTCACAAACACCATATGCAACTTGGATGAAGAGGAGAAGAAAAAGAGGCACCAAAAACGGCTGGAAACCCTAATGGAAGTGTTGTTCACGTTTTTGGGGCTTAAGGGTCCCTTTTATACATGTAGGCTATTAGGGTTTACAACTAGGAAACCCTAATCTGACTGCTTAGGCCCTAAGCAGCCCATGGACTCCTTAAACATATCCCTTGGACGATTTCTAATGGGCTTCCCATAGAATTCGTTCAACCTATATATTATTAGGTGATCCATAGCCCAATTATAATTATCTTATAATTACAACTTCAGTCCCCTAAGTTTAATTAATCTCTTTTAACCACAAAATTAATTCTTAATTAATTCTTGACCAATATTAATTAAACAATATGATTTCTCCTTTAATATATTATTCTCATAATATATTAATAAATCATATTTAAACCTTTCTCTCCTTAAATCATCCTACATATTGCTATGGTGAAGGCAACCCAAAAGGACCATGCTCATAATCGGGTCAAGTACATACCAAAACAGTTATGGACTTAGACACTAATCCAACAGAGGCCTCTCATCATATTATCACACATCGTCTTAATATATCTACCCATGTTTTACCCCAACATTTTTGTAGATATAAAATACTTATACAGTTTAAATCATTTGAAATATGTATAAAATCATTCATCCAGTATAGACAACAAGTATTCAGATAATATGCACACATAGCATGTAATTTATATATCATATTTCATATCTATGTGTAAGATGAAAGTGACTATTCATCACCTGTCAAGGTGGTGATTCTGAACTTAGACACCGCTTCGTTACTATTGAAATAATTTCCTTCGTCAAAACCTAGTATCATTACCACTAGGGTGTAGTCTATCATTCACTGAGACTAATTAATAGTCTAACTATTATTACTATTATATAAGCATTAAACAATACTTATATAACCCATAATAATAGCCAAAGTACTTATTATAAGTTCCTAATAACGTTACTATAATTAATTATAAGTTATATTAAAAACAGCATAGGCATAGCTCACTTAAAGCGGGTTTTATAGAAAACCGGACTTCGCTTGGAGCAGCGTTTCTAAACCGAAAGACCCTTTTTTCCTGAGACTTCTGGAGCCTCGCGGCTTCCTTCAAGTGCTAGGGGTTCACATAGGCTTTAGGGGGGGTCAGAAACCCTAGAGAGAGAAAGAAATTAGAGAGAGAATGAAGAAATGAGTGAGAAATCTGGAACATTTCGTATGGTATTTATAGGGTTGTACTTCGATCTACGTTGCGCGTTCAACAACATTACGATGCGCATAGCTTTGGATAACGGTCCAGCTCGCATACAACTGGCTCGCACCCGGACTCGGAAGGGATAAGGCCGAGGTACACTGGGTGTACCCAGCCTCGGATGCGGGGTGTAGCAAAGGGTGACACGTCGTTCATCGGATGCAAGACTGATCTTCATCGCATGACCCAGACCGAGCCACATCATCACTATCGCAACAGGTTTCGCAAATTGCACCCTCAACTTCAAAAAATCATATCTTTCGCATACGAGCTCTGTTTTCGACATTCTTTATATCCACGCATAGGTGGGAACGTACTCTACAACTTTTGTTTAGACTATGTCGACTAATTTTGAAATTATTTTAAGTTTTATGTTTTTAACAGGCCGGGACATGATTGGTCCATTAAAATCCATAACTTCTTCATCCGATGTTCGTTTTTGGCTATCTTTTTATCGTTACACTACTATTAACGAGATCATCGATTCTCATTTAGATTGTGTCAGCTAAATACCGCTTGTTCTAATATTTGAACTTCGGGTTGTACACTGCTAAGTCGAAACTTCGAAAAATCATAATTTCCTCATACGAAGTCAGATTTGGGAGTTCCTTTTATGGACGCTCTTAGTTTAACGTATTATACGACTTTCATTTAGATCACTAAGGCTAAAAATTGCTCTATCATAAATTCATTATTTACGCTTCCCGATGTCGTGTCGGTTCTGTCGCGAAACTTTGACGAGTTATAACTTCTTTGTTATAACTCGGATTTCGGCATTCTTTATATCCCTAGAATCCTTGTTTCGACCACTACAGTTTTAT
Source organism: Lactuca saligna (assembly GCF_052625555.1). Classification (NCBI taxonomy): domain Eukaryota; kingdom Viridiplantae; phylum Streptophyta; class Magnoliopsida; order Asterales; family Asteraceae; genus Lactuca; species Lactuca saligna. The sequence continues at coordinate 19,617,995 of NC_136424.1, forward strand.
GTAAAGATATCGGGCTTATGTCACACTTTAATTTTGATGCTTATTTTTATTCTTTATTTATTATACATTTATAAATAAGTAATAAGCACATAAATGCACATAATTCACATAATACTCCAATAATTCATCTTTATTACTTCAAAAAGAGTTACAATAGTTGACCTAGACTATTACATTATCTAAAATGCTTTGCCCTGAAACCCGGGCGCTACAAATAGACACAGGGCGACCCAAATAGACTGAAGGCCTACGAGGCGGTCCATTAAGGTCGAAGGCCCGACGAGCGGTCCGGATAGGTTGTAGGCCCTGCGAGGCGGTCCATTCATGCTGAGGGCTTGGGAGCTGTCCAGATAGGCTGAAGCCCTTGCGAGGCATTCTAGTCAGTCTAAAGGCTCATTTATGCATGTTGTTGTAAATTATGTTTATGTGGTGGTATTTTGGGGAAGATTCACTAAGCTTTGGGCTTACAATTTTGATTATGTTTTAGGTGCCTCAAATGATCGCGGGAAGGCGAAGGCTTGATCGTTCACCTCCTCATATTTTGTGTTATGATTTATGAGAAAACTCTGATGTGAAACTTATTTTGAAAACAATATGTAATAAACGATGGTTTTTGGATTTATTTAAAAGTTTAAAAATATTCAAAATTTTATGGATATTACATTTCCTTCATTTATGGGCCTAGCATCAAAGTCCAAAATTATAATGGGCCACAACGCCCAATCAGGCCAATAATGATCCAATAAATTCGAGGCTCACAACACCAACAAGTCCAGAACCAAAATCAATTAGGACCCAAAAGGCTCAAAGATTCGACGGAGACCTAAATCTAACTGGAAGCGTATGCCCAACATACCTCTTTAGTATGCTTAACATACTAAGCTTATGGGATGTACACGCCACGTACAAGCTAGTACGCCCAGTGTACAAGCTGCATTGTGCTAATCTCCTTTAAGTGCTTAATGTACAAAGACACCTTATCCAAATTCCAAATCTTGGTTGTTTTTAAGGTCCTAAGGCCTAAAGTTGGAAACTTTATGCCCTTACTTCCCATATATGAACCCAACAACCCATTCTATATCATCAAGACCTTTCCAAAGGTCTTAAATCATGAATGGAGTCATTGAAGTCATCAAGTTAACATTTTTATGCTATAACAAAGCAAAAGAACCTCATATCTAACCTTCCTAAACTATGGAGTTTCCCAAACTCACAAGAGAGGCTTTATGGACTCAAAAATGGACTTCTAGAAAACCCTAACTCAACATGCAAAAAGGATAAGCAAGGTGTATGTTTTTTACCTTCAAAAGCTCTCCGAGATGCTCTGGATGCAGGATCCAAAAGCTCTTCCCTTATTCAAGGTTTTAACACCACCTTATCCTTCTTGCAAGCCCACTAAAATGGCCACCAAAATCACCTTTAAGCTCAAAACTTACACTATCTTGCAAAAATAGGTTTTAAGGATGAGAAGAGGCAATGGAGGCTACTTAGGGTTTGGTCCAAATGACATAAGTGTGTGTAAATAGGGTCCATACCATGAAATTATGGGTTTGGTCATTAGCCTCATATACCCCACGTACATGCTCGTACGCCCCATGTACGAGCCTCAACCCCCGATGCTTATACAAGTGTACGCTAAGCGTACTCATATGTACGCTCAACATACGAAAGGTCAATATTTGCCAAAAATGAAATATTTCGAGGGCATAAACAGAATACCTGGATTTTTGAGTGTTACACCTTATTGGTTGTGTAAGCAAACAATCAAGAAACCCTTTTGTTAATCTTTTGGAAGCAAGCACCACAAGCGTCGTGCCTCTAGTGGTTCACACCCAACACAAGCAAGAAGGATATTGAGGAAAGAGGGGGAAGAAGATCATAATTTTGGCCTATACCCTCTAAGGTATGAGTGGCCGAAAATTATAGCCCTATGGGCCTTTATATAATGCTTTTAGGAAACCCTAGTTAAGCCTAAACTCAATATAATAATATTATCTTGAACCGGGTAATTATTCAACTTCCTAATTATCTGCCAAGGATAATTCTAGAAACCCTAATGTCACCTTAAAACCGTCCATAACCTCAATGAGGGTTCTAGAATGCCTCATGTTTAACTATTGAAAAATTGCACTTCAGTCCCTGCACTTCAATTAATTCTTTTAATCACCAAATTAATTTCAATTAATTTCTGATTAAATATCAATTAAATATTACTATTTCTAATTAATATATTATTTCCATAATATATCAACAATTATTTGTTTCAATTTATTAATCAAATAATAAGTTAATCTCTCTCCCCATAAATATCATGCCCATTGCTAGGTTTGAGGGCAACCCAAAAAGAATGTGTTACTATCAATTCAAGTTTATACCAATTATATTTATAGGCTTAGACACCTAATCCAACAGTCTCCCACTTGGATAAGCTTGTAACTATAATTGTCAATATAACTTCTACACTGTTCAGCAAATTATAGCTTCCAAAAGTCGTTGTCGAACTTTGACCCAGTCAGTTACATATCATAAGTTAAGTGATCATATAATCCTTTGTTCTGTAAGATATCATTCAGATATGAGACATGGAATATAATCAATCTCATTGGCTAATACTTTGTTACCCGATTTCTGATTTGTAATGACACAGAATTTCTAATCGAACACATCATTTAAGTCCTGTTCGGGCCCAACACTATAAGTCAACACCAAATCACCGAGGGGCCCAAAGATATCGCTTTTCCTGTTAAGGAAAAAGGAATGAATAAAATTTGACTTATATGCTTACACCATTTACTCATCAAATCATGCACAACAATATGTTTTATAACATCAAGTTACTGATGTGTTTTCGTATCATCAACCCACAACTGATTCTTAAACTATAACTCATATATCTCCGTCTCAAGATTATAAGATATTATCGTATCAGAATTAATCGGGATAAATTCCATGAAGTAATTCTCTGAGCGTGGGTTAACCCAATATTTAAATCTCCATTTCAAAGTACTCATGAACATTGCAGTGGACCATTGCTTTGTTTAAAACTCTTTATACAATCTACAATCTAGTTCATGACAGTCTTAATTCACTACTTACTTCCAAAAGTATGATTGACTGTGGAGTTTTGAATAATCGAATTATTCGGGAAGTAAACATGCAAAATGAAACACAATAATAAACAACTGAAACACAATAATATTCTTAACTACTATCTAATGAGTTCTACCTGGATTTCCCTAATAACGACTGACCATGCTCAAAGTAAAAGCCACATTAGGACGAGTCTTACTCAGTTTGTTATATTTTCAAAAGCCACAATAGATCCAATGCCACTCATTTCTGCTATATTTGCATCAGTACCCAGACTCTGAGTCTTACTCAGTTTGGTATTACTCTGTATAGGCAGTTCTCCTTTCTTGGAATTTTCCATACTAAAGCATTTCAACACCTTTTCCAAGTATGTACTTTGACTAAGTCCAATTAGTCTTTTACTCCCGTCTCTCAAAATCCTTATCCCCTGAATATAAGCATCCTCTCCTAGGTCCTTCATAGCAAAACACTTCCAAGCCAAGACTAACCTCTTGCAATGATAGTCTAGTGATACTCTAGTGAAGAACATGTGATGTATGTAATATAGATGGTGTGTATGATGTATGTGTAGTATGTGATGCATGAGATGTATGTGATGATTTGCTATGTGTGTTTTCCTAATATTATACTTATGGTTGACTCACTTAGCATTTGTTGATACCTGTTTCTTTGCTTGATGTTGCCTTGCATTGGTACAAGTAGCAAACATTTGATGGCTTAGTGAGGATGGGGGATTTGGGTAGTTACATTCCCTTTTATGTCTTAGTATTGATACCATTTAGACATGTCGTGGAGTTTTCATAATACCTGTTTTTGAGAACTTGTTTTTGATTTGGTTTATGAACTTTATTTTGATGAATGATGTTTTTGAAAATAAAAGTAACATTGGTGATGTTTTCTTTAAACTTTAAATAAGACTTACACTAACGTATTATGTTAAATAAATGTTTTAAAAATAAAAAATGGGTGAAAAATCACGATGTTACATGTAGGATCAGAGTAGCACAACGAACGCATGTGAGTTTTTAACTCATTAGTAAGATAGTATTATATAATCCTATATCGGAATGAGAATATATTATTGAGGCGAAGTCCTCTATAGAAGGTAAGTGTTAATTAATGGATCAATGTAAACCGATTCATGTTTTGATTGTTGAATTGTTTTTCAATATGTACTATGTAGTGATTAAGTCCAAGATAGATTGTTATTGATTACTTGATAGGTGTCTTTTAAATACTTTGAGAACTTAACCACCTTATTGCTATAGAATGAATTAGTGTGATTGAGAACATATATGAGGTGATTGTTGATAAAAGTTATAGTAAAAAAAGAAAATTTTATTGATTAAATAATGATATGGAAGGAGGAATGAATTCCATAACAGTGTGAGAATAGGTAGTGTTACCGGATAAGTGAGAAAATAAATGGTTACCAACCTTTAAGGTTAGTACTCATAAGAATCTTGTTGTAAATCGAGAGAATGAAGTATTAAGATGAAATCTTAAGGAAAGTGTGACGCTCATAATTCCGGGCTAGACATTCAGAGTATAATAATTATTATTATACATGTAATCAAATAAATACAATCATTGAATTGGGTAATCATGATTTGTACACATTACAAGCTAATAAATAATTATCGCATGCACGATATGTAAACAACTATTATTAGTGTATAATATTTGTAGAAAACTTTAATATAAAATTTATCGTTAGATGATAAAATAAACATTAAAAATAAACCTTAATATATATATATATATATATATATATATATATATATATATATATATATTACACGCACACGCATGAGGTTATACTTTTTTTTTAGATTAATTATAGTTTTGGTCCATGTGGTATAGATACGCGAATATACAAGTTTAGTCATTGTTTTGGAAAATTGACACCACTAATTTCATGGTTGTCAAATACATCAACAATGATGTGTCCTATTTGTTATGTTTAGTGTCAGTATAAGTCCGTTAAGTACACATGAAAAGACCATTGCTATGGACTAAATGTATAAAAGATATAATCTAGATGGATTATATCTTTAAATTGTTCCAACATTTAAAATAAGAAGAAACAACTCATCTCTTTGCTCCATCAACGCCCTTTCTCATTGCTATTCTCTTGCCTCTTTTCTGTTTCCCCCTAATCAACATTTTTAGTCTACACCACATAGTGATGTCGACCTACCCACAACTCCAATTTTGGTTACCATCACATCTGATGGGTTTATTAGGTTACAACAAAATGTTCAATGTGGAAAATCACTTAACAATTAAGAAAATGACACACACAACCTAAGAAGATCTATGTCTTTCACTTTGAAGCAACATACTTTGAATAACAAAATCTAATATAAACCATAACAATTTTGAAAACTAGAAGGTAAGGTTAAGGGTTTACATACCTCAAACTTGTTATAGCAAACAAGTTACTTCAATCTTTCCTTTGAAGAGCTTGGAAGCTAGCACCAAAAGGATGATGCCTCTAACGGCTCACACCTAAACCCTAAAACTAAAAGACAATTGAGGAGAGGTATAAATTTCGTCCATATGCTCCTTTGAAAGAGTCGCCATGAAATTTAATGCTCAAGGGGTCCTATATATAGTTTAGGTAACTTGCAGACAAAATCGAATATGAATTAATTAAATAATGAATTTAATTTCAATTCAAATATTTTCCTTATTAACACCTATGAGGCTTCTGGAAACCATAAAAGAGCTCTCAAAACCATCCACCATTGGATGGTTCTAGAATTGCCTCTTTTGTTCAACTATTGAACAATTACAATTCACCAATTTCACATTTAATTAATTTCAATTAACCATAAGTTAATTCCAAATTAACTCTGATTAATAATTAATCAACTCTAACTGGTGTCATATTAACTTATTAGCCACATAAACTAACAAATCAATTATTTTAACAGCTGATCTCATATTAATTTATTAATTAGATAATAAATTACCAAATCGACTATCTAATTCCAATTAATACATCAATCATATAGTATATTAACAAATCATTTCTTCATAATTTTCAATTAGTTTATTAATCATATAATAATCTAATAAATCATCCTCTCTTTACAAATATCATTTTAATCAAGTTCTAGTTATGATGACAACCTAAAAAGGATTTTACTTTCAACTAGAAGAAGATACCAATTTAGTTATGAGCTTAGACACCTTAATACAACAACATCACCATCATTCCTTGCATTACCATACTTGCTTCTACCATTGCATCCCTCACTAGATAAAAGTGTGTCACCGTCACTAATTCTACATTATGGTGGTAGATACGCCTACCATTGCATCCTCTACCTTTCCGAATGGTGGCCTCTCTCTCTCTCTCTCTCTCTCTCTCTCTCTCTCTCTCTCTCTCTCTCTCTCTCTCTCTCTCTCTCTCTCTCTCTCTCGGAAACTACTAGATCTACTATATATCTCTTGCCTCCTACTAAGAACGAGGAACAACTGTGGGTGGTGGTAATGAGGTTGACCAAAAACTGATGGTGGGTGGTGTGGTTGGACAAATATTGCAGAAAGTGGTTAGATTGGTCGGATATCGTTGTGATAGTGATGGTGTTAATTAGAAAAGAAAAGTGGTAGTTGTGGTATAGGGTGGGGCCTATTATTTAATAATAATCATAATTCTAAAAAAATCAAGTCGTATATGCAACTGAGACAAGGATCTAAACCGACGGATTTGTCAACCATAATGATCACCAGTGTCAAACTTTCAATACTAGTACTAAAACTACAGATCGTATATGCCACAGGGACCAAAACTGTAGTTACACCTGTTTTTGTGTGTTTATTTTAGTAAAATTAAAGTTAAAGCAAAGTAGAAACGAAAATACTTTTGAGAGTTGTACCCGGTGCTGTGTTGATGGTACATCGTGTAGAGAGAAACGAGATCTTTGAGTGACAGAGATGCTTTGCCGGGGAACGAGTGTTTGCAGACTCGAGACTTCAATCAGGAGGAGAGATATTAGCACCAAACTGCTAACGTAAGCCCCGTGAAAAAATTTCGTGCTAACATAAGCGACGGGTGCGCATCCTATTTAATCTTCCCTCTCACCCACACATCACCATGCCCTTCACCCTCCTCAAACTCACCACCGTATCTTCTATTCCCCTCCACCACCGGCGTCAATACTGGTGGCTAGGTCGCGCAATCGCCACCGGGAGGTCTACGACGCCACCTCCGATGTGCTCGAGCTGGTGGAGGACAACAACCTGTGCGACCCCAGCGCACGATAATAATAGCAACGATAATAACAGTAATAACAGACTAGGGTTTCGTGGTCAGAAAAATTTGAGATATACGTCCAAAGATAAAGGAGGAGGAAACGCATTTAACGGTGGTAGAGTGAGTATGGGATCCGTAAACAATGATAACAGAGATGACAAACGGGCAACGGAGAACGACCGCGGCTCCGGTGTCACGTCTACATTGTCGTCGGACAACCACCGCCACCTAAAATCGGCGCCGTCTAAACAGAATCCGTCGACTAAATTGCTCACGTTGCCTACGATCTTAACAATCGGACGCGTTGCGGCGATTCCTGTTATCGTTTGCAGTACGTCCTCCCTCACCTATCTCTGAATGTTTATGAATTTTAACATTGCAGAACATCACAATTTCTGCTCAAAGATCGATGGATTTTAAGATGTTTCATATAATTGTGGACAAGTTGTGAACGTTGTTTGATATATGCAATTAGATAAATTCATGGATACGGAAAATGTCATAGATGCGAGGAAATGAGGCGAACTGGATGGAGATCTTTTGGTTTCTTTTAAGATTCATACGTTAAGTAATTGATTTGTTTCTACACATTTGTTCTTTTAGGCTCCTTTTGGCTTGATTCAAGCACGATATATTGTGAAATTTAATTTCACATGCTGCTAAGATTTCATAATGTATGTAGTCTGTACTTGGATTTTTTTACTCTAGTTTTATGCCATTTGGATCCAATTTGTGATATGAACTATATATCTAGACTCTAGAGAACCTATCGTGCTTGCTTAGGGAAGCCACTTTTCTGTTTCTCCCTGTTTTCTACACATAAATGAAAATGCTGTAACAGCTTAATGTATAAGATGAAAATGGTTTAAGCTGCAGCATTTGGTAATGGTTTCTTTGAGTTGTTGTTTATTAGACATGCTAATCAATGAAACTTATGAATGTCAGAAGAAGCTACCTTCTGCACCTAATCTTCATATGGATGCATACTGTGAGTTTGTGACTTCCTTATAGCTGCTTTCCCTGCTCTTATCATTGAAACTGACATGAATTCACATCTAGAATTTTGTTCATTATGGTGGATGATTCAATTATCCCTGTTGCATGTATTGCACACTACAGTTTGATGATACTAACATGCCCCTTTTGAATTTCATAGCTTTTTATATGAATAGTCGGCTGGGGACAACTGCCACCACAGGCATCTTCATTGCTGCAGCAATTACAGATTGGCTTGATGGATATCTTGCACGAAAAGTATGCATTTTTCTTTTAAATATTAGAGAAAGATCCAACAAACTTCTGTCTGTAAATTAATTTCTCTCCTTCGATTCATTTTAGATGAACTTAGGAACTGCCTTTGGTGCATTTTTAGACCCTGTGGCTGATAAGGTACTTCCTTTTTTACTCAATTGTATCTTTCAACTTAAAAAATCTATATTCATTTTCTTTGTTGTTCCCTTTCAATAAAGTAGTATCTTTTGTTCTTTTTTTTTTTTTTCTCTTTCAGTCATCTTATCTTGTTTTGATTGTTTAATATTATTTGGTGCAGCTTATGGTGGCTACTACCTTGGTGTTGTTATGTACAAAACCTCCGGAAGCTTCTATGCTTGGAGAATTGCCTTGGTTATTAACTGTGCCATCAATTGCAGTAATTGGTAGAGAGGTATTTTTTTTTGAAATCATATTGTTCCTTCTTCTTCTAGAGGCTTCTAACCTTGAAGTGATATACACTATTAAATTTTCTCACAATTTTAATAATAATGAAGATGTTGACTAGAAAATGTGATATTTGAACATTATCTGAAAGCTACCAAACATAAAAATGGCAAAGCTGCCAAACTGGAATATGAAACATATATCTTGCTTCTGTCTTTTCTTTGAATTAATTGATGAGGCTTTTAGCATATTAAAGGAATTACGGGTTAGGCTATTATTCGTATGTCTACTGCCACTTTAGCACATGGCACATGTATTAATATGAGATGCCAATTTTTTTTAATTTCTTCCACTATATATATAATATATTCTTCATTAGGCATATAAATAAATCATTTCCATCATGTAATTCACGTTTATATAAACTTTGGTTGTTTGCATTTGACTTTTTACATTTGATCTTTTATTTATTTACTACTGCAGATAACGATGTCTGCAGTTAGAGAATGGGCTGCTTCTCAGGGTAGTAAACTTTCTGAGGTATATTTAATTAATTAACTAATTAATTTATTATTATTATTATTATTGTTATTCCTAATATCCTGGAAAATAATGAATAATGTTCAGGCTGTTGCTGTAAATAATTTGGGGAAATGGAAAACAGCGACACAGATGACTTCATTAACCATTCTTCTCATAATTAGAGATCCCAGGTTTGTATATAAATCATTTATAAAAATATATTTTAATATTTAAATAAAGGGTTAGTGTCATAAATAGGCAACAAACTATTTCTTCATTTATTTATTTTCCAACAAAAAACGACATTGTATTAAATAAAAAAAAGCAGTATAAGAAGTTAAACAACTGACACGTTTTGTTTCTGTTGCTTACTTTCTAATAGTACTTTTTTAAAACAATGGTGTTTTATGAAAAAATAATAAATTATTATTTCTTTTTTCTAAAAAAAAATGCAGTTTTACGGAGGTAGGGTTTCTGGGAGCAAGTGGTGTTGGTTTACTTTACGTATCGGCTGGGCTAGCTTTATGGTCACTGGTTGTGTATATGAAGAAGATATTGAAAGTATTAATTTCTTAAAAAAAAAAAAAAAAAAAAACAAACAGCTGCTTCAGACTACTGGACACCTCTCATGAAAGCTCTGCTGCTGTTTTATTTTTTTCCTTCTTATTCTCTTTATGCACTTGTGTTCTATATGGTATGATATGATATGTTATTATTATATACAAGCTTCCTTAGGTAGCAGAGTTGAGATGTCAATTTGTTGTCTGTTCTGTCCTCATGTTGATGTTTTTGTTCTACCGAGGAAAACAACCTAGTATAAAAATCAATAATATTTTTTTTGTCAAATCCGGGAGATTCTCCCTTGATACTACAATACATATATATTATATTTTTTATATGCCATGATGACTTATGAGACGCAATTTGATGTAATGTTTACTACTTGTGAATTCATATTCTATTAGCATTTATATTCCCTGGTGTAGAAATTAGTGAAAGGCTGTTTATCTTCAGAGATGTGTTTTAATTTTTGGGTTTAATTGTGTAAATGACACAATATTTTGACCAGTTTTTGGATAATACCTAAACCAAAACACTTGTCTAACTTTTCGTTTTAACCGGGTTATAAGTTTTCATCTATTGCGGTTTTTTTTAATGTTTTTTTAAAATGTGAACAACATTTTCTGTTTACATAATAGATGCAACATTTGACATTTTTTTGGATAAGACTTTAGGGAATCCATAAAATCTTAATTTTTAAAATCTGACATAAATTTTTAAGATTTAAATTTTTATGAGGTCTGAGAGGAGTAAGAGAAAAAAGGGAGGTGGGTGTGTGAAATAGAAAGGAAGAAGAAAAAAATATTTGTTGAATTTTTGATAAGGTACAACTCTTAAAAATTAAGAGGAAATAACAAACAGTAATGTGTTTCTTTCAACAATCTCAACCGAAGCACCGACCTAAGTTTTTGTTTTTCAAGGTTCTATCCGCTAAAAATGTTTTTTTTGTTTCTTTTTTGTTTGGCTGAAAAAAGTGATCAAAATATCGAAACCAATAAACCCAGGTATAAAGACGATAAAGATTGTAAAAGGATCTTTCAAATCTTGTTCAAAAAATGATGAAAACGTTTTTATACAATTAAACACAATTTCTACAATATGATATGCAATTGCAATTTGCAAACGTTACGTATACAAGTCTTGTAACATCATATAAAATTTTTTGAAACCAGAATCAACCATCATGTTACTGTAAAACACAAAAATGGGCAACCATAAACAGATTTCTTAAAAGCAAAGTCTAACATCATCATCATCATCATCATCATCATAGATTGATTCTAAAGTAAATCTGCAAACTAAGAAGCTAGAGAGTCTAGAGAGTGTCATAACTGGGGTAAAACGGAATCAATAAAAGTGTAGTACATAGGATCAGCTATCCATAATTTAGCAATAAACTGATGGGATGATGTCAGCCTATGAACTTCTTCAATGAGCCAGATGTTTGTTTCAGCTTTACATGGATGAATCATGGAGTCCAATCGCAGAGGATCACCATCTCTCATTTCATCCCATTCTTTCATTCGAATGTTGGTCAAGTAATGGAGTGGTTGCTGGTACATCTGTTTCATGGAATTGGCTAATCCCGTCCATGACTTGAATGGAATGATTGACCGATGTTGTGCCGGAATCGGAATCTCCTTCATGTATTCTTGATACATTTTTGCACTTTTTCTCAGTAATTCTGCATCCATCAAAAACATACATGATATGACATGACATATCAGCTTATAAGTTTTCAGAGAACAGAAATTACCTTCGGTTATTACTTTTTTGGCAGGAATTGGATTGATAAGTGTAGGCTCGATTTTTGGGCGCTTGGTAATAGAAACATTTTTGATTCCATTGGATGGAGAAGGTTTATCATCATCATCATCATCATCCGATGAAATATCTAGAGCATAAGGCACACTCCTCTTCATTGCCAATCACATGTAAGCTGGACAACAGAAAATAATTATAACTTACACAAAGAAACCATGGCTTCTTAACTTCCTGGTGTCAGGGCATAAATGAAGAAACATATGCGGGAACCAATAAATACAGAAATAAGGACTCCGATTTAACATCACGAAACCCAAAAATAAACCCTAATTTCACACAAGTCGTTTCTGAGAATTGGTGTTTGGAGCATTTAACTTCGAAATATGAAATCAGAATCAAAGCTCACTAAAATGCTCGAATTCTGTTTCGAAGCGATAAAATCGAAGTCCCCAAACATGCATCCATCTAGTGAACAGTGAATTACGACTCGCGAAGTTAGAAAAGAAAAAAGAAAAGGATTCAACAAGAATAAACGAAAAGATTATCATACGTATTTGGATTTCCACAGCAAAATCACTCCATCTTTTCAAAGATTACAACCGAGTTTTTGTTTCCGGTGTAATGTATAATAACTGATGTCCTCGCAGCGTTCATCGCTCAGAATATATGTAAATTCGTAAGAAGAAGTATAAAGAAACAGATGTATAGCATAAAACTAGGTTTAAATTAGGTGGAACTAGCGGCCGTATCAAAACAAACATCTTTGAGAAGAAAACACACACCTAAAACAAGCGAAATTCGAGAGAGTGAAATGAAATTGAAATGGAGAGAGAAGAGTTCATACACATTTGACTTACAGGGAATCCTTTGTCAGTGAGCTCCGAATCCTGGAAATTTGTCGCTGTAATTTTTAGTACCGTTACATCCAATTCAAAGCTCCATTGTAGAGAGAGAGAGAGAGAGAGAGAGAGAGAGAGAGGGAGTGTATGTGTATGTGTGTGCGTGTCGTGAAGAGAAAAGGGGAAACTTAAATGGTGACCCGATCAAACCTTCTGGATCTTTACTAACCCGGCTTTTGAAAAAAAATCATTGAATTTTCAAGCTTTTATCTAAAAATTCATTGTTTTATTTTTGTTTTTTCAAATAAACCATTAAGATTTCTAATAAATTTCAGAAAAATCATTGGTAATTATTTTTCTTCAAGAACCATCCTTAAAAAAACATGTTTTTTTAATACAACATAATTTCCATAGATCATAGTTTGTTAACTACTAGGTAATGAAAATGTTTCAATTTTGATTAAAATAAAAAACAAACTGAAATTTTCGGCTTTATATTTTTGAAATTACTAAACCATCAATTTGTCGGTATTGTTTCTTGTTTTCATGGAAAAAAATTGTTTGGTTGTAAGGTTCTATCATTAACAAACTCTCAATATCATGTTTAATGTTTAAACTTTAATATACAACATAAATATCTTTAGAAACTATTATAGCATATTTTCATATCAAACTTATTGACGGTTAACAGAGTCTGCGAGAAAGCAAAAAACTAAAATTGTAAAAAAGACCCGAAACCTTACCAAAAAAACCAAACATAAATTTTGAATTTGAAAAGATCAAACCATCTCTAACATTTTCATTTTTGTTTTTTTTTTTTTAAATCATTTATTTTGTTTCATATATCAAGGAATTCACATATATATCTCACACTAGTTTCATTTTGCAAAATAAGCATAATTCATAAATCATTTTGCAAAATGTTAAATTTCATATTTTTTTTCCAGTTATGTTACTTAAACCGGGTATCAAGTTATGTTATCGAGTGTTCATCTTAATTATATGCTTGGTCAATGTGATAGTTACTTAAACCGGCAGTCACTTGGTGATAGAACACCATCCTTTTTTTTTTCTTTTTTTGCAGAAATTTGATTTGCAAAAACTACATGTTTCGCAAAATAACTTTTATCTTAAAAGTATAATTTGTAAAAAGTTGAGTACTTTGCACATGTGTAACATGTTATTTTTAACATATTTTATAGAAACATTTATATTAAGTAAAATAACTAAGTGTAAAGTTTATGCATTCAAGAGATAAACAAAAAAGGAGAGAGAAAGGTCTTTATAAATTAAGTCTATAATATTTTTTTATTAACTTTGTAGTGGCATAATTATGTGAATAATCTAAAACCTTCTTTTGTATACGCAAGAGTTTCAAAAGATAGTAAGTAGTTTTATTAACTATAAGTCACCCAAAGTTGAAGATCGTAGGATTCTAATATTAAATCCACTCATTTGTAGGTGTTTAACCCCAAGTGATCACCACTAGGCTGCTTATTGGGGTTAAAACTTTTGAAAGTTTGTTTCGATTTCATTATATGTTTTCTTTATTTGTTTTACAATGCATCAAATCCCAACATGGATACCCAGATATGTTTGTTGAAACACAAGAAGATGAGTTGAAAGAGTAATCAATTGATTGATTAAAAACAGCCTTTGAAATTGCAGACAATAAGAAAGAAGTCAAATAAGATGGTATGGATTAAAGAAAAATGCTACATGGATCTAAGTCAAACCTTGTAAAGGCTGTTAATTCAAATTAGACAAAATTACAAAAATATCCCTGTGGTTTGCCAAAAGTCACAAAGGTAGTCCCTGCTAATTTTTTTTGATGCAAATGGTCCTTGTGGTTTGTAAAATTTGCAAAGTTGGCCCTTTTTGCTAACACCGTTAGTAAAACGCCGTTAGGGACTGAATCTGTAAGGGCATTTTCGTCTTTTCAAGTATAAAGGGACTGAATTCGTGACATTTAATAAACCACAGGGACCATTTTTGAAAATTCTTTGAAAAAATGAATTAATTTGCTGAAAGAAAGAGGATAGGTTCAAACTCACGACCTCCAACTTCCTTTATCACCAAAGCCTTAACCAGTTGAGCTGAATGCTCAGTTGGTTATTTGTTCCTAAAGCTAATATATATAATAATGAAACCGTTAATATTTAAATAATAAATAAATTAAAAAACATTTTTTTACCTAATTTTTTTTTAATAAAACAAAATGTATTTTAGTCGTATTATAAAAAAATATATTTTTACAAACAATTTTTATGTATTTATTTTATGTAAAATATATTTTTTATGTCTTTAAAATATACATTTTCGTATAAAAAATATGTTTTCGTAAAATATATTATTTTATGATTTTGAAATAATAATAATTAATACTACTCATTACATAAAAAATATATATAAGTTCTTTTGGGTCGCTAATTCTCAAATACGTATTTCATCTTATTTAACATACATATTTCATTTTATTTAAAATACGTATATCATCTTTATTAAATACATATAACCGAAAAATGGTTTTAAAAAAAAACCGATTGAACCAATCGTTTTGTAAAAACCGTTTTTATTCAGTCCCTAACGGTGCTAGTGGTGATGGTAGAGGTAGTGGTGGTTGTGGCAGTGGGCGGTGGTTGTGGGGGTAGGTGGTAGTGGTAGAAGCGGTGGTGGTGGTGGAGGGCGCAGGTGGCGGCGAAGGTGGTGATGGTGGTGGAAATAGAAGTGGTGGTGGTGATGATAGTGTTGGTGGTAGCAACGATAGTAGTGGGGTGGTAATGGAAGTGGCGACGAAGGTTATGGTTAGTGGTGGTTGTGGTGGCGACGACATCATTGGTGGTGGTTAGTGGTGGTGGCGATGGTAGTGGGTGGTAGCGGAGGTGGTGGTTAGTGTTGGTGAAGGTGGTTACGAGTAGTGACAGAGGGTTTTCATATTTAATGTTAAAGCCGAAACGGGTAATATAGAAATCTTTAACATTCTCACTTGAAGGAATTTTAATTCTCTTATCTTTTAGATGAAATTTAGTTTCCTTCAATGCAAGGAAAGTTGAACTCATTTAGGAATCCAATTCCTTCTTAAAACTTTAACCAAACATACTTCCAATTCCAACGGATTACAGCGAACCAAACGACCCCTAAATCCTCATGCAAAATATATCAACAGCATAAACATAAATTTAACAATAACAATAATTTCATTTTACTTTTTTTACAATCCTATTCAACTCCTCGCTAAATAGTTTATCTGTTTATTTTAATTAAATCAGTTTTAGCATTATCACCCACAAAACAACATAGGCTAAAATTCCTGAAATATTAAGAAAAAATCTAAAATACCAATGCACTTTTACTAAACTTGCTACCACATAATTAGTTAATACAAATAACATATATTAAATGACATTATACAACTTATAATCTTTACATCGCATGTTGCAATATTTATTGATTGCATAAATATTTTGTTGATGGATAGCATCGGAAGCTTTAGTTTTAACATCTCATTAGGTTGTGAGTTGTGTTGATCCATGTATGAACCTCAACAAATTTTCCATGTTCTTTTAAGCTTTCTGAAAATTGATCTCTCAAACATCCCATAAAAAAAAAATTCTTTAAAAACAAAATCACAAAACCATTACAGATTTTACACATTGAGATCCAGTTTGCTGAAAATCATATAACGTTACAATCAAATAAAACAAACCTCCAAAAACAACTAGTCATCAACATCTTACAAGATACCAAAAACCAGATATTCATTTTCTTCTCCACATAAACATGCTAACGTTTCTTTCGGCGCTTGCTGCTCTTATGATCACTCTCACTCTCACTCTCCGACTCAGACCCCGAACTAGAATCAGAACCGGAATCAGAATCAGAACCGGAACCGGAATCCGATTCCAACGCAGGCTTTTGTTGCATAATAAGACGAGGCATGTTCTTGAGATACTCCCTCAAATTCTCGGTAATCCCACCAAGCCCAATGGAAGTAAAAAAATTGATTGAAAACCTTGTGTTCTTGGGATTATCTCTCGGGAAAATGGACTCAAAATCCTCTTGCATCACCGGCTCACTCAACCGCTCGTTCAACAGCCGAATCCCAAGATGCTCAGACAGCTCCTGTAAGGAAAAGGGTAAAAAGGTAATTTTTTTATAAACTTAATTAAAAAGAAAAAAGTAAAAGTAAAAATACCTGGAAGAGGATCTTGATGAAGATTCTAGAAGAGGAAGTGGTGTCTTCTTCAGTGAGACGGATGTAAGCCAAGACATGCCAAGGCAAGGCGTCGGTCCCGAGGAGATGCGCGAAGAACTTCGCGACATTCCGGAGTTTGTTGGTCTCGAGGCGGTGGATCATGGAGTATTGCTGAACAAAACATTTTTCAAAATTTTCTTGATAGACTTTGTTGATCATGCAAAACCTTTGACCTAAAAGACCATAGTATCGAAGATATGTTCTCTCCTGACTACAGCATTCCAGTAGCATTATGCATAGCTCCATCTGTGAAAACCATAACTTAGACTTTTAGTTTAATTGTATCGAATTCGGAATGGAATGGAATGAATGATTCCATTCTTCTTACCTCCTGTCCGGGTTCGAGTTTGATTTTGAGGAGTTTATGACCGGCTTCTTCAAAGTCAACACTTGACATGATTGTTAGGTAGATTGTTCTTCGAAGATTGACAAGATTTGTTTCTGTTTCATCTCTGATTCTCATTTGCTCTTCATCTTCTTCTTCTTCTGAAGATTCATCTTCATCATCATCATCATCTGAATCCTCCCCACCACCTTCTTCTTCTTCTGAAGATTCGTCGCCAAGAATTGTTCTCTTCAGGTCTTCATACTTCTTTTCATTCTCAATGAAGTCAGGATCCATCTTGAATATATCTATGCACAACAAATACTGTTTATACCCAAACATTCATAACAGAAATTTCATTTTTAAATAAAAAATAATAATTTATGTACCTAGGGCAATTTCCGGATCGATTTTATCTAGAAGGGATACTTCATGTGTCAACTGATCTTCCAGCTCAACAAGATCCAACTCTGGACGTACAGCTGGATGCCCCTGTGTGTAGTAAAGTAAACATAACATGGTTGGAGATTAAAAATATTGTATATTGATTGTAATTTGTAAATAGTAACAAGACATGATAAGATTTTAACCTGAAACTTGGCCTTTCTTAATGCAAACAGACCTTCAATCAAGAACTGCACCCTTTTGTCTATCTCTCCCTCATGAAGAATCCCACGAAATCGCTCAAAGATTCCTGAATAATTTAGTACAAAGAGTGTTGAATATGTTAAATAATGTCAACAATGACAGATGAAAAGAACAATATGCTTCTACTTTTAGAAGACAAATAAGATTAAAAATATATATATATATATATATATATATATATATATATATATATATATATATATTAATACTCACCATGTAAGCCTCGGGGAGATAGATCCTGAAGAATTGATCCACATTCTGTAACAAAACCAACAGCAACCTCCACACTATCATCAGTTGGATTCTCCAGTAGAGTTGTGAGTAGTTCAAGAGCAATAAGCTCATGAACTACCTGTTGGTTGACCAAATGAGCTATAAACTTAACAGCAGCAAGTAATTGAGGCTGTGAAAACACCTGGTGTCAGTATTAACTATATCTCATAAAAGATGTCAGATAGATGAAACAATTCACACCTTGTCATTTCTCTTATATGCCCTTTGAAGCTGCAAGATAATCCTTCTGAGCAGAAGGTCACCAACTTCAGGGAATTTGGTGTTTACAACAGCAACCAGAGCTGCAAAAACGTCTGTAAAACCAGGAGATGCCATTTGAGACTTCATGCATGATCGACAAAACAGTCCTCTTCCTCTTATCAGATTTTCAGCAAACAGCTCTGGGATGATGTTTTTGATGTTTGTGGCGTTGACCTTGTTGACCAAACCATTTATACTCTTCCTTAATGCATCCCATGTCATTCTTTGATATTCCATACTGCTTTTATCTTGGAATTCACTCATCATACGAGCCAACTTGAATGGTGGAATATACACCCCTCCACTCTTTCCTAAATTAGTCATGCTTTCTTGCAAATCAGCTAGCTTTTGGAATCTTGGGCCTTCATCAGGTTTTTCTTCATCCCCTTTATGCTTTGACACATCATCATCATCAGTTCTTCTTCTATCTTTATGATCACCATTCCTCTTTCTGTCCCTTTTATAATCTTGTCTCCTGTCATCTTCATCATCATTCTTTTCATCTTTGTTCCTATTCCTTCTCCTTTTATATTTATCATCTTCATCATCACTCCTTCTATCCTTACCCTTTCTCCCTCTCTTCCTGATTTCACCACTTTCTTTATCACTCGTATCATCATACTTCCCTTTTCTACCACTTTTCCTGATCTCACCATCTTCTTCATCACTTATGTCCTCATTCTTTTTTCTGATTTCACCAACTTCTTCATCACTTCTTTTCTTGTCTGCATTCTTGTTTCTGTTGTTCTTATCATTTCCATCTTCATCATCACTCCTTATGTCCTTGCTCCTACCTCTTTTCCTCCTATCTTCATCATCATCACTCCTTCCTCTTCTCCTGTCATTATCATCTTCCTCATCCCTACCTTTATCTTTCTTTTTGTCTCTCCTTTTATCATTTTTATCTTCATTGTCACTCCATCCATCACTTCTCCTCCTCCTATCATCACCACGCCTCTTATCTCTTCTCCTCCTATCATTTGCATCTTCTTCATCACTCTTATTGTTGAGGAGCCTCCTCCTATCTTGACTGTCTCTTTCACTCCTGTATCTATCATCATCTCTTCTTCTCTTATATTTATCATCTTCATCTCTGTCCCTTTGTCGCTCCATCATTGAATCAGCTTACCTGTTACTTAAACAATGCCAGAAAGTCATTCAGTGCACAGTAAGTAAGGACTGCATTGTATAAGAATTTATTGTTACCACTTTAATTATTTTTAAAAGTATTAAGTGATTAGCAATTTAGCATTAAGATACATGTATCATGTATGAATACTAAACCAAAACAACACATTCAAAGAATATGCAGCTAATAACATATAAATCTTTATATGGCTAAGGATCTGAATTTTTAAGAGATTTGTATTTCTAAGAGGGTCTGAATTTTTAACATGCTGTTTTGTTTGGTTGGGACATCTGAATTGTTGTGCTGAATTATTAAAATGACCATTTTACCCTTCTGTTTTATTTTTTATTGAATTCAACTGTTTATTTAGAAAATAACTTAATAAATTTCTTAAATATGTATTAAAAAATATATATATATAAACACCATATAAAATCCAAAGCAAATGGCACACTCCTCTTCATTGCCAATCACATGTAAACTGGACAACAGAAAATAATTATAACTTACACAAAGAAACCATAGCTTCTTAACTTCCTGGTGTCAGGGCATAAATGAAGAAACATATGCGGGAACCAATAAATACAGAAATAAGGACTCCGATTTAACATCACGAAACCCAAAAATAAACCCTAATTTCACACAAGTCGTTTATGAGAATTGGTGTTTGGAGCTTCTAACTTCGAAATATGAAATCAAGATCAAAGCTCATTAAAATGCTCGAATTCTGTTTCGAAGCGATAAAATCGAAGTCCCCAAACATGCATCCATCTAGTGAACAGTGAATTACGACTCGCGAAGTACTAATTAGAAAAGAAAAGGATTCAACAAGAATAAACGAAAAGATTATAATACGTATTTGGATTTCCACAGCAAAATCACCCCATCTTATCAAAGGATACAACCTAGTTTTTGTTTCCGGTGTAATGTATAATAACTGATGTCCTCGCAGCGTTCATCGCTCAGAATATATGTGAATTCGTAAGAAGAAGTATAAAGAAACATATGTATAGCATAAAACTAGGTTTAAATTAGGTGAAACTAGCGGCCGTATCAAAACAAACATCTTTGAGAAGAAAACACACACCTAAAACAAGCGAAATTCGAGAGACTGAAATGAAATTGAAATGGAGAGAGAAGAGTTCATACACATTTGACTTACAGGGAATCCATTGTTAGTGAGCTCCGAATCCTGGAGATCTGTGATTGATTTTTCGCCTTTTTCCCGAGTTTTTATATAAATTCGAAAGGGAAGGAAAGGGAGGTGAAAATTTTGACAAAAATAAATGGAGGTGAAAGAAAATCTACGAATTAAGGAAGTGAAAATTTTTAGTTGTCAGATAGGGGTGTAAGTGAGCCGAGCTACTCGTGAGCTACTCGGGATCGACTCGTTAAAAGCTCGACTCGAGATCGAATTAAACGAGCCCGAGCCGAGCTCGAGCCTAAATATGAGGCTCGTTTATTAAATGAGCTCGAGCCGAGCTTCAATTAATGGGCTCGCGAGCCTAAACGAGCTTAAACGAGCCTCTATATATATATATATATATATATATATATATATATATATATATATATATATATATATATATATATATATATATATATATATATATATATATATATATATATATATATATACACACACACACACATACATACATACATACACACACACACACACACACACATATATATATATATATATATATATATATATATATATATATATATGCACACACACATAGAGGCTCGTTTAGGCTCGATTAGGCTCGCGAGCCCACTAAATTATTCATGAGCCAAGCTCGAGCTTCATTTTAAGGCTCGAATCGAGCTCGAGCTCGAGCTCGAGCTTCCTCAAATTAAACGAGCCGAGCTCGAGCTTTGTCAGGCTCGGGCTCGGCTCGGCTCGTTTACACCCCTAGTTCCAGAGTTAGGAGGAAAAAAAAAATCTTCTCAATTTCTTCCCAAATTCGTCCAATTTGGAAGGAAAATATGACTCTAAAATTTTTCACCTCCCCTCACTTTCCTTCCATTAATGAAACTCGGGAACACGATTTTCCTTGGACATCCCTCACTTTCCCTCCGTATCCTCCCATTTCTCTCCTTAAGTGGAACTCAGGAACAAGCCGAAGAAAAGCGTTTAGTAGTTTATAATAACTTTTGGATAGTGTAACAGCCCGAAATTCAGTTACAACCATTTAACCCTTCATCTTTTCATAAATGTCATTTTGGCCTTTTGAGTTGAGCGAGTACGCTGCGCGTACTCGTGCGCTTAATTGAAACGCGTTGTCACCCGGGTACGTTGGGCGTACCTAAGGTTACGCCGGGCGTAACCGGTCCAAACCCAAAACCCTAATGTGACTTGAGGGCTATAAAAGGAATGAGATGGCCTTGTCCCTCAGCCACCATCCTTCAAAAAGAAACCCTAAGAGAGCTTTTCTTTCGTTTTTAGCTTGGGTGTGAGTGTTCTAAGCTTCAAGGTATTATTTCAAGGTAGCAAAAGAGAAGAGGAGTCCATTATGGAGGCTAGAAGTTGGTGGACAAGTGTAGATCCGAGGACAACAAAGGTTGGAGCTTCTTCCTAAGGTAAAAAGTTCAGATCTTGCCTTGTAGTTCTTATGGTGTGCTTATTGGACCAATTTCTAGGGTTTTTGGTCCCAAGATGGAGACTTTATGAGCAAGTGATCTCCATTGGCCTAGATCTATCATATTCCAGGACTATTTGAGTTGTATGTTCATAAAAATATAATCTTGGACGTAAATATTGAGCCATGCATGAGATCTAGATCTTTGGAGGAGAAAGGAAAGGTGTTAGAGGGTGTAGGAACCTTTACAACCATGCCAAGGCTTAAAGGTTCTGACTTTATGGAATAAGAGGCTTAAGGAGAGCCAGATCTGGAAGTTGAAGGAGTGTCTTAACCGTTTAAGACCAAAATCCATGGAATGGCTGAAACTGAGACTTACGCTGGGCGTAACTCTCAGTACGCGCAGCGTAAGGGGTTGAGACCCCCGATTGTAGTTCATCAACGTACGCCCCGCGTACTGCTTGCTGTTGACTTTTGTTGACTTCTAGGGTTTTGGTCAACATGTGGACTTTTGAGTCAAGGAGAGGTGAAATGGTCTTACCCCTCTGTGGGATAATGAAAAGGGTGTAGCTTAGTCTTGGAAGCCTATATTAATTAGAATGATATTTTGTTGTGAATAGGCGGGGTTGGGTCTTCGTTTCGAAATTCAGAGATACCGAGCACGTGAGATACTAGACTTCCTGCGAGGTGAGTCTTCTCACTATACAGTACCCAGAAGGGTATCTATGTGTGACCGGAAGGTCGGATATGTTATAAGATGTATGCATTGTATGTGATTAAGTTAACCGTTTGTATGTGCTATGTATGATATGCTTGATATGGGCCGGAAGGCATTATGTTATGGGTCGGAAGGCATTATGTTATGGGCCGGAAGGCATTGTGATGTGGACCGGAAGGTCGACGCGGGTAGGACCGGAAGGTTTACCGGGTCGGGACGGAAGTCCCCTGAGACACATGGACCGGAAGGTCATGACCTGGAAAGGCGTATGTGTGTAAGTAGTATTTTGGGGAACTCACTAAGCAATTATGCTTACGGTTGTTGTGTTATGTGTTTCATGTACTAGCGAGGACCGTGGGAAGGCGTTGGCGTGATCTGTACACACTGACGGAAGATTTATTTTATGATCTTGAGATTTGATATGTTTGTATTATGATTATGATACATTGGATTTTTATGGCTTGATTTGGATGAAAACATATTTTAAGAAATGAAAATTTTGTTTTGAAAATTCACGTTGTTACAAGTTGGTATTAGAGCCTTGGTTTGAGGGATTCGAGAGCACCTTCGGGCGTAACTGAACTCAAACCGAGGATTTGAGAAAAAAAATTCCCAATGATAAAAATCATAAAATTTTATAAGAGGTTTTGAGATAACCAAAGAAGGAGCAGTGTGTACGGTCAGCCAGCGTCCGAACGGTAAAATCCCCAAAAATACCCTTACAATATGTGTTATGAGATATGCTATGATATGTTATGAATGCTAGAGTAGACTAGGTATTCATATTAGGACAATAGTGGCCTGATTTGTGATGCCTTAGTCTAGGGGAATCCTACTGCTATGAGATGCTTTGAGAGCGAGTAGGTAGTCAATGCATAGTGAGAGTAGAGTACTCGCGTTCCGGGATCCAAGGAGGAGGGCTTGGGGTGAATGCTGATGTAGTGTAATCAGTAGTATAGGGCCCGTACTACTGAAGACACCGGATCAGTGGGCAACCCAAGTAAGAATCCTTTGGGTATCGGAGGCCGAGTAGGGTTGCGTTATCGAGTGCGAGTATGCTCGATCGAGTCTCTGACATTTTTATGTTGTATTTCAGAGGCATCATGGTTGGAACACGCCACATACCTGGGACGAGCGGTGTGAGTGACGGGGAGCTTCGTCAGATGATCCACGATGAGGTGGCTGCGACAATCAGGACCGAGATTCCGGAGATGTTTGGGTCTATCAAGACCACGTTGTTGGAGACTTTTGATGAGCGGTACGCCGCGGTAACTGAGGCCGCAGCCGCTGCAGCTACAATAGCTGTGGTTGCTGCCAGACCTCAGGGAGGTGACTCGTTGTTGTTCCAGGAGTTCAGCAACACGAAGCCACCCGAGTTTGATGGGACGCAGGATCTGATCGCTGGGATGAGATGGATTGCTGACATTGATGGATGCTTTTATACGTATTCGTGTCCGGAGCATCTGTGTCACACCCCCGAACCAGACGGCGGAAACGTCCGGGAGCTGTTGTGACTCAATTGAATACCATCACAATGAATATACATGAAACATAACATCATTCGTCACCAACATTTGAATATTACAACTGATAGTGTTTACATCCATTACATTGTCTCAAAACATTACATTCTCAAAAGTAGATTGTTCGATACTAATTAACACACAGCAAAACATCATTGAGTACAATTCTTCCTTCACTTTATCTGTTACCTGAGAATACAAGTATTTTGAAAAACGTCAACATATGAAATGTTGGTGAGTTCATAAGCGGTATTTGAAAAACAATGTTTTGTATCGTTTTGAAAACCACCAGAAAATCCGATATTTTCTGAAAAGAGCTTTTGAAAACATTTGTGAAGATCCATAGGTATGCTTGTTTGTTTCTATAGTTGTAAGAAAAATGTTCATCAAAATTGTGTACGTTTTGAAAATCGTGTGTATTGAAAAACCCTAGGAAAACCCGATGTTTTCCTAATTCCTTGGATTCCATGAAGTTAAAATAAAACCATTGCAGCGCGCGAAGTCATTAAGTCCAAGCGACGTCGGATTATTTTTGCGCATGATTAATTGCTATAAACACGCGTTACACAAACGACCCGTTTATAACTATACTAACAATCTCGTAGGCGTCGTTCGTACTAATCACGTTATCCAACCGCCCTGACTTCTTGTAGTCCCACATCCGAAGAGAAAAAGGGCACGAAGACCACGATGACTCCATTAACCGGTTGGGGATAAAAAAAAAAGGTACGAGGGGTCCTTGACCCGCCTCGCATAAAATACCGACTTTACTAGCAATACCATAGGACCCTTGGGGACCAATAGTATATAAGCCATTGAAAGTCCTTTTACGCTGTGTCAAATCATGTAAGACCCAACAACTTGTAAGGTAGAAGTCTTCGGGCCTTAAGATCAGGTCATTGGGCTAGCTAGGCCCAACAAACAAGATTTTACACTTTGGGGTCCAAAGATGGTGCGTAGACGTCTGTGCACTCTCACGTGTATATTGAATTACCAAATGTTTTCGTGTATGAATCGAGTTATTGTCGTGTTAGTATTTTCGGATTGTTATTGATTCGAGACCGAATCAATTCGTTTAACAACGATTTTTGGTATTGTTGTGTATGGTATTACGTAGGTAGTCGCAGTTCCAATATTTGATCAAGTTGCGTGCATTGAATTAGCCTTGAAAGTTTTCTGTTTTCAGCCCCTCGTTGTTTGTAAAATTTACTCTTTTCAACCCTCTAATTAAATAATTTTTCCGGTTTGGTCCTTAAATCATTTTTCTTGACATTTTACACCAAAAATTATTGAAATTAATATTTTTCAGCATATTTTTCATTGAAAATAGTTTAAGTCCCTGAAATTGCAGTTTTCTCGGTTATAGCCCCTCTTTTTCGCAGTTTTTACAATTTTGGCCCAAATTGGAAATTTTTTGCAACTTTGGTCCTTTTTAAATTGGAAAAGCATTTTAAACCTTTGAAAAGTACTTGGAACCTTAGTAGTCCACTGTTTTATAGAAAAACACAGTTTTGGCCCTCCAAAACAGAAAATTTCGCATAATGGGCCCTATTGGGCCGAAATTGTCATTTTTAGCCCATTAAGCTTGAAATTTATATTTTTAATCCTCCAAATGAGTATATTTTCAGAAAATATTTCATTGAAACTGTTTTGACACTCCTCATCCATAATAATTCGTGATATGACATTTTGGGCCCTTTAACTTTATATTTTTATCATTTTATGTCCAAAAATTGAGTTTTTAGTCCAAATAAAATGTTATTAAGCCATTTAGCTATTTTTCTTGGAACACTTTGTATGTAGAAATATACTTGATGCTAGTATCATTAATCATAAAGTATATCTCGGTTTTTAGGGGTTTTAAGGCTAGATCCAACATTATAACACACAAAAACACACATATAAGCATAGAAATCATACAAGGCATACAAAACATATATAGATCTACACTTTCACTTATATTCCCCCCCCCCCCCCTCCCCCCACAAAACTCATAAAAACAGAAAATAGGGGGTATGAAGCTCACCTTGGAGTTGATGGTTCGTTTTTGGATGAAGAAAGTGAGAGATTTCGGCCTAGCTTGCTTCTTGAGAGGATCCTCAAAACTATGATGTTTCTAGTAGGATAATCAAGAGATTTGTGATGTTTCTAGGAGGATTTGATCATAGATGAATTTATACAACTTGAGGGTGAAGTAACTTACCTAGCATGTGAGTTTGATGAACTTTCTTGTGCACACACACCCACTCACGGGTTTTTAGAGAAAATGGAGGAGTTCTTGAGGTTTTTGGGAGTGAAAGGAAACATGAATGATTTTTGGTGAGGGAGAATGGCCTTAGGCCGAGATTAAGAAGGGAGAGAGAAAGGAGATATTTTTTTGCATGGAAACATGGGAAATACATAGATACATGATGTGTATTAGACTTGGTTATCCTCCATACAATAATGAGGTGTCATGTTTAGATTAGTTTGGTCCTCCTTGTTAAGATATTTATTTATTTTTACACACTTGGGCCGAAATGGAGTAATCATGGAGGAGTTTGGGCCTTATCTTGGTCCTTACTCGAAATTATGAAGCCCAAAAATAAATTTTCGGCCCATTGGGGCAAATGAAATCTTTTATGGCCCAATAAGGCTCATTAGAGATAAGATGGATTATTTTAGGCCCACATGGCCCAAAATGCTAAAGTTTTATGAATGTGGTCTATTTAGAGCCCAATTAGGGTTTCTAGTCCCAAGATATTCAAGTTGAAGGTTTATTGGTCCATTAGGCCCAATAAGAGAATCCTAGTCCATAGTGAACTTGAATCGGGATGTCTAGGGTTTTCAACTCTTATTTGAGCTTATGAAATATATGTGGATGAGAATAGAGTATAGTATTCACTTAGAGTACAAGTTATTACCCTAGGTGAACGATTGCATGAGCGTAGAATTTCCTAGCAAAATTGCAAGTTGTGACATCATCCCCCCGTTAGAGGGAATTTCGTTCCGAAATTCTTTCGAAAGATAGGTTCATGAATGAGAGAATAGGTGAGGGTACTTCTGCTTAATCTAGTCTTTACATTCACTTGTGAGTTTCGACCTACGTTTTGCATTCCGTTGATCCTTCACAATCGGAATGCGGCTTTGTTTTGTACGCTTTACTTCCTTATCCAATACATTGACTGGTTCTTCGACGAACATGAGATTCTTGTTTATTT
This sequence comes from Lactuca saligna, assembly GCF_052625555.1. Classification (NCBI taxonomy): domain Eukaryota; kingdom Viridiplantae; phylum Streptophyta; class Magnoliopsida; order Asterales; family Asteraceae; genus Lactuca; species Lactuca saligna. Next base: position 19,645,608 of record NC_136424.1, read on the forward strand.
CGATCGCTCACAAAGGAATGATAAGAGTTTTGCCTGATAGGAACTTTTTCAGATCTGAGACGCTGAGCACAGGGTGTACGTTTCCGAGTTCTACAGGTAGCTGCAGACTATAAGTCCTTGGAATAATCCGAGCAAGAATCTCGAACAGTCCGACGTCTCGTGGGTTTAGTTTGCTCGTTTTCTAAGGAGAATCATTCCTTTCCAAGGAGATTCATTTAATGACCTGCGATCCCCGACTTTGACATCCTATTGGCTTATGCCGCTTGCCAGAGTAGCTCTTCTGTCGGTCTCGCGATGCTTGAAGTCAGGCTTTGATTTGGATTATCTTCCCTGTTGTTTCGCAAATGGTTTCTGGTCTCACGAGAGTACTGGCGAGTGATCTGCATTTATGACTATAAAGAGCTTCGAAACGAGCAATCTTGACGCTCGTGCGATAACTGTTATTGTAGGGGAATCCAATCATGGGGAATCGGGTATCCCATGACTTGCTGAACTCGAGCACCTAGACTTATAGCATGAATCTGAGTGGTTGAATAGTTCGTTCGCTTTGGCTAGTGGTTGAGAGTAGCAAACAATGCTCATATTTAGCTATGTTCCCATAGCCTTCTGGAATGACTGTCAAAGTCTTGATGTAATCATGTTATCTCGGTCTGAGATGGTAGTTACTGATACTTCACGGAGTCTCATGATCTGTATTGGCAAGAAATGGGCAGATTGGGTTAACCTATCGACGATCACCCGGATAGCGCCCAACTCAACTCTTATAATAATAAGCTTTGTCTTTTGACTTCGAGGGTTTTTGTTGGATTAATGTCTAAGTCCATAACTATAATTGGTAAGACTTGACCCGACCCGGCATGATCCATTTGGGTTGCATACCATCATGCACTTGGATAGACTATAATGAGAGAAATAAGACACTTATGGTTATTAATATATTATAAGTTCTAGTATATTAATAAGAATAATAAGATTATTTAATTAATATTGATCAAGAGTTAATCTAGGATTAATTAAGTGATCAAAAGAAGACTAATTAAATATATGGGTTGATTGTGTAAATCATCCATACTTATATAGTGGGCTAATGCTCCATGGATAATCAAGTTGGGCTAAAACCCATAGGATGGTCCATGGATGCTCCATGGTGTATTTGAACCCGTGGATCCAAGGAAATGGAAAGCCATGGCAATTAAGGATTTACCCTAATTGTAACACTATATAAAGATATTATTCTTGACAAAAATCGGCCACTAGAGAGAGTAACAAAGGGCTAGCCGATTTCATGAAGTGTAGAACTTTCTCAAGTTATTCTAAGTGTTTTGATAACTGTGATTCCATTTGAGGCTTCCACACTATTGGGGCTAGGCACTCAAGCTTCATGAAGACTTTCTACATCAAAGAGGTATGTATTCTATCTTGTTACACTCATTGTTTTGTATGCTAGATTAGGATAATACCTTGGATGTTCTTGTTTGCATGTATAATAGAGAAAACATAGATCCAAGGTATTTAGGGTTGCATGTACACTTAGGAGTGTTAGAATGCTCAAAACCCAACAGTGGTATCAGAGCCTAGGCTTGTTTTCTTGTTATACCTGCAAAACTGCTTAAAAATCGAAAGTGTTGCTGCTTGATCATCATACTCGGCGAGTCCATGCCTAAAAATTGATCAAAACGATCCAACTCGCCGAGTCGGTTCATGCACTCGACAAGTTGGACCCCCAGACAACATATTTTCGAGGTTTTTGGCTAGAAATGGACTAGGAACAATACCCTAAGTTGTTTTTGAACTTATAAACTTGTTTTTTTTAATGTGGTAATGTTCATGCTAATCCATTTTCAAAGATAATTGTCAATAGATTCATGTTTTGTATTAGTTTAAGGTTTAGACTAATTACATGAGAAAGTTTGATTTGAATTATCTTGTTCTTATGAGTTGCTTAGATTAATAGAAAAGTTAATTGAAATAGTTGTTTTCAATCCATTTTAATCTAAGAGTTGAGTATAAAATGTGTTTGTGTAACTTGTCCTCAAGTTACATGAAGAGTCACATTAAAGACTCATAAAACTCATAAAAGTTGGTAATGGTTACAAAATGAAGAGTCTTGTGTCATTGAATTTTTTTTTATGACTCCATAACTTGTCCTCAAGTTATGGAAGTTCAAGAGTCACTTCATTAAAGAGTAAAAGTGTAACCTTAATTAATTCCATAAGTTATAAAAATAAAGAAAAGTTAATTCTTTTATTAGTTTAAAGTCTTCCATAAGTTATGGAACTTGAAGAGTTTTTTGGATTAAAACTACTTTAAACACATAAGTTATGGAATTAATTAGTTTTGAATAGTTTCAAAACTTGCCCTCAAGTTTTGGAATTTGAAAAGTTTTCACTTATGAATACTTTAATTCCAAGTTAGCCCTTAGAATTCTAAAGAGTTAAAATTCAACACTTATACTATTTATAACATTAATGGTTAATTATTATATATATGTATAAGAACAAGTCGTTTTACCGTTAGTAGGTCTCATTCACGAAACCGGTCTATAAGGTGGGTATAAGGTTGTTGCCTATAAAATAGCGACTTAATGGGTGTATACTCTCACCCACCGCTGCTTGACTGGTGGAGGGTCGTTAGCCGAACGGGTAGGACAATGACTTTAAATTCTCCCTTCATTAAAAGTATTAATGATAAATACTAAGTAACTAAAATCTTAATAATTCCCAATGTTAGTTACTTTAGGAAAAATGTGAATTTGGTGCTAGCCCATGGAATTCACACTTTGTACCTTACCAAGTCGTTGGTGGAGCGTGTGTGGTTAACCAGCACACTAACTTGGACTAGTAAGGACCACGAAGGGTGACTTAATGTTTGTCATAGATCAATGGAGCGTGTGTGGTTAACCGGCACTTGATTAGGTGATAATATTAAGGATACCAAGTGAATTGGTATGGTTATTCACACCTTGTTTTGTGATCCTCGGCATCCCAGTCACAAAATTTGAGAGGGCACACTCGAGATTGAAACATGCCATTGAAAAGTTCAATGAATCTCAAAAGATCTAGGAATTTCAAATCCAATTAAAACCTAATAAATTATTTCGTTTTTCGTGGTGGAAATTGGTGAATCGTCATTCGCCTACCTTCAAATATTTTATAGCTTGGATTACGGCATCCCTCTTCCAAATTATAAAATATCGTGTTGGGTCCTAGCCTTAATATTTCATATTGGGTGTCATATTAAGGACTTTAAATCAACTATCTTGAATATCTCCCAAAACATGACTGGTTTAGACATTTATGATCTTCCCAAATCTCTTGAAGATGATGTTCCTCAACATCATGCTTCACTTCCTCTATCTCCTCCAATTATTCTCCCTACCCCACAAGTTCTTGAAAAGTTTAAAGTCACTCGAGCCCTATTGGCAAGTAAAGGTCTTGGTGTGGTCACATCTTGGAGATGTAGTCACATATTAACAAGCCGGGAGAGTTGGGTGTCAAAGTCTTGAGAAAGTTGGTGGTTCAATCACTTTCTAAGTCACATAGTGAGTTCTTTTGGAACACCTATGAAAAAGACTATGACAAGACCCTTAATGGGTTTATCTATTTGTTAAGATCAACTTCCTCAAAACTTGATGGACATTGATAATAGTGACACAGGAAATCCAGAAAAGCATTCTCTTCCCAATGGAAAGGGACCAACCATAGTCAACTCGGTTGACCAAATGGTAAAGAGAAAAACTAAGTCTATGATAGTCCCGTGTACCATTATCAAAGGGTCCATATGTTTATATTGCCAAAGAAAGGGGCATTGGTTGCAAAGCTGCCATAATTTACCTAAGGATGTTAAAGTCGATAAGTTTGACTCTACTTCAGGTAAAGTCCACTATCTAACTCTGCTAAGTTTCTATTTGGAGATTCTTATTACATAATGTGTATGGATCACATGCTGATGTCTTTTAAGAATCAAAGCGAATATAGGAAGCTTAAAGAAGTATATGCTGATTCTGATTGCGAAGATGGGTTTCGATCGCATGGTTCGATAATCAGAATTTTGAGCTGTTGCTTAAGAGTTATAATATATTGCTTATGAATAGATAACAACAAGGTTTTCATGTGGATTGTAAGGATAAGTTTTTCCGCAAAGTTTTAAAATAAAAAAAATAAAAAAGGGTTTTAATATTATTTATTTAAAAAAAAATATCCTTACAATGGCATCTGTGGAAAAATGTTGCTTATATGTTTCCAGTAATAGCAATATTGGAAAGTGGATTTGATTCTTTCATTTGTGGTAGTGTCTGAATTTACCAAATGAAGAAAGTTTTTCATCACTCAAGTTTCAATTGGACAGAAACTTGGAATCATACAAGTTGTATTGTATGATGAATGAGAATTTTCATCTTTGAAAAATTAAGACTAATTCTTTGATCACATGTATATGTGAGTCAATTGAAGGACTAAGGAATTAGGTACACTGGGTGTGCACTGGTCAAGGTCCACCACAAAGATTGATTTGTCATGATTTACTAAAGATTAGTAAATATGATTATACTTATAAGGTTAAGTATAATTCTGTAACATTGGAAAGGTTCCAATGTATGGCAGAGCGAATAAGAAGAATCAAATTAGGCAGAAGGATAAAAGTTTCTCAAATCTGAAAAGATGGGAGAGTACTTTAGTATCAGTTTTATGATCATCTTAATGATTTAGAAACCATATCACAAATTCACACTCTAAGGACGTCTTAGTGCATTGTTATGGCTAAGAAGAGAGGTCATGAATTGTTGGATTGGTTAAGATCAAGGAGATGAGTCATACTTCGTTCCAAAACAATTCTTAGAGTCATACTCCAAGATTGTAACATTGAGTGAAATAAAGTAAGGTTTAAAACACTTATCAAATGTAGTGTGAAATGTTTCTACTCTTGTACATTTGAGATTGGTAAGTTGTGATGTCTTGGATGAGACAAAGAACAACTAAGACCAATTGTGTGAAGTGTTAGTCTTGATAAGAATCCGCACTATCCCTTGAATATTTGTTTTGTCAAGGAATGGTTCTTGACTGGGGAAACTTATATGTCAAGGGGACAGTGGGAGCCTTAAAGATCGTGAAAGGGTTTCAAGATTTAATCAAGAGTAAAACCTGTAATTTATCACTAGCACACGACTTAAGGTTTGCAACCTATCGTGTTGACATAATTCTTATTTTTGTACCTACTTCAAATAAGTTGAATTTGCATGTGAGTTATCAGAGTTCAACTTGGAAGCATTGGTGGGCCTTGTGCTACCAAGGTCACAAGAAACTAAGATTGAACAAGTTTAATCCATGTAAGGCTGAATTTATCACTAACCTTATCTTGTGATTATGGTTTTGACAAATTCGCATGGACAGGAACTCATACACTATAAAATCTAAGTGCCATAAGGTTTCTCTCCGATTCATGAAAATGATGGTAAGGAAACGATTTCACTAAGTAGATTTTACGTAGATAGCAATTGTGTTATTTGCATTTTCAAAAGTCGTTAGTGGAGCGTGTGTGGTTAACCGGCACGCTAACATGGACTTGTGAGAAATGGCAAACGCCTAAGCAATTGAGACTATGATTACGGCATCCCTTTTCATAGTTCTGAAAATTGTTTAGACACACATGTGAGCTATCTAAGAAAGGATGTATGAATCTAAATTTCAGAAGTCCAGCAGATTTCTGAAAATATGTCAGAGCTAGTGGGAGCATAAGTGTTATGCTGATAATCATCATGTTAGTGGGAGCATGATTATTATGATTAGTATTGCAAGCTAGAAATGTTAATTATAGAAAACAAAGTTTCAATCCGTGAAGTTGCAGGGGTTGGAAAGTTGTTTTGCTATAATTAAGGGAGAGGAAATTATACTTCATTTCAATTCTAAAGCTTAGATTGAGATTTTAATCATTTTTAGTCAAGAATATATATGAATTTTGTGTTGGAATGGTTCAAACTTAAGGAAATTCTATATATATTGCGTTCTCAAAATTCAATTATGACTACGGCATCCCTCTTCATAGTTAAATTTTGAAAACATGGCAAATAAAAAATATTGTAGCAAAAGACTGGTCTAGTATCATGTCTTTATGTGAAACATCATGAATCGTGTCCCATATGCTTCGGATATAGGATCGATTTCACGTGCTATAATATTCATCCTTTCTAAATTTTCCAAATGCTTAAGGCATTTAGAAGGGAAAAGTCTAGAATTGGATATGACTAAAGTGATTAAACAATTGTCAAGGACAATCTAAGGTTTACCAAAGATTGGTTTCTCAAGGACAATTGGAAGCATAGTGCTAATTCTGGAAGGACCATATTGACATAATCTGTAAGGAGGCAACTCTTGTTCAGAAGTGATAGTCAAAATGGGATCTGGAAATGTTTCAAAGTTAGAAATTATTCAATCTATGTAAGATTAGGAAACTTAATGCAAGAAGGATGTTCCCAAGGAGTTGATCTCCTTTGGAATGCTCTGTAATGGTTGTTGTCAAGTCCTTCTGACTTCGTGCATAATCATTACAAGAGGATCAATGCATATAAGTTTAGAATCTAACAGATTTCAGTAAATGACACGACTTTGGAATTCTTGCATTTACAATAAGGATTTGGGATTGTGAAATGAGTATCATTGGAATCATGTTCAATTGATCTACATCACAATGTAAGGATCATAGACAAACATAGTGTGCATACTTGGGGTATGGCATAACTATTGTTTAGAAAAACAAAGTGTACATGCTAGGAGCATGGGACGACCTTTGTTTTTATTCAAGTCTTAAGTTGATTATTTGAAACATTTAATAATGTGTAATCAATATGGTGATAAATAAAAGGTGGTTTTATTTATATTCAAAAGGGTTCTGAGACCATATTGGATTCGATTATTATTGTGTTTCACTTTGCATGTTTTGACTTCCAAAATAGCTAGGTTATTCTTTCTGAATGACTAAGTAATTTAAACACTCCACAGTCGTTCATATGTTGGAAGTAGGTATGAATCAAGACTGTCATGAATCGGGTTTGTAGATGGCTAAATGGGTTTAGTCATGGCAATGGTTGCTACAACATTCATGAGTGCTCATAAGTTATGAGTATTGGAATAAACCCACGCTCACTTGTATCACTTCATGGAATTTATCTCGAGTGATCGTGAGACGGTAATATCATATAAATTTTCAAACCTAGAGATATGAGTTGTTACCTATGAGTTGGTTGTGCATTGATTGCACGTAAACGCATCAGTAACTTGATGTTATAAAACGTGCCTTTGTGTACAATTCAACAAGTAGTAGAACAAGCATATGAGTCGAAGTTTATCTGTTCCTTCTAGAAATAGAAGCGATATCTGGGCCCCTCGATGATTTTGTTGTGACCTATGTACCGGCCGGTCAGAACTGAATTGATGTGTTCGATTAAGTTCTTTGTCAAATAAATTGAAAATCGGGAAACAAACTGCTGGACAATAAGTACGACGTTGTTCCATGTATTTGTCCGGCTGATATCATGAGAACAGAGGATTATATGATCCCTTATCTAATGGACAAGTCATTGACAAGATCAGAGTTCATCTACAAGGTCAGCGTTCGGCAGAAGCTTTTGAGAGCTACGATTGCCAGTTGGTTCCTGAAGTTATACGCAATAATAGTTTTAGACTTATCCAAGTGGGAGACTGTTGGATTAATGTCTAAGTCCATAACTATAATTGGTAAGACTTGACCCGACCCGGCATGATCCATTTGGGTTGCATACCATCATGCACTTGGATAGACTATAATGAGAGAAATAAGACACTTATGGTTATTAATATATTATAAGTTCTAGTATATTAATAAGAATAATAAGATTATTTAATTAGTATTGATCAAGAGTTAATCTAGGATTAATTAAGTGATCAAAAGAAGACTAATTAAATATATGGGTTGATTGTGTAAATCATCCATACTTATATAGTGGGCTAATGCTCCATGGATAATCAAGTTGGGCTAAAACCCATAGGATGGTGCATGGATGCTCCATGGTGTATTTGAACCCATGGATCCAAGGAAATGGAAAGCCATGGCAATTAAGGATTTACCCTAATTGTAACACTATATAAAGATATTATTCTTGACAAAAATCAGCCACTAGAGAGAGTAACAAAGGGCTAGCCAATTTCATGAAGTGTAGAACTTTCTCAAGTTATTCTAAGTGTTTTGATAACTGTGATTCCATTTGAGGCTTCCACACTATTGGGGCTAGGCACTCAAGCTTCATGAAGACTTTCTACATCAAAGAGGTATGTATTCTATCTTGTTACACTCATTGTTTTGTATGCTAGATTAGGATAATACCTTGGATGTTCTTGTTTGCATGTATAATAGAGAAAACATAGATCCAAGGTATTTAGGGTTGCATCTACACCTAGGAGTGTTAGAATGCTCAAAACCCAACAGTTTTATCCATCCCTGCAGTGCTTTCATTCGATATTCTCCAGCTTTGATGCTTTCAAGGCTGGTCGTGGATGTTGACAGTGTTTTGTTCTTGCCTTGAGAGTAGATGAGTATGTTATTGATGAAAATAATGAAAAGGACGACTAGGAATGGTTGGGAAAACTCGGTTTGTAGGGTCCATGAATACCGTGGGAGCATTCGTTAGACCGAAGAGTATCATAATGAATTTGAAATGGTCGCGACGAGTTCGGAATGTAATTTTGGAATGTCGCTTTCTTGGACTCAGAGTTGATGATAACCGATTCTTAGATCTATTTTAAAGAAGTAACGAGCTTCTTGGAGCTGGCCAAATAGATCGTCAGTCCGTGGAAGTAGGTATCGACTTTTAATAGGGAGATTATTCAATTTCCTAAAATCAATGTACCTTCGGAAGAATCTGTCTTCTTGAAAAACAAGACCGGAGCTCTCTAGGATGAGATGCTTGGTCTAATGAATCCTTTGCGCAACAATTCTACTCAGTTGACAGGATCACTTGTGAATTTTTGGCGGGAGTCAACCTATAGGGTGAATTGGCAATTGATGTGGTTCCCGATATGAGGTTGATTCGAAATTCGACCTGTCTCTCTGGGATATTCCCGAAAGTTCCTCGGGAAACACATTTGGAAAAAAAAAATCACATGCTACTGGAATACCTTGTATGCCTACCTCTTCTTCGGTCTTGTCCACAACATGAGTGAGGAGAACGTAGTTCTTCTGGTGCAGGCACTTCTGCGCCTTGATGCACGGGATAGGAAGAGGATTGGCGCTAGGTTTATCACCATGGATTATTAGAGTTTTCGTGATTAGGAAGGTGAAGGCAAACGGCCTTCTCACGACACATAGTATCAGCACGGTGGGGGCTTAACCCAACCATGACGATTATCACATTAAAACTCCTAATATTTACTGGCATAATTCTATTTGTAATGAAGGGTTGTTTAGTGCTAAGGTGTACTCCACATAAGTACCCTAGGTTAAGTCAGTTTTTCCCCATTGGCCATGTCCATTGAAAAGGCTTAGCTTAGCTTTGGGAATGTGGTTTTAGTAAGTGTTTGAATATGTTACTAATCGAAATTTCGCTCGGATTTACCATTGAATAAGAGGTAATCGAAAGAGTTGTCAAGTGGGAACGTACCAGTAACAACCGTTGGGTTTTGGATTGCTTCGCCTTGACCCAAGGTTAGGACCACTTTTGATCCTTCTGCTCCTCGATTGTTATCCCTAGGGCAATTGTGCCTGATGTGACCAGTTCATCAACACCTATAGCAGGTGCGACTGGTCTCATCATTGGTGTTGTTGTTAGGGTTGTTGCGATTGTTGTCATTTTCATTTGGCTGATGATTCTGGCATGGATAAGTTCTACAGAATTTGGCGATGTGATTCTTTCGGTTGCATTTGTTACAATGCATCTCCCTGCAGGCTCCATTATGATGGAATTTGCACTTGTTGCATTTTGGAAGGTTTCCAGCATATGGTCTCCTGGTTGCTGGTGTAATAGGGGTCGTGGTCGCATGAAAAGCAACAACACGTTGCTCCCTTGAGAACCCTTGAGTGTGTTGTCCCTTTCTCTTACCTTCAGACCTCAGCTTCCTGCTCTTAAGCTTGGGGTTTGGAGTTCCTTGACAGGTTGTCACTTGTTGGTTTCCATGTTTGTTCCTTTGGCTGGAGTTGTCAATGCTATTCCTGCCTCCATTAGGGTTGTTTGCATTGATCTGTGCCATGGCAGCGGTTACTGCTGCCATTACAGCAGCTTGAAATGTAGCAGAGTCCATCTGCAAGAGTGGTGTCTCGCGGGTGCGCTTGTTATTCTTGCGGGATGGCATTTTCCTGATTCACGTTGATAACCCAGATCGTAAGTAATGATCGTCATTCCTGGTTGTACTCTATAAATTTTGCATCTTGTTGTATAATTCTTACTGCCTCCATCTACATCCCTATGATGTATTTGCGGTAATAGGTGATCACAGATTTGGCACGATTGTTACGTCTATCCTTAGATTATATGGGTTGTTTTAGTTTCGAGATCCTTAAGTATCTAGTGGTTTCGAGGGTTCGCTTGTGCATATAATTGAGTCTTTGCAGTAATATGAAATCAATATAGCACATAATTATTTCAGGGGTAAGTACCATCTCAGTACACGAAAGGGAGTCATGTCGGATAGTAGGGGAAAAAGAAAAGGCTGATCCTAATTGTGGCGAGAAGTGTCTGGTAGTGGTGCTGATGAAGTGGATGCACCTCGGAGACGAGCTACTTGTTGTTCGGTAGCTTGTAATCGTACTTCTCACACTAACTGTCTCGCTCAGGAGTCTCAGTTCACTTCCAATGTTTGCCTCTCATCTCCCAATAGCAAACCGCATTTGTTCCGTTTGATTTGGGGTGTCCTGAGCTTGGTTATCAATACCTCGGGTGTGTCGGACCACGACTAGGAGGGCCCGGTCAGCTGGTCCTCTGTGGCTAAAATTAAAGAGACCTCAGCTCTTACTGTAGTGTAGTCGTATTCCCTACTGGTGACTCTATCCCCAAATATCGGGTGCCCTGGCTTTACATGGAGGGTTGATGTCATTGGATTCTACATCCGTGTCGTCATCGTCATTGCCCTCCGGCTCTTCCTTTTTGAGGTCCACTTATTGACTTGGCGGGTTCACCTACGAGTTCTACTTCGTGTTCCTACTGTGGTTCTTTCTCTGGGTCGTGCCACCCTACTATTCTTTGACTAGGGAGATAGGGTTTCCTGGCTAATGATACTCGTCTACAGCGTATTGCACGAAGGACTATAAATACTAAAATCAAATAGCATACCTATTACTCCTATAATTCTACAACTATTGCATAGATTTAGTTGAGGTTCCTTTCTTGGAGATTAAGGGGTATGTTTTTAGATTCCCTAGCTATCACGATTTCTTCAAGACATGTGATGGTTGTACCTTGGAGGGGATGTAGTTGATCAGGCTACATCCGCTCCTTGATACAACTAAGAACAATCCTGAATTAACCGAGATACTAGCTTTATCTTGTTTGGTTCGGTGTTAGGTTCCTGTTCCTAATACAATCAAGGGTGTTTTATTGTTATGTTTTACTTGTTTTGTTCAGAGTTATGTTAGTCCTTCTTTTGGTTTATAGTTGCATATCAATGTATGGTTCGATATGCTAGTTCACTATAAACAATGCTCTGATACCAACCTGTCACACCCCCGAACCAGACGGCGGAAACGTCCGGGAGCTGTTGTGACTCAATTGAATACCATCACAATGAATATACATGAAACATAACATCATTCATCACCAACATTTGAATATTACAACTGATAGTGTTTACATCCATTACATTGTCTCAAAACATTACATTCTCAAAAGTAGATTGTTCGATACTAATTAACACACAGCAAAACATCATTGAGTACAATTCTTCCTTCACTTTATCTGTTACCTGAGAATACAAGTATTTTGAAAAACGTCAACATATGAAATGTTGGTGAGTTCATAAGCGGTATTTGAAAAACAATGTTTTGTATCGTTTTGAAAACCACCAGAAAATCCGATATTTTCTGAAAAGAGCTTTTGAAAACATTTGTGAAGATCCATAGGTATGCTTGTTTGTTTCTATAGTTGTAAGAAAAATGTTCATCAAAATTGTGTACGTTTTGAAAATCGTGTGTATTGAAAAACCCTAGGAAAACCCGATGTTTTCCTAATTCCTTGGATTCCATGAAGTTAAAATAAAACCATTGCAGCGCGCGAAGTCATTAAGTCCAAGCGACGTTGGATTATTTTTACGCATGATTAAATTGCTATAAACACGCGTTACACAAACGACCCATTTATAACTATACTAACAATCCCGTAGGCGTCGTTCGTACTAATCACGTTATCCAACCGCCCTGACTTCTTGTAGTCCCACATCCGAAGAGAAAAAGGGCACGAAGACCACGATGACTCCATTAACCGGTTGGGGATAAAAAAAAAGGTACGAGGGGTCCTTGACCCGCCTCGCATAAAATACCGACTTTACTAGCAATACCATAGGACCCTTGGGGACCAATAGTATATAAGCCATTGAAAGTCCTTTTACGCTGTGTCAGATCATGTAAGACCCAACAACTTGTAAGGTAGAAGTCTTCGGGCCTTAAGATCAGGTCATTGGGCTAGCTAGGCCCAACAAACAAGATTTTACACTTCGGGGCCCAAAGATGGTGCGTAGACGTCTGTGCACTCTCACGTGTATATTGAATTACCAAATGTTTTCGTGTATGAATCGAGTTATTGTCGTGTTAGTATTTTCGGATTGTTATTGATTCGAGACCGAATCAATTCGTTTAACAACGATTTTTGGTATTGTTGTGTATGGTATTACGTAGGTAGTCGCAGTTCCAATATTTGATCAAGTTGCGTGCATTGAATTAGCCTTGAAAGTTTTCTGTTTTCAGCCCCTCATTGTTTGTAAAATTTACTCTTTTCAACCCTCTAATTAAATAATTTTTCCGGTTTGGTCCTTAAATCATTTTTCTTGACATTTTACACCAAAAATTATTGAAATTAATATTTTCAGCATATTTTTCATTGAAAATAGTTTAAGTCCCTGAAATTGCAGTTTTCTCGGTTATAGCCCCTCTTTTTCGCAGTTTTTACAATTTTGGCCCAAATTGGAAATTTTTTGCAACTTTGGTCCTTTTTAAATTGGAAAAGCATTTTAAACCTTTGAAAAGTACTTGGAACCTTAGTAGTCCACTGTTTTACAGAAAAACACAGTTTTGGCCCTCCAAAACAGAAAATTTCGCATAATGGGCCCTATTGGGCCGAAATTGTCATTTTTAGCCCATTAAGCTTGAAATTTATATTTTTAATCCTCCAAATGAGTATATTTTCAGAAAATATTTCATTGAAACTATTTTGACACTCCTCATCCATCAGAATTCGTGATATGACATTTTGGGCCCTTTAACTTTATATTTTTTATCATTTTATGTCCAAAAATTGAGTTTTTAGTCCAAATAAAATGTTATTAAGCCATTTAGCTATTTTTCTTGGAACACTTTGTATGTAGAAATATACTTGATGCTAGTATCATTAATCATAAAGTATATCTCGGTTTTTAGGGGTTTTAAGGCTAGATCCAACATTATAACACACAAAAACACACATATAAGCATAGAAATCATACAAGGCATACAAAACATATATAGATCTACACTTTCACTTGTATTCCCCCCCCCCCCCCCCCCACAAAACTCATAAAAACAGAAAATAGGGGGTATGAAGCTCACCTTGGAGTTGATGGTTCGTTTTTGGATGAAGAAAGTGAGAGATTTCGGCCTAGCTTGCTTCTTGAGAGGATCCTCAAAACTATGATGTTTCTAGTAGGATAATCAAGAGATTTGTGATGTTTCTAGGAGGATTTGATCATAGATGAATTTATACAACTTGAGGGTGAAGTAACTTACCTAGCATGTGAGTTTGATGAACTTTCTTGTGCACACACACCCACTCACGGGTTTTTAGAGAAAATGGAGGAGTTCTTGAGGTTTTTGGGAGTGAAAGGAAACATGAATGATTTTTGGTGAGGGAGAATGGCCTTAGGCCGAGATTAAGAAGGGAGAGAGAAAGGAGATATTTTTTTGCATGGAAACATGGGAAATACATAGATACATGATGTGTATTAGACTTGGTTATCCTCCATACAATAATGAGGTGTCATGTTTAGATTAGTTTGGTCCTCCTTGTTAAGATATTTATTTATTTTTACACACTTGGGCCGAAATGGAGTAATCATGGAGGAGTTTGGGCCTTATCTTGGTCCTTACTCGAAATTATGAAGCCCAAAAATAAATTTTCGGCCCATTGGGGCAAATGAAATCTTTTATGGCCCAATAAGGCTCATTAGAGATAAGATGGATTATTTTAGGCCCACATGGCCCAAAATGCTAAAGTTTTATGAATGTGGTCTATTTAGAGCCCAATTAGGGTTTCTAGTCCCAAGATATTCAAGTTGAAGGTTTATTGGTCCATTAGGCCCAATAAGAGAATCCTAGTCCATAGTGAACTTGAATCGGGATGTCTAGGGTTTTCAACTCTTATTTGAGCTTATGAAATATATGTGGATGAGAATAGAGTATAGTATTCACTTAGAGTACAAGTTATTACCCTAGGTGAACGATTGCATGAGCGTAGAATTTCCTAGCAAAATTGCAAGTTGTGACAATCTGAGGGTATGGTTCGCTTTGAACCAGCTCCGCCTGGGAGCAAAGGATTGGTGGAAGTTCGTGACAACGAACTTCACTCTTGCAGAGATTTCAACAGTGAATTGGGAGAGGTTCACTACCATGTTCAGTGACGAGTATGTTCCCCCAGTGGAGAGGGAATGACTGAGTCAGGAGTTCTTGACCCTTAACCAGGGTAATGATTCAGTTGTTGTGGTCACCCAGAAGTTTCATGAAAGGGCGATGTTCTGCCCTGAGCAGGTGTCTACTGAGCAGGCACGGATGAGCCGATATTTGGGTATTCTGAGGAGGGACATTCGACGTACCGGACATTTGCTGAGCTCCAGGCAAATGCCCGGAAGAGGGAGATTGAGTTGGAGACTCAGGCCAGGGAGGAGGCCGAGTCTTAGAGGATGGATAGGCGGCCGACTCAGTCTCAGCTGGTAGCCAAGCAGACCAAGTCCGCCGATTCGAGGACGGGAGGCCAGAAGGGCCGCACTTGCGGAAAGTGCGGCAAGGGTCATGAGGGGGCCTGTCGATCGGGTGCTTGCTACAAATGTGGCAAGGAGTGGAATATCGCCAGGGATTGCCCCAAGGGATTTATGGTTTGCTTCCATATCAACCAGACCGGCCATCGGAAGGTCGAGTGTCCTCAGCTTCACCAGGGATGTGCGCCTGCTGCTAGGGTTACCGAGGCTCGACCGGCGAAGGCCGAGGCTCCAAAGGCTCGTGGGAGAGCTTTTCAATTGAATGCGGAGGAGGTCCGCGTGGCACCCGATGTCGTGGCTGGTATGTATTCTTTCATGTATTTACTTTCATGTTGAGATATTGTGCTTATATTATGATATGCGTAGGTACTTTTATTGTGAATTTTGTAGCTGCCTTGGTATTATTTGACTTGGGTGCGAGTCGGTCTGTTGTATCTTTGGCTTTTAGTCAGCACATCGGTATTGATCGGGAGGTGATGAGTTGACCCCTGAGGGTTTCCATAGCTGATGAGAAAGCAATATATGCCACCGAGGTGATTCGAGGATGTGTGCTCGAGATTTTTGGTGTCAAGTTCCCAATTGGTCTAGTTCCTATCGCGATGTGAGATGTCTGTGTCATCGTGGGCATGGACTGGTTGAGTAAGTTTGGAGCGGTTATTGACCGCAAGAGACAGCTGGTGACCATACGAGACCATAGTGGGGGAGTGCTTACTGTGTATGGCGAAGGGACCCGGTGTGGGTCAGCGTTTTGTTCGGCTGCCAGGGCGAGACAGAGTTTGCAACAAGGTTGTAGTGGATTCATAGCCTATGTGATGGACACACGAGTGGCCGCGGGGAGGCAAAGTTCGATTGACGAGGTCCCGATAGTTTGTGAGTTTCCGGATGTTTTTCCCGAGGAACTGTCGGGCGTGCCTCCGGAAAGACAAGTGCAGTTCCGTATCTATTTGGTTCCGGGAGCAGCACCTATCGCCAAGGTGCCTTATCGCCTCGTGCCGCCAGAGATGCAGGAGTTATCCTCGCAGCTTCAGGAGCTGTTGGGGAAGGGGTTTATTCGACCGAGTAGCTCACCTTGGGGAGCACCGATCCTTTTTGTCAAGAAGAACGATGGTTCACACTGGATGTGTATTGATTACCGGGAGTTGAAGTTTATGCATCCAAGAGATAAACAAAAAAAGGAGAGAGAAAAATCGTTATAAATTAAGCCAATAATATTTTTTATTAACTTTGTAGTGGCAAATTATGTGAATAATCTAAAACCTTCGTTCGGTGTTATACGCAAGAGTTTCAAAAGATAGTAAGTAGTTTTATTAACTAAGCCAACCAAATTTGAAGATTGTTGGATTCTAATTTAAGATCCATTCATTTGTAAGTGTTTAACCCCAAGTGATCACCACTAGCCTGTCTATTGGGGTTAAAACTTTTGAATTTTTTTTCGGTTTCATTATATGTTTTCTTTATTTGTTTTACAATGCATCTAACCCAACATGGATACCTAGATAAGCTAGTTGAAACACAAGAAGATGAGTTGAAAGAGTAATTTATTGATTGATTAAACACAACCTTCGAAATTGCAGACAAGAAGAAAGAAGTCAAATAAGATGGTATTGTTGAAATTAAAGAAAGATGCTACATGGGTCTAAGTCAAACCTTGTAAAAGCTGTTAATTCAAATTAGTGTATAGCCCATTTAGTCAATTTGATCCCCGTTGTTTGGCCCTTTTAGTTGTAATATATATATATATATATATATATATATATATATATATATATATATATATATATATATATATATATATATATATATATATATATATATATAGAGGATTACATAAAACTTGTAAAAATTGTATGATTGTATGACCGATTCTTGTCCATTAGATTAAAAAAATTAGTGGTTAAGATGACAATGACATTATGGTAATTAATAAGAAAGAATTTAATTATTTTATATTTTAAAATAAATGATATGGGTAAATATGACAATTTGCTCAACAACAATTTAAGAAATTACTATTAATAAAGGATTTCATTTCATAACCTCCATTCTTATTAAATCCTTTTTGCCGTTACCACAATTACTAATGCTTTTTATAAACGAAAAGTTCGAGTAGTTGTAGAAACATAACAAAAAATGGTTTGTTAATTTGTATTCTTTATGAATGCGACAATTATTATTTAAGAACGAAAATGTTAAAAATATTTCTCTAGTTTATATTCTTAATGAATTATGTATTCATGATCAACGTTTTGGTTATCGGTGACCATAATTAATCGTCACACAAAAAAGGGTTTTTGTTTTTATTCTTTAAGAATACAATATGAATATCTTGTTAGTAGCCATATTCTTTAAGAATCTAATAGTTAAAAATTGATTTTAATATGTGTTCTTAAAGAATTACATATGAATCTTGCAATTAATTGAAAATTTTTTAAAAGAATGACTAACTATAAATAGTTGAAAATGAGAATAAGATGATCATGTTTTACTTTGAATTCTTTAAGAATGACTAAAACTTATATGTAAGAATGTTCTTCAAAATAAAATGGTTGAAAATGACTTTTTTAATATGTATTCTTAAAGAATTAGGTTATATACAACCTTATTTAATGAATGAAATGATGAAGTAAATTATACATTATATAATTGGTCCACAATGATTAACCCAATCATATATAACAGTATTCTTCAAAATTAATTATATATGAATTTAAAATATATAATAATTAATTTAGTTAACTAAATTACTTTAACACCCTTATCATATATATATATATATATATATATATATATATATATATATATATATATAATAATAATAATAATATAAATAGTATGATACCTGATAATATTATAATTTAAATAGTAAATGATAAAACAAAATGAAGTCTTAAAAAATAAAACTTAAATCTTTAAGTATATTGTTGTTTATATTTTTTATTTATATACTTTTGTATTTATAAAAAAATGATACTAATTTTTATTTCATTTTATTTTTATAAAAATAAAGTCACCATCAGTTTTCTTATTGAACGAATGAATGAAGATTAAATCCTCATACATAATATATCAACAACATAAACATAAACGTAATAATAACGATAATTTCATTTTATCTTTTTTACAATCATATTCAACTCCTCGCTATATAGTTTATTTATTTATTTTAATTAAATCAGTTTTAGCATTAATGCCCACAAAACAACATAGGCTAAAATTCCTGAAATATTAAGAAAAAATCTAAAATTCCAATATTTATTGATTGCATAAATATTTTGTTGATGGATAGCATTAGGAACTTTAGTTTTAACATGTCATTAGGTTGTGAGTTGTGTTGATCCATGTATGAACCTCAATAAATTGATCACTCTAAACATCCCATAAAAAAATTCTTTAAAAACAAAATCACAAAACCATTACAGATTTTACACATTGAGATCCAGTTTGCTTAAAATCATATAACGTTACAATCAAATAAAACAAACCTCCAAAAACAACTAGTTATTAACATCTTACAAGATACCAAAAACCAGATATTCATTTTCATCTCAACATAAAGATGCTAACGTTTCTTTTGGCGCTTGCTGCTCTTATGATCACTCTCACTCTCACTCTCCGACTCTGACCCCGAACTAGAATCGGAACCGAAATCAGAATCAGAACTAGAATCAGAACCGGAACCGGAACCGGAATCCGATTACGACGCAGACTTTTGTTGCATAATAAGACGAGGCATGTTCTTGATATACTCCCTCAAATTCTCAGTAATCCCACCAAGCCCAATGGAAGTAAAAAATTGATTGAAAACCGTGTGTTCTTGGGATTATCTCTCGGGGAAATCGACTCAAAAATCAAAATCCTCGATCTTGCATCACCGGCTCACTCAACCGCTCGGGAAAATAGACTCAAAAATCAAAATCGTCTTGGGATTATTACATACAAACCACTCCAAAATGACTACGAAACCAAAAAAGTCACTGTTTGAACGAAAACCCCAAAAATTTGCATACCACAGGGACCATTTTTGCAATTTTGTCTTTAATCTATTCTTTAGTTTTACGTTATTTTAAATAATTGTTACTTTTTAGTAATTAAAAACTACTTATTTGAAAATTTTCATTATTATATTAAAAAAACTATCATACTCTTTTATAGTACTTTCATTTTTTTCCTGAAAGCCATGAAATATTGAAAGAGAATGAACGATCCAAAAAAATGGTGATTTGAATTTCTAAATTATAGTACTTGTTACGTATATATATATATATATATATATATATATATATATATATATATATATATATATATATATATATATATATATATATATATATCACTACAAGAAAAATAACATTTTTATGATGTGCAAACCACGACACTCATTGATTTATGTTACGCAAAAGGGAGTGACATTAAAAAAGTGTCATCTCTTCAAAAAAAAAATTAAGGATTCAGGTCACGCATTATTGCGTGCCCTTAAATTAGTGTCTCATGTAAAAAAACACGGAGGGCACTTTATCTAAAATATGCGTCCTCTGTTAATGTCGCTTTATAATTTTTACTCAAAACACGCGTTCTTATTAGGGGGAAATGAAATCCTCTTAAAATTCTAAATTTTTTAAATACCCCACTTCAATATCTCCCTTCTCCCTTCGTTCTCTTCTTCCCTTCTCTCTCTGCAAACCCTAACCACGATACCATCTCTGCTATAAACCTCGACAACTCATATAATCGTTCTATAATTTTTTTCTTAAAATGTGGCGTTCATTCTTGAAGATCACAAAATGGCGACCAACAACTAGGGTTTTTATTTCCCACTTACATATAATCGTGATTTTCATCAAGACTTTCAAAAACACTTCCTTCACGTACACTTTTCTTCTTCAATCTCACATCCATTTAGCATACAAGAAATCTATTCGACTCATCACACACCAACTATTAAGGGAAGACGTCAAAGCATTCATAGACCGGATGTAGCAACAGTCAAAGATTCACCTCGTCTCACCTCGTCTCGCCTCGTCCATTCGAAAACCTCTTTGGTAACCTCTCCTCAGGTGACCTCGTGCTCACTTCTCCTCGTCGGAGACCCTGGCATCTGACCTCGACAGAGACTAGGACGATTGCTCAAATTTACATGCCCTAGTTTGACTAAGGTATGTTTTGTTTTTTCTCTCTTCCTAATGTTTTCGTTCTTCTATCCTCACTCCTCCATAATTTCTAAAAAATCCCGAAGCTTACTGGTTTTCTCATGATAAAAATTAGATTTTGGTTGTTTTAGTCGATATAGTTTTCATCGCAACATCTCTCTCTCTCTCTCTCTCTCTCTCTCTTTCTCTCTCTCTCTCTCTCTCTCTCTCTAAAACTATTACCCTCCATGGCGACGTCTCCATTTCTTTTATCTTATATCTTTCTCAAAACTGATCCCTATCTATTTTTGGTGGGTGATTAATAAAAAATTTGAACTCCCCATGTCAAATATCTCACGTAATTAGCTTAAGGTTCTTGGGTTCGGCTCCTAGTGTGTTTGGCGTCCTTGGTTGTGTGGAATTTTACAAATGAGGTTCTTTCGTAGCTGCATACTTTCAATTTTCGTGTTGAACTCATAATCTCATAAGCTTTATCCTCGTATGAGGATATTGCCTTCCCACTGTAGCAATATGTGTATTGTTCCATGTATTATTGTCCACAATCACAATAAAAAAAGATTCTCACCTTAGATAATCCCTTTATATTCCCTGTTCCCTTAGAAGATACGATTTGAGTGGTTTTTCCTCTAATTTATGGGGTCAAATTCTTTGTCTAGTCGTAAAGCTACTTTGGAGGGTTGTTTCCATGAACATGAATTAGTTATTGACGCCCACAAGGTGCTCAACACAATGTTTCTGTTAGGTCAGTTACTGACGCCCACAAGGTGCTCGACATAATGTCTCTATTAGTTTTTCACCAAGATGAGACCAATTTTGCTACTTTGTCTATCTATATGCAACAAATGGACTCGAGAACAAAATAATTGAACTATAATACTAGGAATTTAGGTTCACTTTTACCAATAAATCAATGTTTATTAGTGATGGCTTGTTAGCAACAAGTCAACTTGTTAACAATCTTAGCAAAGATGGTGAAATGTATTTTGTGTTAATAAGGATACCCTTAGTAATTAAGTTTGACATCTTTCTTTGTTGTTGTTGTAGGTTTGACAACCAAAGCAGAAACTTTATTTGGCATGTTATTGAAGCAGGGTTGTTAACTTCATATACAAAATTTACAAAAATCTCTTTTAATTTCTTTCCTTTATGAGCTTGTTAACTTCATTTTGAAATATAATAGACAACATTTTTTGTGTAGTGGAGCTGACATGTTTACTTCTGGTACCCAATCACCTACCTATCAGAAGGAATTTGGATTTAGTAGTCTCAATAATTTAACTAAATATGTTCAGCAGTCTTTAGTCAACATATTCTC
The DNA here is from genome assembly GCF_052625555.1 of Lactuca saligna. Lineage (NCBI taxonomy): Eukaryota > Viridiplantae > Streptophyta > Magnoliopsida > Asterales > Asteraceae > Lactuca > Lactuca saligna. The sequence goes on from NC_136424.1 coordinate 19,667,243, forward strand.
CAGTCCAAAGGCTAAAGGAGAATCTAATCAGGTTATAAACTGTTATTTCTATTATATTTCTATATTATATATTTATAAATTCTGATTTTATCTTCTGTGTTTTTTCTGATTAAATATTATTATTCCAGATTGGTATTAAAGCAGACTAGCGAGGTCATAAAGGCCACCTTGTCATCTTTTTGGGAAACAAAACTATTCGATCAAGATTCCAAAGAATCATGTGAAATAATATTTCCATGTGATGTCAATGATTTCTTAAAAAGGTTAGAATGTGTTATTTATATTATTACTTTCAGTATTAAAGTGTTGAAATTAACAGAATTTGAATTATATGTTTTATTGATCAAACAGATTCAACAGTGAAGAACGTGCATATGTTTCCCATTTAATCCATCAACGGGCCAAAAAAGCAGCATTCAAGGAACCAAAGAGGTTGCTTAACAAGGTTACTTTATTTTTTTGTATATTTTTACCATCTCATTCAAAATTGGAGGTCTCACCAGTACCCTAAGTTATACCTTGTGCCCATGTATTAAAGCTATAATAAATATTTAAAAATTTGGTTTCTAATGATTTAGGTTCAATGCCCAGTTGAAATGGTATTTCAGTACTTATCACTTGTTATTTACACTTTTGTTGTATTTCAGTTGTGTATACCCAACCCCTCCCTTCAAAACCTCTTAGTTTTCAGTGTCAGAGAAGGTGAGGTGAGGTCTCGGTGGATCTATTTATCAGTTTCATGTAAATAAAAAAAATACACCCCTCAATTTTAAAAAAGGAAAAAAAAAAGATAAAAGTATATGTTGATATTTATTGCATAAAAATGCACGTATCTCTACAATACAACAGTGAAAAGCTCTAAAATGCACTATTTCTTCAAGTTTTTCTTTCTTTGTATTGAAGTGTTTATTTGGTGTTATGTGTCGGAACACTCAGGTAAAATTTAGTATTTAAAAAGTCTTTGAGAAGAAGGTTATATCCATCTTTTATCTTTGTTTTTGTGGTCAAACCAAACTCTTCCATAAACACCGATGTATGAAGCTACATATACCCGGAATTGTAATGGTCGATCCACTCCAAAAGCCAAAAATCAGTTGGGAAAAATATATCCACATCACCCTACAACAAATATAAAAAAAAAGATACGTAAATTTATTTATATTTAAAGAGTGCAAATATGAAACTATACATTGGCATCTAAATATGGATGTGTGTGGTGATTTATGCAACCTTTTTGATTATGGAGTTTGTTGTGTTGTGCGTGTGTGTTATATTAAAAATGATCAGCACGTCGTTATCGCTGGTGTTCCTCCCAGGTTCACCACAGGCCACCGTGCAAGGGTGGGTGTGGGATGTGTTGTTGCAACCTGTTAAGAGTAAGGGTTAAGGTTGTTAAGAGATGTTTCTTTTTAATTAGTGTAACCATGATATTTGATTCTGATTTTTGAATTGGGCTCATGTATCTGACTCTTTTGGCTCTTGCTCCAACTGTATCTCACTATTTCATCTTTGGTTCTCATTTTTTCATGTATCCTGACTCTTTTGATATGTTTTTTTTATTGTTTGTGTTCTTTGATATATGTTATTTCATTACTTTTTTTCGTTAATATTATAGTTGTTGAAAATAAAGTAATAAATGTCGAATTACCCTTCACATAAAGATTATTATAGTTGTTGAAAATAAAGTAATAAATGATGGGTAATGGAAAGAGGTTTGCTCCTTTTGGTCTTAGTTGGACAAAATTGCCCGTCTTGGAATTACTTTGGTCAAAGCCTTTTTTTACTAACTTTGTGGGGTTGTGGTCTTAGCTCATATACTTAAGATTGTTTTGTCCCTTGTTTAGTTTTTTTTCTTGATCTATTTTGGTGTGTAGCTACTCTGTATCTTTCCAAAAAATGAACTATTAATTTTAGTTATTTGATTATAATATTTGTTTTTTTTACGGGGCCTCATTTTTACTTTCGCCCTAGGCCCAAAATTAGCTAGGACCGACCTTGACGAATATGTTGCTTGAAGAAAAAGCACAAGGGAGCCGCTTGAAGAACAAACGACCCTGGTTGCAGGAAGCCTTAACAGGTCTCTCTCTCTCTCTCTAAGTTCAAAAAAAAGATGATAGTTAATATCTGATATGAAGTCTGTATATATCCTTCAATTGCTATACATACAATACTCCCAATAAACAGAATAACAAGTAGTAATATAAATTGATAATGAATAACTGATCTAAATTTCAAAATATTTTAGGTTGAAGTAACACATGCAACTCTTCTTTCCTTGATAGAAAATTACTGTAGAGAAGCATGGGTTCGAAATCTCCAGAAACAAATTGAGAAAATTTACCGTGAGGTTTGCTTTGCTGACTTCATATTTGATCATTTTAATGTGAAATAGCGACTTACTTTCACTAGTTTATTTCATTTCTTCCTATTACATTTACAACATTGTACTTTGAATTATCCACCCAATTATAGCAATATCATCAAAATACTAAGCAATTTATAGTTCAAGAGAACACGAAACAAGCCTGGTTGCAGGTTTGTTTTTCTAGCAAGTAGGTTAAAATGGTCATTTTACCTTCTTCATATTCAGATCATTCATTCAGTCCCAAACTATTTGATAAAATGCTAAAGAGAATATCATCTACCAGGTAAATTATAAATATTAGTATTGCTACTAGAAAATAAACTATGAAGAAGCTATACTTTTTTTTTTGCAGCTTGTTACATGGATTGAAGCATTGAAGACAACAACAATGGTTTCGACTTTGGACTTACAAATATATATATATATATATATATATATATATATATATATAATATGTTATTTTCCAATTTGAATGAATGGGTATTAATTAACTTTTTTGGTATTTTCAGATGTACCAAAGATGTAGTCAGCATGAACGCATTGTCAGCATTCTAGATGATTATTTGAGAAAGAACCCAAAAGATGCTGATCTGAGTGTGGTCCATTTATTGGCTTCAATGCATATGTTGGGAAATGCACATGACAAAGCTCTTCAACATATTTAGTATGCACAACAGAATTATTCTGCTGCTAAAGACTTACCTGTTGAGTTGTTGGTTCAAGCAGGGATATGCATGATTGTGACATCCCTATTTTCACGTCCAGAAAATACCTATTTTGTTTATGCTTTATAAAAATCAGAGTACCTCTTTTAATAAAAATATTGCGGAATTTGTTCCCAGTAAAACATGATAAATACGTTATCAAAACATTTCCGAAGAAAAATATTTTTAATTCGTTTTAAAACATTTGGGATGTCATCGTCAATACAGAAACATAAGCATAAACAGAACTTATATTTATTTACACTAGTGATCTATATCTCTTTAATCTCTCAGTGTAATGTGACTTAATCTCAACACCTGTAATATAAATAAACTGAGTGGGTCAGGTTGGGAAACCTGGTGAGTACATAGGGTTTTCAACCCACAATAATATAATTATTATGTTTAAACAATCAAACAATCGACCCAACTACCCATCCCCATTATCTTCTTTACTCTTAAGGATCTATCCTAAGAGTCATCTATCCCGCATCCGTTCATTCTGAAGTCCTTTGCTTCCAGAGTTATAGGATTGACACTAAATCCATAGTTGCCAATGCTCGTTCGTAAAACACTAATTCCATAGCTGTTGGGTACTAAATCCATAGCTACCAGTGTTTATCTAATAGGTACTAAGTCCATAACTACCAATTCCTAACAGGTACTAAGTCCATGGCTACCAGTGTTTGTCCAATAGGCACTAAATCCATAGCTGCCGATGTTATTTGTTATACACTAAGTCTATAGCTGCCAATGTTTACTCACATCATCTTTTATCTCTCATCATTCATCTACCCATATCATACCCAACATACTTGTATATTTAAAATACGCATACAATTCAAATCATTTAAAACATGTATAAAAAAAACGTTCATTCAACATAGACATGAAGTATTTAGATAATATGCACACATAACACGTAGTTTATATAAAATACTTCATATATATATGTGTAAGATGAAAGTAACTATGCACTCACCTGAGAAGATGGTGACTCGGTACTCGGACAATGCTTCATTTACTTTAAAATAATTTCTTTCGACAAAACCTAATATCATTACAACTAGATTTTAGTCTAATATTTACCGTGACTAATTATTAGTCTTATTATTATTATTATTATTATTATTATTATTATTATTATATAAACGTTTAAACAATACTTTCCAACAACTATGTACAGACAAGGACCAGACATAAAACACCGGAAGGCAGGACCATTTTGACGTATAACACTTCTGAAATCCAACAACCCTATGTGGCCCTTTAAACCAGATTCCCCGTACCGCGAGTAGTTAAAAAGATATTATAACGACACTTATATAAGTCATAATAATAGCTCAAAAATTTATTATAAGTTCATAATAACAATATTAATTTTAAATATAAGTTATATTAAAATATGGTAAGAATAACTTATTTACAAGGAGATTTTAGCTAGGAGTCGGGCTCTGTAGGGGCATAACTTCGTCGCTGAATCTTTTTAAGAAAGATTCGTGCAGCGTTTCAGCGCTCACCTTACTATACTAAAAACTACAGAAAGAGAAGTCGAATCACGAGGGACCGAAATGCTCGGGGGATAAGGAGAGAAAGACTCTTGAATCAAGAGAATGGTGCAAGAAATATGAGAGCCCAATGCTCTTATTTATACTAATTAAATTTTCAAAAACTACCCTTCATAATTAATTAATGGCATTTTAGTTATATAAACAACTAAACACCATTTTATAATACTATTTTAAATATATTTAACGATATTTGTACTAAACTAATGTCGAAAAAACTTAATATTAGTCTTATAATGACCGCATCGTCGATATCTTTCTAATGATATATACATATGTATATATATGTGTACGCATATATGATTTATACTTTATTTTAATACGTAAATATGCTATTATAACTTGTAACTCCTTCATACGAACTCCGTTTTTGACGTCATTTATATCCACACATAGGTGGAGACGTACTTTACAACTTTCATTTAGACTTTGTCGGCTAATTTTGACTTTATTTTTTAAGTTATATTTTTAACAAGCCGGGACAGAATTGGTCTGTTAAAATCTCATAACTTCTTCATCCGATGTCCATCTTCGTCCGTCTTTTTATCGTTATGCTGCTAATAATGAGATCTTCAATTCTCATTTAGGTTGTGTCGACTAAAAACCGCTCGATCTAATATTCGAGTTTCGAGCTGTACACTGCTAATGCTGAAACTTTGAAAAATCATAATTGCCTCATATGAAGTCATATTTAGACGTTCTTTTTATGCACGCTCTTGGTTTAACATATTCTACGACTTTCATATAGATTGCCAAGACTAAATATCGCTCTAACGTAAATTCACTATTTACGTCGCGTTGTGTCGTGCCGGTTCTGTCACGAAACTTCGAGAGATCATAACTTCTTCATTATAACTCGGATTTCGGCATTCTTTATATGCACGGAAACCTTATGACATATACTACAACTTGGTTATTATTATTTATTTTGAACACCCTTATATCAAAAAGTCATTTTTGATGCTTATCGTCTCTAAATTGACTAATCCGGATCTACGGGTGTTACACCAATCACATAAAAATTTCACAAAGAAAACAAGTCTAAAGGTTTTGTGTTAAAACTAATGAACAATAATTTTCAATGATAATAACATCAAATTAAAAATTACATAATGTTAGCTACAACTAAACTGTATTTTAAATAAACATCATTAATGAAATTAGAAAATAATTGCATAAATAAAAATTTAAATTAATCAATCATAACAATTGCTAAAAATAATACTAAATAGATAATTATATTTAATTCTGTTTATGAGAAATGTGGGTTGATGTCAATGAATATTATTGTTTAAAATAGATGAGATTATATATATATATATATATATATATATATATATATATATATATATATATATATATATATATATATTAGTGTACAAATATTATATCAAAATTACTGTCAATATCATAACCATTATAAAGATATATCTTTGAATATTCTAACAATATATTTTAAACATGTGTTGCGCAACGCGCGATAATTCGTCTAGTTCTCTAAATAAATTGGATAGATCTAAAACCAAAACAAATTTGACTAGAAAAACTTTGGTTGACTTACTTTGTAATATTGAAACAACTTAGTCGAATAGGTTAAAACTCTCAGGTTTGCTTTTCTCTTCTTTACTCAACAGTGTCTCTTAGCCACTGCGTCCCTCTAATGACCTCACATCTCTAGCTTCCAAAACTCCGACTCTTTCAACTTTGTTCTGCAGTGGACATACCCGTTATGATGTAATCCATGAAGAACTAACCTAGTATGACATTTAACATCCGATCCCGGCAACCCATTTTGACCAGATTATTTGATGAGATCAGCTAGGGTTCCTCCGGAGCCATACTCGACCAACAAATTGTAAGCCATTTGTCCATCCTTTCCGGTTGTAATCTCTTCCCAATACATCTGATCACATTACGACACCCTCAGATATTATTCAAAACCTCTCTCGTTTTAAATTAAAGACGAAGCAGAGACCTCAACCGATTTCACAACCATAATTGAAAGGTAAGAGTTGTATCTATATTTGGGTTTCTTCAAATTCGCAAGAAATACAGGCATACTTGCTTTGTTCAAGCACCTCATGTTCTTACTTCCTTCTCTTTCTATCATCGTTCATTGCCTAATTCTCGGAACTAATTGAACTCTTTTTTTTCTCGTTACCTTTCTTCAAAATTGAATCCATTCCCAAGTGATGTGGGTAACTTGGTTACGAAAGATAGGTTGAAAACAAGCGATTGAAACCGATAAATTAAGCAATTGAAACCAATAAATCATAAGGGTTTATAGAGTTAGGCTATTTTGTTGTTTCGATCATGATTGACGGGAATCTCCGATAAAGTCTCGATATTTATGGTCAGTCTACGATTTAATGTCAACTTTTATTTTTTGAATATAAAAGTTCCGATTATTTTATATTTTTCCCCAAATTAACGAAAGAGTCCTTATTTTTTTTTCTCAACAGAAAATGACAGGTTGTCGTATAAAACTAGATAATCGAGACTTTCTATTCAAAAAATAAATGTTAAGATTAAACCGTAAATTGATAAAAAAAACATTGATATTTTATTGGAGATTTCCCATTAATTAACTCAAAAACTATCAATTTGGAGAAAATATCATTATTGCAAAAAAAAAAAAATAGTTTTTAGTTAACTTTTTAATTAATTTCACATTTCGATTTTGGTTTTACATTTAACTTTATATTAAGATCATTTTTGTAATGTTTAAAAACAGACTTTGAACAATTTTCATGTTTATTTGACGTAAATCAATAACTTATAAGGATATATTATTTTGAAAGTTAATTAAATAGTTAGCACCAAATTCAAAATTATAAATGAGTTTAATGTACTAAACACACATCCACTCCCACCTCACCCACCTCTATCCACCCCTACCTTATCATCCCTAACCTACCACACCCTTACCTACCCACACCCATCCACTCCCAAGCCCACCCCTCCCCCACAAACACACATACACACACTCCCACAAACACACATACACCTACACAAACATCCACCCACATAAACACTGACATTGACACCGACACACCCGCAAACATAAACACACACAAACACAAACACATATGCACACCTAGCTACCCACCTACCTCCTCACACATGTCTACAAACACTCACACACACATACACCCACACCCAACCGCGCACACACACACACACACACCCTTCCACAAAAACATACACACACATAAAAACATGCACATACACCCACCTACCCAACACCATTACCACAATCACCAACCTACCATCATTATCATCACCATCACCACCACCACCACAACCGCTGCCATCATCACCACCACCACTATCCCATCACCACCTGACCACCACCAGAATCGCCACCGCCATCACCACCACTGCCACAATTGCTGCCGCCACCATCACCACCCCCCCCCCCCCGCCCCCACCCTCACCCTACCAGTGCTACCAATTTCTAATTATGAAAACTAGTAGAAAAATAAATATCTAAACACGTTTTCTAATTTTCTAAAACTGGAAATGAAAAATAAATAAATTTTACTTAAACGTGTTTTCTAAATTTTCCAATGACAAATGAAAAACGAAAACCGAAAAGGGAAAAGGGAAAATGAAAAATGAAAACTGTTTTTTTGTAACTAAACGCAACCTTAATTATTTTTGCATTTGTTTGTGTGGTTACGAATTAATAAAAGAGAGGAAACCACAAAGAATATGTGTGTGTGAGAGATGTGAGATGTGAGGAAACCACAAACTATTTGGTGTTGGAACTGAATCGGAATTGTATTATTATATGCTTTTGTGTTCTAGATTCATTGAAATCTCATTTTTCAGTTTTGGTTCTGGGCCGGTTTGGTCCAATTCCAGATCTCATCCCCTAGATTTAACTCTCATTTGAACTTCCTCAAATTTTAGCTTATTTTCATTTTAAATTAATATGTTTTATTTAGTGATTTTATGATTCCTATGAATCACATGATTATTAGCCATTTAATTTCTATAATTTCCATCAATTTTAACTTTTGAAAATACCCATCAAATTTTGATCCATCTTTATAAAAGGTCGAGTGTATTTGTGATTGTTCTTGGAATTAATAAGCTCTATTTTTTTCGTGTGCTTGGGGCTCACAAAAAAATAGAGGGGCATATTTATCATATAGGGCGTGTTTGGCATAGAGCTTTTGGAAGCGTTTAGGAGCTTCTAACTTTTAGCTTTTGACAAAACGCTCTAGTTTAAACAAAAAGCTTCGTTTGACAGTACGAGCGTTTAGCTTTTAGTTTTATCAAAACGCTCCGATTCTAAAAGCTACTTCATGTAGCTTTTAACAAAACGCTCCGGAGCTTTTAAAATCAATTTCCATAATTACCCTTAAAAATATATTTATATACTTTTTTATTTTTAATTAATTTTCCTTTTATGTAATTTTATATATTTTAAAAGCTTCCAGCTTCTTTTGTCAAACATTCATATAAGAAATAAAAGCTACAGCTTCCCGCTACCAGCTACCAACTACATTCTACCAGCTACCCGCTACCAGCTAACCGCTACCCGCTTCCAACTAACAACTATTTTTGCCAAACACGCCCATAATATTATTCTATTCAGAGTTTGTCTATTAAAACAACAAATTTATGACAATATATTTAAAGAGATTACCCTCGGCAAAGTAGGGGTAATTCATTAGAAAAAAGAAACAAATTACTTGAAAAATAATCAAAAATAAAACCTTTTCCCTTCTTCATGACAAAGAGAAATGTAAAATAGTCACACATTATTACACCAAGATTCAAACTTTGACACTTTACCTCCTCTTGTTTTTGCTTCCCACCAATAAGCATAAATAGAACAGAACCCTGAAGAAGAACCCCCATGCGACTGTTACCCACAAGCAACCCCATTTGCTCAGGTCGGTGATCCCTTGTTGCTTCAATATATCGACGCCGGTGGTCAGGCAAGTGCTGCCGCTGATATTGATGCCGAGTGATCCGCTCATGCTTTGCAGTAGTTTTGCTTTCACGGTGTTATCCACGGCGGCGAGAGGGCTGTTGTCGAAGATCTGAGTTCCTCGGATGAAGCATTTGATAGGGTCGTCGAATTCATTCTGTAGAACAGCTTCGTAAGGGTACTTGACAAGAGAAAGGTAGTGAAACCAGATCCAGTAACCTGGGATTCGATCACGAGTGATGAAGAATCCACTAAATAGAAGGAAGTAAGCTAGAATCGCGACGACAATGGTGTAACCGAGCATCACTTGAGGAACGACGCCGGAGAGAAATGTAACGAATGAACTTCCTGCCCAGAAGGATGCTAGTATCACAAAGAAGTAAAAGATGAAACCTGAAACACCACCGGCTAGTCCCACCGCCCAAAAAGTAATGGCGGCGAATGCGAGTGAGAGGAAGATGAGTGATGGGATTGAAACGAGTGAGTGAGATAGTACGTATGAAGATCGCCGGTAAGCGTTGTAGGCGGTTTCTCTCATGAAAATGTAGCGCTCTTGGAGGAAGACCGGTAAGGCGTCGGCGCAGGTGTAGAAGGTTGTGGACATGGCGAATGCGAAAAACCCTAATCGTTCTTGAACGCCTCTTGGGGAATTATCGAGGTTCCAGAACACGGTGGCGAGTATGAAACCGGTGATTGTCACCGCAGCTAATCGGATTCCGAATAGCTCAGGCATTCTTCGTGAATTTGTAAAGGATCGTTTTGATAAAACCGCCATTTCCATCCACATTGGATTAGCAAATGTTGGGACCATAGCAGTCGGATTAGTCCCGTTGTTGGCGCCGGCGCCGGAGACTAATTTGCCTCTGGATATGCTTGCACTAATTGCTTCTTTCAGAGTTAATCCATGGGTTGGGGTTTCGTTTCCGTTGAGATTTTGCTTCCGGTTTAGCCAGGTTTTGTTGAATTCCACCAGCCTTTTGGTTCCTCCAGGAGTCCCTTCCAGTTCTCTGATCAAATCGAGCGCAAATTCCGTCCGATTCTCCTTATCTGGAATCGGACGTCCGAAATCAGAGAAGAATAACGGAAGTTCCGCCGGAGATCCGTTGTAGACGGGCTGTCCCCGGGATAGAAACAACAGGCGGTCGAGTAATCCGAGAAGACGGTAACTCGGCTGGTGTACGGACATCATAACGATGCTGCCGCTCTGTGCAATCCGTTGCAAAACTTTGACCACCATGTAAGCACTGGTTGAATCAAGCCCTGACGTCGGTTCATCCAGAAACAAAATAATCGGATCATGAATGATGTCGATTCCGATCGAGACACGGCGGCGTTCTCCACCTGAAACACCTCTGTGTCCTTCATCACCGATGACTGTTTTAGCAGCGTTTCGGAGTCCTAATTGGTCAATTAACGCTTGAACTCTAAGCTTCTTCTTCGATTTGGAGAACGTTCGAGGAAGACGGAACTCGGCGGCGAACATGAGAGTTTCCTCGACTGTTAACATCGGAAATAACAGATCATCCTGCATCACATAAGCTGAAATCACCTTAAGCAACCTGGATTCCAATTGCTCGCCGTTCAACGTTACAGTTCCTTTCAAGCTTCCTTTCGCGATCCGATTCGCCAGAGCATCGATCAAAGTTGATTTTCCAGACCCACTCGCACCTAACACCGCTACTAACTCGCCGTCCCTCGCTTCACCGGAGATATCATTCAACAGAATCTTGCTTCTGGAAAACAGATGCTCACTTCCAACAGAAGAATCACCAAGCCTCTCCCGGCGACCAAACAGAGAAGGAACCTCCATCTTTCTCCGAACTTTCACACTGTAAGTCAGATTATTGAACTTCAAAACAAACGGCAACGATCTAGGCTCGTTGCTGGTTTCGCTCATCTCCAAAACACGATGCGCCGGAGTCTCATCACCGTTCGCCTCCTTCCTTATGTCTCCGACGAACTTAAGAAGCTCTCCGAGAGACGGAGAGGCACCCACCTGTCCTCTTTGGTAAAACGCCGCCATGCTATCCTCTTCATTCTCCGCCACTACACGAGGCATGCTTCCCCTGCAACCAAACTAAAACCACCGTCACTCACTCCGCCGATAAGAAACTCGCTGAGAGATCAAGTGTGGAAGAAGAATTTACTGTTTAGAGAGAATTCTTGTGTTGATGAGTGTTCTGAGAATGCATGGAGATGAAGAGTGTGTGAGCGTGTGTTTATGATGGTGTCTGTTGTGTGTGGGTGGTGACCTACGTCGCCTAATATAGAAAGTCTACAAGTTTTGTAATAAGAAAATACAAATATGGAATCGTGCAGGGGTTAACGTGGCCATTTGTGGATGGTTCTTTATCCTAGAAGAAATGTTTTAAAACCCGGGTCGATCCGGCCGGTTCAACCGGTTGGACCGTAATCCGGGATAGAAGACGGGTCAATTGAGAACGATTTTTTGTAAAAATACGGATTGAATCGAACCGATCAGGTTTTTTCCCTAAATCGCGGTTCAACTGCTTATGTTGAACTGGTTAAAACCGGATTGACCCATTTTAATAGGGCTTGTATAGTTGGATACAAGTAGCGAACGTTAAAACAACGAGCCGTTTGCGGTTTTTTCAATGTTTAAACTTTGTGGATATCAAATTATTGGTTTTATATGTTTATACATTATGCTAAATATAAAAATATATAAAAATAGAAAAAGACCATAAACCGGGTTGACCCAACAGTTGAACTGGTTAATCCGTGAACCAATCATCACACTGGATCAATTAAAAACCCGGGTTTTAAAACATTACCTAGAAGTAAAATTAAATAATAAATAAACTTACAAAAATCAATATCATTTTGTTAATTGCTATATTTTAGGACTATATTTATACTTTTATATTCAAGTAATAATCTTATAAAACACTTTGTCTAATTTTTTGCCTCTACAATTTAAATAAAGGTCGTACTTTATTAAATGACTTATGCTCGCATGGAAAATAAAAAAATAGTGTTGCTTAGAAATTAGGTGCGGGTGGTAAACTACTTTTGCATGTAGTTTGGTCAAATGAAACAAAAGGGGCGGTTTTGCATGTTTACGCCGTGAACGTTGCTTCATGCTTGTTAGGCACCCCACACCTAAAAAAAGTGTGGTTAAGACCATTAGTAACATATCACATGTATACGTACATACGTTATCTATACATATACAAGCCCTTGTGATATTAACATAGTGATTGAAATATTTAATTCCATACTCGGATAGCTTGGGATGCCCCTAAAAAAAAATAGTGTAATTTTTTTTTTTTGAAAATTTCGTTTATAGTTGTGGTGATACCTGGAAAAAAAACTTGGGTTACTCTAAAAAAGTTAGGTTATTTTTCAAATTCTAAATGCAAATACAAAATAACCTAATAAGTGGTCTAAACTTGTTAAGCCCAAGTAACCAAATGTCCAACACACAAAAAAGTTTAATGAAAAAAAAAAAATAGCTCAAATATTGCAAAATCGGTATAAAGAAAACAAATCAAAAACTCAATCGACGTCCCTGCTTGCAACTTGAAGTTTCGACTGATGTTACCACTACTTCCTTATATTCTGTCGTTGGTGATTTGTTGTTGTTGCCGCTTGTCGTGGGCTTATTCCGATGAGATACTCCCGTGGTGAGAGATCAATGATCAAATGGCACAATGAAACAAGTAAAAAAAAAAAAAAAAAAAAAAAAAAAAAAAAAAAAAAAAAAATCTGTTATTTATTGTCTGGTTAATTCAAATTCAATTTTTTGCTATTGTGTTGAAAATTTTGAAATTACCAGTTACGTTTGTTAGATAAGGGACTTAGGGTTAACAATTAGTGATTATTTGTTGTTTAAACTTGAAATCAAGTTTATGGTTGATATATTTTGAATTTTTTATTGTAGGTTGCTATTTGTTGTTGAAATTTAAGTCTTGAAATCAAGTTTATAGTTGATATATTTTGATAGTTTAATTGTAGGTTGCTATTTTTTGTTGAAACTTGAAATCAAGTTTATAGTTGATATATTTTGATTGTATATTGCTATTAACAATTTTTTTCAAAAGCCAACTAGATGTTGGTGTAACTCCCGTAGATTCGGGCTAGTCAATTTAGAGACAATAAGTATCAAAAATGACTTTTTGATAAAAGATTATTTAGAATAAATAATCTTAACTAAGTAATAGTATATGTCACAAGGGTTTTGTACATATAAAGAACGTTGAAATCCGAGTTATAACGAAAAAGTTATAACTCGTCCAAGTTTACGGCTAAATCGGCATGACACTGCGTGACGTAAAAAGCGAGTTTACGATAAAGTACTTTTTAGCCTTAGCGATCTAAACGAAGGTCGTAGCATACGTTAAACCGAAAGCATGCATAAGAAGAACGCCCAAATATGACTTCGTATGAGGAAGTTATGATTTTTCTAAGATTTGACATAGCAATGCTCAACCCGAAATTCGAATTTTAGATCGATCGATTTTTTTGCCAACGCAACATAATTGAGACATGAATATCTTATTCACAATAGCGAAACGGTAAAAAGACAGACGAAAACGGACGTCGGATGAAGAAGTTATGAATTTTAATAGGTTTTTCCTGTCCCGACCTGTTAAAAATATAACTTTAAAAATAAAATCAAAATTAGCCGACGGAGTCTAAACGAAAGTTGTAGAGTTCGGAATCACTACCTACGCGTGGATATAAAGAACGTCAAAAATGGAGTTCATATGAACGAGTTATAAATTATAATAGCATATTTACGTGTTAAAATAAAGTATAAATCATATATACGTATACATATATACATATGTATATATCATTAGAAATGTATCGACGATGTGGTCGTTATAAGATTAGTGTTGAGTAATTTCGACATTAGTTTAGTACAAATATCGTTAAATCTATTTAAAATAATATTATAAGGGGTGTTTAGTCGTTTATATAAGTATAAGGTCATTAAGTAACTAGTTTTTGAAAATTCAATTACTATAAATAAGAGCCTGTAGGCTCTCATATTTCTTGCACTATTCTTTTGATTCAAGAGTATTTCTCTTCTTATTCCCCGTACATTTCGGTCCCTCGTGATTCGACTTCTCTTTTTGTAGTTTTTAGTATAGTACGGTGAGCGCTGAAGCGCTGCAAAATCTTCTTAGAAAGATTCAACGACGAAGTTCTGCCCCTGCAGAGCCTGACTCTTAGCTAAAACCCCTTTGTAAGTAAGTTATGTTTACCCTACTGGCCTACTTTAAGTATAGCTTATATTTTAAATTAATATTGTTATTATGAACTTATAATAAATATATGGGCTAGTATTATGACTTATATAAGTGTCGTTATAATATCTTTTTAACTACTCGCGGTACGGGGAATCTGGTTTGAAGGGTCGTCTAAGTTGTTGGATTTAAGAAGTGCTTTAATGCCAAAATGGTCATACCCTCCAGTGTTTCATGTCTGACCCCTGTCTCTAAATAGTGGTTGAGAAGTATTGTTTAAACGTTTATATAATAATAATAATAATAATAATAATAATAATAATAATAATAATAATAATAATAAGACTAATAATTATTCACGGTAAATATTAGACTAAAATCTAGTGGTAATAATACTAGGTTTCGTCGAAGAAAATTATTTTTAAGAAGCGAAGCTTTGTCTGAGTTCGGAATCACCACCTTAATAGGTGAGTGCGTAGTTGCTTTCATCTTACACATAGATACAAAATATTTTATATAAATTACGTGCTACGTGTGCATATTATCTGTATACTTGCTATCTATGTTGGATGAATGATTTTATACATGTTTTAAATGATTTAAACTGTATATGTATTTTATATCTACAAAATATGTTTGGTAAAAGATGGATAGACTAGAGATGAGATAAATGATGAGCGATGAAAGATGAGATGAATGATGGGCGATGATATATGAGTGGTAAACGATAGTGAGAAGCGATGAGTCAAGCGATGGCCCCGTCATCTAGCAGAGTATAGATGACAACCACAGACTATTCAAGTTTTAGATAGTCCAGTGGAACACTAGCAGACTCGCAACCTGCAGGTGTTGTGAACGACGTGTTCACCCGGTGTACTCTAAGAACCCATTGACATGTATTGCGAGTGGACTCTCAAAAATAATATTGTCGATAAACGAGATAAACCTTGACAACTATGGAATTAGTGTCTGTTGTATAAACCCTGGCGACTATGGACTTAGTACATGTTGTATAAACCCTGACAACTATGGACTTAGTGCATGTTGTATAAACCCTGGCGACGATGGACTTCGTGCCTATGCCTTAGGATAATCCTTAGGAATGAATGAACGAGCAATAGCTGATTCTTAGGGTATATCCTTAAGAGTAAAGGAGATAATGGGTATGGGTAATTAGGTTGACTGTTTGATGTATAAACATAATAACTATATTATTGTGGGTTGAAAACCATATGTACTTACCATGTTTCCCAACCTAATTTACTCAGTTTATTTGTATCACATGTGTCAATATGAAGTTACATTACACCGAGAAATTTAAAAAGAGATGTAGATCACTAGTGTAAATGAATGTAAGTTATGTTTATGTTTATGTTTATGTATTGACGATGACATCCCAATGTTTTGAAAATGAATAAAAATACATTTTTTCGGAAATGCTTTAATAACGTATTTATCAGGTTTTTTGGGGAACAAATTCCGCAACATTTTTATTAAAAAATGTACTTTGATTTTTATAAAGCATAAACAAAATCGATCTATTCTGGCCGTGAAAATGAGGATGTCACAATTGGAGAAAACAATGGTAAGGAACTTCCAAAAAAATAGGGCTAATGATAGTACACAAGAACCATAATTTAATGAACATACTCTAAAACCACAAGAACCACAAACCAATGAACCTACTTCAAAACCACGAGAACTACAATCTAATGAACCTACTCAAAAACCAAAAGTGACACAATCTTTTGATTTGAATGATCTTCCTTCGGATCTAGGAGCAGACCAAATATTAGGGATGAGCAAAAGGACCGAACCGGTTGGAACCGGCCCGAACCGGACCGGAATCAGGAACCGGCTTCGGCCAAAATCAAGAACCGAACCGGCCCGATGGTTCTATCGGTTCCGGTTCTACCGGTTCCCGGTTCTTGTCGTGTCTTCAAATGTTGGAACCGGTCCTTGAAAATAGCATTATACATTTCCGGTTTTTGCCGGTTCTATCGGTTCCGATTATATCGGTTCCGGTTCCTACCGGTTCCCGGTTCCAAAAATCCACAAAAATAACGTCCCGGTCTCGGCCCGACCGGTTCCATCGGGTTCCGGTTCCGGTCCCGGTGCCGACCGGTTCCCCGGTCCATTTGCACAACCCTACCAAATATTACATCTTATAATCCTAATCAAATGGATGGGTTAAGGAGGACATATTTGATTAAAGGACATTGTCAACCAAAGAGTCATAATTATGAATTTATCTTTTTGGTAAGAAGTCAATACGTTATGTTGTGGAATGGTTTAATGATTTTCCATGGTTATAGTATAACATTAAAAATAAGAAGGCATATTGTTTTTTTGTTACTAGTTTGGAGACATGGTAAGGGAAAAGGTGGAAAACACGCATTTATAACCGAAGGCTTTAACATTTGGAGTAAATAAAATCATTTCCGGAAACATATGGGTAGTATCAAAGTTATCACCATAAGGCCCAAGAAAAGCGTGATTTGCTATTGAGAAAAAACCAATCTATTGGTGAAGTCTTTCATAAGCAAATAGAACTTGAGCAAAGTAATTATGAAATTTGATTGCATGCTACAATTTGTAGTTGTATATTTTTATTAAAAAAATACATTACCATTTCATTGACATGATGAGATGGAAAAGTCTAATAATAAAGGACTTTACATTGAAATCTTATCTTTGATTAGAGAAGATAATGAGAATATTTTTAATGTACTCTAGAAAATGCTCCAAAAAATTGAATGTTGACTTCTCTGACGATTCAAAAAAATATTGTCAATTGCTTTTCAAAAGAGATAATCAAGCCTATTTTTTATGAAATTGGTAAAGATGTGTGAGAAATATTAGTTGATGAGTCTAGTAATGTTTTCAAAAAAGAATAAATGACTATAGTTTTAAGATATATTGATATACTTGGGATTGTAAAAGGAAAGATTTATTGGATATGTTCACGTGTTAGATACATCTTCTTTAACTCTTAAATTTACCATGTATTTACCAATAACAACTTGAGTATGGCTCAGGGGAGAAATCATAAAATATTTATTTCTTTACTGTGATATTAATTTAATTTTTATTTCTTAGATCTTTTTATTACTTTTTTTAAATATACAGGTGAGGGGGCAAGATTACAATGGAGCAAGTAATATGAGTGGTGCATTCAATGGTTTGGAATCTTTGGTATAAAAAATAAATAAATAAATTTGGATGGAGAGTGTCGAATACCAAGAGTTTTGCATGCTCTCCCTAGATGTATGAATGGTCTTGATAAAACACGAGAATATGAGTAAAATAAATACTCTCCGGTCATCGGTAGTCGGTTGATTCTGTCATTGAAAACTGACCGAACAAGTACCAAAGTAACAATAAGAACTCTGGATGAAAAATCTCTGCTATGCTGAAAAATGTTGATGTACCCACACTGTGATGCCATAACTCATGAAGCGGTCTTCAATACATAAAGTCCATTTGGTTAAGACACATGGTTTGTCAACCGAAGATCAAGAGCGACAAGTCATAAAAGGTCTTCGTAGAGAGAAGATTGCAAAACAATTTTGTTGATTAGAGTAACTGCAGTGCAATCATCGTGAAGAAAAAATATGATGTCTAACTACGGTATGGATGATAAATGGTCTTAAGACACTGATCCAATGAATGTTGGGCGACAGACCTTGATTAAAGGGTAATCCGCATAGAAATAATAAAATTATTCTAATATAATCAGCATGAAGTAATCCATCGTGACGATCGAAGCTTGAATAAATATCTGATAATAATCTATTTTGAGAAGACAATAAACTGAGTCTTGTAAAAATTATTCTTCACAAAAGTACTTCCGATCATGGGTTGCGGTGATGGTAAAAATTAAAGAAAATATATATATATTTTTAAATGTTGTTAAAATAAAATTTGATACCAAAGGGCTTCTAGCCCAGCGGTATCTGGTGGTGCCCTCCCTCATTGAGGTGAATTTAGGTGAATTTAGGTGTTAATTTAGGAGTAGTTTATATATATATATATATATATATATATATATATATATATATATATATATATATATATATATATATATATATATATATATATTATATTTGTCGGTTCAAAAAAAATGGTGAAAAAGATGAGTATTAAAAAAATAATGGGTTTAAAAAAATATAATAAATGAGTGTTAATTAAAAAAAATGGGCTGAAAAAGAAAGAAAAAAATGGCTGAAAAAATATTGCGGTATAAAAAAATGAATCAATGATTAAAAAAATCGGGTGAGAAAAAAAAGGCTTCAGTATGAGAAGGTTTGGCAAAGGCGAGGTTTAAGAAGAAGGTAGGAAGGAGGCAAATGGTAGGTTGAGAAGAGGACGGAGGAGGGTGTTACATCTCCAATTTCACGGCCAGAAAAAACCGATTTGTTTATGCTTTGTTTTATAAAATCAGAGTAATCTTTTGATTAAAAGAGGAATTTGTTCCCAAAATAAAATATGATAAAATTTATCAAAACATTTCTCAAAGAGAATGTATTTTCATTAAATAATAAAACCTTGGGATGTCATGTTCGATACAGACCAAAAGCATAAACAATATAAAATAAACCTTACAACAGTTATTTATAACTACTGATCTATAATCCAAAATCTCTCGTCAAGTCCACCAACTTATACTCTTGTGCCATCACCTGTAATGTAAAGAAAACTGAGTGGGTCAGGCTTGGGAGCCTGGTGAGCATATAGGGTTTTCAACCCACAATAATACATTTATTATATTCAATTATCAAACAATCAACCCAAATACCCATCCCCATATCTCCTTTATTTTCTCGAGGGTTGACCCTAAAAATCCATTATCCTTCATTCATTCGTCCCTAAGGATTTACCTAAGGAATTAGCACAAGGTCTATTTGCTACCACGGTTTATACAACAGGCACTACGTCACATAGTCACCAGGGTTCATACAATAGGCACTACGTCTCATAGTCACCAAGGTTTACGCAACAGGCACGAAGTCACATCGTCACCAGGGTTTATCAAACAGGCACGAAGTCGCATCGTCACCAAAGCTTTACTTAATAGGCACGAAGTCACATCGTCACCAACTATTCCATCTACCCTTGTTCTACCCAACATTTTTGTAGATATAAATACAAGCACAATTTAAATCATTTAACACCCGTATAAAAACATCAATTCCAAGCCCATCTCAAATAGACAAATAATATATAACACATAGCACGTATTTCATAGCTAATACTTTATATTTATGTGTTAGAAGAAAGTAACTACACACTCACTTGATCAGAAGATGATCGGACAACAAATCTGGAAAATCTCTACAAAAATCGAACTTCTCGCGGACAGAGCTTCGGCTCGGAAATCGCACTTCTCGGGATATTCGGGACTTCGAAACTTGCTTCGGGGCTCGGGAATATTACCGGGGCTTCTGGGTACTTCTGGCACGCAAATCGATGCAAAACGGGAGAGAGAAGAGAGAAAAATAGCAAAAGAACTCGACAGCCTCGCATCCTATTTATAGGAGGCTGAAGCCTCGGAGTACGCGGGGCATACTGCCTCCGAAACGTTACTGCATGCGTCATCCGAAGAACTCGAGTGTGAATGTCGACATACCTCGGAGTACGCGGGGAGTACACGAGTATGCGGGGCGTACTTCGGATGAGTCCGGTGACTCCTCTTCGGATAATGTTGGATTTAATAATTAAATTTAATTATTAATTATTTAATAAATTTCGAAAGTTCATTACTTCTTCATACGAACTCCGTTTTCGACATTCTTTATATCCACGCGAAGGTGAGACTATGCTCTACTACTTTTGTTTAAACTCCGCCGGCTAATTTTGATTTATTTTTATTATTTATTTTTAGTAGGCCGAGACAGGAAAACTCCGTTATAAAATCATAACTTCTTCATCCGACGTCCGTTTTCGCCTATCTTTTTATTGTTTTACTACAATTAATGAGATCTTCGATTCTCATTTAGATTGTTTCGGCTAAAAACCGTTCGGTCTCAAGTCGAGTATTCGGGCTGCATATCGCTAAGTCGAAACTTCGATAGGTCATAACTTCTTCGTTATAACTCGGATTTCGGCGTTCTTTATATGTATGGAATCCTTGTAGCATATACTACAACTTAGTTAAGATTATTCAGTCTAAATAATATTTTATCAAAAAGTCATTTTTGACGCTTACCGTCTCTAAATTGACTAGCCCTGATCTACGGGCGTTACAGAGGGTATCAAGGACATGAGGTCTCTAGCGAGAGGTGGAAGGTCCGCAGTGAGGCCGTGTGAAGAGGGGTGAGTTATGAGGGTCTGCGTGAAGGGTTAGAGGGTTAGGCGTAGGGTGAAAGGGAGCACCGAAGTATGCATTGATAAGGAGTGAAGTAGCGAGGAGTAGGCGAATGTTGCTAAGGGAGAGTGTCATGCTTTAGTCTTCGTTACACGAAAGTAGTGACTAGTCTTCGGGGTGAGGTCTTCGATCTATGAGGGATAATAGTGACTACGCATAAGAGGACCTTCAACAGACTTCAGTGTTGCTTATCTTCTAATGTATTCGGTCAGACTTTAGGTCTTTTGTGCTGAGCAGCGAGGATGAGAGGGCAGATGACGAAAAATGCTATTTTTTCATGAAATTTCTTCTTCTTTTTCTTCAACAGCAATATAAAATCTTTGTAAAAAAAAATTTTCAGCAGAAAATTGTAACAAACATCAACAAAACTTATTCTTGAAAGCTTGAAAAAGCTTTGAATCAACACTTCAAAAACTGAAAACTCATCATAAAGATTTCTGGTTGTGAACCCATAAATTCTTGGTAGAAAAATCGAAAATTACAAGATCGGGAGTCATTCCCTTGAAATAATCGCTTAAATCTTCAAGGTACGAATCTGATACCAATTGTAGGAATCCATTTTGACGATCGACTTGTGCGGAATAATATGATATTTAGATTTAACGATAACAAAATATATAAAGAACAAAACAAATGAGTAATCCGATGATTATAATAGAAAGATAGGTTACAACTATAACTATGAAGAACACTTCGGTGAGAGAGATAGCAATCGAGAGTTTCTCTCCGACTAAAACAATATACTACATTTTGTGTACAACTAAAACAATGACCACCCCTCTCTATTTATATAGAGAGAGATAACTTACAATACAATAAAGAGAATAAGATAACCTATCTATCACTCATAATTTGTAGAGCATTTCCATGCTCCAATACCCAATGTACTAGAGTGATTCACGTCTTCTGTAGTGAGTACGACTAGCGTACTGCATGGTGTACGCCCAACGTACTAGATAAAGTCCCGCTTTTCATTTAAATTTCAAGCGACCATAATTTCTTTGTTTCAACTCCGACTTTGGCGTTCTTTATACCCACAGAAAAGTCTTGAAAGGTTCTAGAGCCCTATCTAGTTGCTTTTGACTTAAAACACCTCGAACAAAAATATTTAATTCATAAAAGAAGTATGAAACATCAGTTTTCTTGTTTTACCCTTTGACTCCAAAGCACAAACCAAAGGCTGAGATCGGATAACCAATATTATCAACATCCAATAGTGCCTAAACCTTATTCCCTTGAAGCTAAAAACCTTTACTTGATCCATTTATTATCCATAATACCAAAATAAGAAACTTCTCGAAACAAAATGTTACATTTAAGCTGTAATTTGAATAAATAAATTTATTTTTAAATGAAAATTTTGGTTTGAAATTCAGGACGTTACAATATTAATATTGTTGATGCAATATCATGTTAGTGACATGAAAAGTAGAGAAAGTTTTCTCTAAGATTTTTTCATCATTTATTGTCTCACTATATAATTTTAGTTGGATAGTAATTTTGAACATGACTGAATTATACCCACTCACAGATTTAAAATATAGTATTCGAAGGTGTAACCAATCAAAACGAGCTTTAGGAAGTATCGTTGTTTTTTTTAATGATCATACCTCTCTTTGAGATTATTCCAAAGATCAGCTGAATCTTTGATAGTGGGGTATTCAACTTTCAATCCTTCATTAAGATGGAGACAAATGAAAATCATCGCTTTAACCTTTTCTTGGCTTGATGCTTAATTTAAATGATTTACATCTTTTATAGTGTTTCCAAGACCCATAAAATCACGGTGAATTTCAACATCAAGGATCCATGATATATAACTCTTTCCACTGATGTCAAGAGCCATAAACTTAAGTTTACTAAGGTTTGCTATAGTGAAAGTACTAATCAAAATAAAAAGTTCCATGTTTAAAGATTATTAGTTAAGAAGCTTCATAAAATTACTTGGCGTGCATCATACTTGTAAACTTATAAAATATATATACTTGACAATGACAATAGCGACAAAAAAGTTGAAGCACTATGATAGAGTCGTGTTGATAACATATTACTATATATATTAAATGCAAAGTTCTTAATAATAACATATTACTATATATATTAAATGCAAAGTTCTTAATAACAGTGTTGTTTATGAGGTTTATAATTTTGCCAACACATTTTAGTTAACTTTTGTTTGAAGCCCATTAGTTGATATTGCTTTCTTTTTTTATTTTTAAAATTTTTAAAATGTTTTACTTTTTTTTTTAACTACATCCTTAAACATGTTTTTCCTTATTTATTGGACCTTTTTTTGTCATTTTTTTTTCTTCATCCCCATTTAAAATACAATAAACAACCGGTCTATAAGGAGCGGACAATATGCAATCTCTAATTAAAAATATAATCACATAACAAGATAAATTTCAAAGTAAGAAAAGATTGAGAGTGTAAAGAACATTTATTTCAATACTTATGATGAAAATTACTAACTTTTTAATATATATGATTCACTATTTATAATATCAAAATAAGATGAAATATGAGTTATAATATGAATGCGTATATTATTACATCCATAAAACATATTAAATTGATTGTTACTGATTTTAAATAATGACAAGATTTAAAGGAAAAATAAACTAATATTATATTAACAAACTAATATTTTATAAAACTTATATTTTTTCGGTATTTTTTTAATTTAATTATTTTTCGGAGTTGAGACCCGGAAAAGACATAGCCTTATTTTCGGCTCTTTTTTGATGTAAAGGTAAAATTGATAGAAATCTAATAAAAAGAGAAGACCAAAATTCGTACTTCACTTTAACCCTCACTTTCTCTCTCTAGAACTCGATCCAGTGTTCAGCTTGACGGCATCGACAAGGTACGCTATCTCTGTTTCTAGGGTTACCGTTTTCTTCTTCACGATGGCTTCTTTCTCAATTGCCGTTCGTGCTCGATGCATATGAATAATTCTCATACTTAGTTAGGGTTTTAATTCTTTTCTTCTGAATCTATACCAGGTAAAAATTTAAGTACATACGTAGTTTATTGTTACTGATCTACTCGGATTACGCTCTCAAATATGAAAGAACATGAGGATGATGTGTTGCCTACCGTCAAGGAATCTACTACGACTGTCGATTCTACTACAGCTGATGAAACTGTAACCATGAGAGGGAAAATTGAGGGGCTTTTCGGTGAGAGAGACGAGGGAGAGGATATGGTCGTGGATGTTGTGGGAGCCGATGTGGTTGTTGATGATCGTGGGGGTACAAGGGCTGATTTGGAAGGTAAGGTGGGTATTAATGGCTTGATGGAAGAGGGTTCTAAGAGAGAAATTCAGTCTAGTGATATGGATGTGGACCAAGTTGATGTAGTTGAAGAAGTTAGAGTTGTGACTTTAGAGAAAGTTGAGGTAGTGGTGAATGATGAGGGTGTGAAGACAAGTGTAGAGGTCAGTAAAGAGGTTATTCAGGAGAATGTGGTGACTACTGCTGTGAGTGCGTTGGATTGTGATGCTCAGAAGTCAAGTGAAGAGCCTGAAACTGGTGGAGGTGAAACCACATTGAGGGATAATAATAGAGATTCTACCAAAGAGATTGTGGATAAGGCAACTGGAAAAGAATCTGATGTTTCAAATTCCTTAAATTTTCCAGAGTCATTCACTACAACAGGGCATCCTGGTTCTAGAGATGCTCATGTGGCAGCTGTAAAGGAGGGGTTATTTGGTAAAGATGAAGGTGAAGATGGTGTTGATAGTCAAGTTTCATCAACAGAGGCTGTCAATGCAGGAACCAGTGCAGCTAATTCCCATGTAAGCCCTAAAATCTTGGAGCAGCAATCTGGAGATGATGAAACAAGGAAAGATATTTTGCAGCCAACAATTGAAGTTGCAACAAATGATGTTCAAGATTCTGGAAATGGAACTCAGGCAGGAGATTCTAATGCAGCTCTTCAGTCACTGGGAAGAGAGGCTCAACTTGCTGGGGGAGAGGGTGAAGTAGAAAGAGGTTTAGCAGTGGAGACAGTGGAACAGGGTATGGAATCTGCTCAAGAAGTGGCTGATAAGTTTTTAGATTCAACAAAGATTCAGGATTCAGCAACTAAAGTTGATGGGTTGGTTGTAGAGGAGGGTTTAGCTGGAAAAGGTGAAGCTCAAGATGGTGTCTCTAAGGATCCAAGCTTAGAATCCACTGATATTCCTAATGTACAGGAGGGTTTAACAGAGAAACAGGCTACAGAGTCTGTTCAAGAAGTTGCTGATGTAGATTCCACAAAGATTCCGGAGTCGGTTTCCAATGTTGATAAGATGATTGTAGAAGATGTTTTAGATGGAAAAGATAAAGCTCAAGATGTTATTTTGAGTGGTGGAGTCGATGCAAATACAGGTGAAGGCAGTGTCCATGAAAATGCTGGAATTCTTGACCAGAAATCTGAAGTTCAAATGAGCAAAGTAGAGACTTCACATTCAACAACAGAAGTTAGAATAGATAATGATCAAAAGTCTGGAATTGATACAACAGATAAACAAGAAGAACCGGAAAGAGGTGTGGAACAACCAATGAGTTCCATTCAAGAAGTGGCTGATAAAGATCATGTGATGGATGAAAAGACTGAAAAAGAGGTTGAAGTTTTAGAGTTATCAAAGGTTCAAGAGTCCTCCACCATGGTAGTAGACATGGTGGTTGACCAGAAAACTGAAGTTGACCCAACACCTAAAGATGAGAGTTTGCACACAACGATAGAAGTTATGACAGCTGAGGCATCTCATAAAAGTTTAAATGTAGCCAATGAAGTGACAACTGCTCAAAATTTACCAAATCCCGAAGTGCAAGTTTCCAGTGTAGGTGGGATTTTGGTTGAAAACCAGATCTTGAATGTTGATACTGAAATGAAAGTATCTTCCCAAACTTCTGTGGAAACTTTTGAGGAAGTCAACCATGCAACAAGTCATGCAGATTATGGAGAGGATGCAGGGATGGACATTGATGAAGTACTTGGATGGAAAGATGAAATCCCAGGAATTGATTCCTTACATGGTCAAGAAAAAGATCAAGATTTCAAGATTCATACAGACCCAGAAGCTAATTTTGAACATGGACTTTCAAAACCTTTAGTCTATGAACGCCGTGTGCAGGTAAATGATGATGTTGAAGAACATACAGATTTCTGCAGACAACAAGAAACAGAAACACCAGAAGTAGAACAGTCAACATTGACCGATGATGTCAGCAATGAAACTTCTGTTTCTTTCCATCAATCATGTTATTTCCACCCACCAGAAAACGAAGGTGAGTTCTCTGCTTCTGATTTAGTCTGGGGTAAAGTCAGAAGTCATCCATGGTGGCCTGGTCAAATCTTTGACCCATCTGATGCATCCGATAAAGCCATGAAATATCATAAAAAAGATCGATTTTTAGTCGGGTATTTTGGAGATCGAACATTCGCGTGGAACGATTCAACAGTCTTGAAACCATTTCGTGCAAAATTTTCCCAAATTGAAAAACAGACAAATTCAGAAGCTTTCAACAATGCCCTCCACTGTGCTTTGGAAGAAGTCTCCAGAAGGGTAGAATTGGGACTTGCATGTTCATGCACACCTCAAGACATCTACAAGAAAATCGAATGTCAGATTGTCGAGAACGCGGGAATCAAGAAAGAATCAAGTAAAAGACACGGTATGGACAAAACTGCCCTTGTGACCTCATTTGAGCCTGATAAACTTATCGACTACGTGAGACTACTCGCAAAGTCTCCATATGATGAAAATGACAAAATGGACCTTGTAATGGCTAAAGCTCAGTTGTTATCATGTGCACGTTACAAAGGGTATCGCCAGCTGTCCGAGTTTCAGTTCTGTGGAACTTTATTAGAAGATTCTTCTGGATTGACCCAAGGGGTTGACCAAGTCATCAAGAAAGAGAGAATCTTCTCAGATTTAAAAGTAGATCCAACATACTACCCCGGAAACAGCGAAGAAGGTTCTAGAAAACGAAAGGCTTCCGATTCCAACTCCAATTCCAATTCCAATTCCGATGTTTCGGTTCCAGAGAAACGACCAACTCTGGAAACAGTAACTCCAAGCCCTAAACCCTCTTTCAAAGTTGGCGAACTCATTCAAAGAGTAGCAAACCAACTGAGTGACAAAAGCATCGAACCTGTTGACCAAACAGTTGGACTTTCTCATTCTGTTCAAACTCCAGTCAACATGGTCAACCCCCAAGCAAATCTACCCGAAATGTTATCACAACTCCAGTTAACTGCTCAAGATCCAATGAAAGGGTACACCTTCTTGAACACTATAATCCCTTTTTTTTACAGCCACAGAGCTGCTGTTTTTTCCAAGTCTTTAAAGCAAAATTCATCTACTACTGGAAGGGTTAATAACGAGACTAGAAAGAGAAAGCCATCGAACGAAAACGATCCGGAAGATTTCGAGTTTGATGATGTTAATGATTCGTATTGGACGGACAGGATCATCCAGAACCATCCGGAAGATTTGCAGCTGCAACCTGCGGTGGTGGTGCATGATAACAACCAAAACGGAGGTGTGGAGCATCCACACCAGATTGTAGCCTACGAAGAGAAACAAAAACCTGTGAAACAAAGCCGTAGGTCGAATAAAAAACGGTTTTTTAGCAGCAATCATGAGATTGAAGCAAAGGAGCAATCAGAGCTTATTGAGAGAAGAAGGTTAAATTTGGCAACTGAGGTTTTAATGAAGTTTACAGAGGGGATTTACTTTCCTTCCGAGATACACTTGAATAAAATGTTTAGAAGATTCGGGCCTTTAATGGAATCAGAAACTGAAGTTGATAGACAAAGTGGGCGTGCTAGAGTTGTTTTTAAAAAATGTTCTGATGCTGAAGTTGCTCATAGTAGTGCTGGAAAATTCAACATCTTTGGTTCCATTGTTGTAAATTATGAGCTTAATTATACTCCATTGATTTCTTACAAGCCTTTGCCTCTTCCATTGGCACATGAACCAGCCGCTGATGCATGCTAGTAATGGTAAATTACCCTTTCGCCCTTTGTAAATAAAAAAACATTTTGTTTTGTTTATAAATATTAATACGAATCTGTTTGTGTGTTTCAGGTGAGATCATGGGAAGTTGGATTCATACAAAGCAAGCAATGAAAACATGATATACAATTAGAGACTTGAGTGAGAATCAGGTTCATCAAAGTAAGTTAACATTTTTTGAATTTGGTTTTGATTCTTGATTGCTGTTTTGTGAAACGTATTTGATTAATTTGGATTTTGTTAAAAATGATGCAGGTGGATGGGTGTAACGGATAGTGGTGATGATGTGCAAGATATGGATGTAAGTTATTTAGAGAAGTAAAGTAGGAATGTTAAATGTATGATTTTCTTGTTGCCTTGAATAAGATAGGTATTAGGTGAAGAAACTAAACTTTATTCTAAGATTAGTTTTTAGTTTTTAGCATGAGTTGTTATTTATAAGTCTGCTAAAAATCCCATTTAATTACTGTTGTGTTGTGATGGATTGTATCTTGTGGAAAACATGTGTTTTTCTTGGGTGGGTTGTTTCTTTTTGACTTGATCCGTAAAGAAGGGCTTAATGGGTTAAGCCATGAAATACACAAGCATTTCTTTGTTGGTGTTGGTTGAATCCACGAAAAGATTCATTTAAAAATTGATTATTGATCTACTTAACTTTGTCAAGTTGAGGAGATGGAATTGGTCCTAGAGTAGTGGATTGATTGTTTATGCTTTCGATTGGATTTACAGTTAATGGAAAACATGAAAACACCAAATGTGCATAAGTCAATAAGGAAAAGGGTGAACACCCAACCATTGTTGTGTGGATTGATCCTAATACACAACCCCAACGCTTCATGACCAAAGACAAGATTACATAAAATACTCAAAATAGGATGAATGCGCAAATGCTTTGGATGAAAAAGGTCTAAGGCAGACATAGTGATTGATAACAATAGACTTTGAAGGACTTGGATAAAAATTTGAGAAATATATTAAAATAGGTTACAAATCCCTTGAAATGTACTAAATTTTAGCTTTGGATGAAAATCAACAAAGGTCTAAAAAAGAAAAAAGCTCTTAAAAAAGTAATGGAAAATGAGGAATAAAAAATATACTAGGGCTAAACGCAAAGTGAGACGTAAATGTTAGGTTAAATGCAAAATGGAAAAAATTTTCAACTCAATCAAATTGATACGTCATCATATTTTATTGGTGACTAGTTAAACGTTAAAAAATAAAATAAAATTTAAAATAAAAAGCATATACAGAACAAAAAAAAAGGTTGGAGCTAAAATAGAAAAGACTAAATATAGATTTTGTCAAAAAAAAAAAAAAAAAAAAACCAAAATTAAAATTTGTAACAAAAAGAAGAGTTTAAGAAACAAAAATGTAAAGGATAAAATCTAATTATGCTTTTAGGTGTGAAGGACAGGGGAATGAATTTTGTCTCAACCAAGGGAATCTAGATGTAACCAACACAAATATCACCTAATCTTCTTCCCAAAGTTAACTTACATAAGTAACTTATCTCATAAATATTATAACGTGTTTCTCATAAATTTTCATATTGAAGGTAGTTGTCATGAAAGTTGTTTATAATCATAATTTGCCACTCAAATCAATTGGGAAAAAGAAACCTACATGAATGTACACAACTTGGTTTTGGAGAATATAACATTAAAAGTTGCAGTGTAGAGTATAAGGCCTTGCAGACAATATGAAAGGTAAGTTTGTTTGTTGACATATTTGAGTAGGACATGTTTTAGATGTAGTGCGATTTTGACCTCACATTGCAAAGAGATAAGCACTAACGGGTTCATCTGGGAGCTTTTTAAGCCGAATGTATGGTGCTAAGTTCAACCCTTTGGAAAAGGAAATTAGTCGGTAAACTCGAACGTGTAAGTTTTAGGGCGAAAGAAACCGTAAGCTTTTTAAAAATATAAAATTATATGAAAATAAAAAACAAACGCTCATAAAAGCTAAAAGTTATTAAAATCTATTTAACATATATTCTATATTACAAGATTTTTATTCAAAATAAAAGTTTTAAACTCGTATTTCTGAATAATTTTTTCTTTACTTTGTGTTTTTAGTTGAAAACTAAAATCTAAAAACTCTTAAAAACTAGCTTCTCAAGACACCATCGGTTTTAATTCGGTGGATCGTAGTTTGCGGGGATAGAGAGTTTAGGTGAATATGTACATATGTCATATAATCTTTGATGTGGACCCTCACAAAATTTTTTAGTTGACTTTGTTTTTACAACACAATGGGTAAAAGTAAAATCTTCTAATTATTAAGATATTTGTTCAACCCTTAAGGGAATGGAAGTTTCTTTGTTTAGAAAGTGTGATTAAGCATCACTAGTTGGACAAACCTCCAATAATAATTACGGTTTTTAAGTAGTAATTACAATGGGGTCACTTAAGTTGAAAAGTTGAAAACAGAAGGATGAAAAAAGAACATGCATGGAACAAATTCAAAATGATGGCACAAATTTGGTGTCAATTCAGGATCAATTTGACATGTTATGTGTCTACTTCTTCTTCTTCTTCTTCTTGTTGCGGCGAGTATATCCCTATCAAATCATTCAAATCAATAATATTTGCTCGATTTTCTGTTTAGTATAATCACGTTTGACTTTTAATTTGTTTTGATTTTTAGTCAATTAATTACTTTTAATTTGTTTTGATTTTCAGTCAATTAGTTTTCTGTTTAGTATTGTCCTGTTTGACTTTTAGTTTGTCTTGAACGGACATTTCTTGTTTACAATAATTTCACGTGACATGCAACAAATATGTTGAAGATTCTACGGTGTTTTTAACATGATTTGTATTAATCTTTAGGCTTCATCATTATGCTTTTGAAAATTATGATGATTTATATTGATTGTGAATTTGCAACATAACTTTTAATTAAGAGTATTTGAGTTATCATTAAAGACATTATGCTTTTGAAAACTATGATGGTTTATATTGATTGCAAGTTTGCAACATAGTTTTTAATCAAGTTAATTTGAGTTATCATTAAAAATAATATGTAGATTTTTGTTTTCAAGATTCATTGTAAGGTTATCCAATAGTTGTGGTAAAGTTATGCAATGTAAGATCGACATGCATATATATAATACGGCCAAAATTTACTTGATATTTATTCTTTATACGATGAAAAGACAAAACATCGATTATAGGTTTATGTTTACTTTTTAATTTTTATGTTTAGTGGAATATGAGACCCATTAAAAGATTTGCTACCAAAAATGCTTTTATATTAAAATTGGTACATTTGAGGTGATGTTCGTACTCTCTAGTCTCATTATGGATGGAATAAACGACAGACGTAGTTAGTTGGTTATGGTGGTGGACCTACGTGTTCATGATGTCCATGTGGAAAAACCTTTTGTCTTGGATTGTAATTGTCGGCACCCCTTTAATTTTTACTTTCATTGCTGAATATTTTTACCCTTGATACACTAACAAAAATATAAACTTTGAGATAATAATAATAATAATAATAATAATAATAATAATAATAATAATAATAATAATAATAATAATAATAATAATAATAATAATAATAATAATAATAATAATAATAATATATTAAGAAGTAACGCCTAAAAATCACTAGATGACACAACACACAAGATTCAAAATTTTCATAATATAACCCATGAAGAATTGAAATTGGAGTTTCTAATTGTTTGATAAGAAGTAAACTTTAAAATTGACCTTCTATGGTTTAAAAAAAAAAGAAATGACACAAATGTTCTATGACCATTTTATGATTGATTCTTTTAGTCTCCAAACTATATTCGTGGCTTTATGAGAGAATGAACTCGTGAGCAACTTGTCTATTCAGTATCCTAGACTTGTTTTAATTGGTTTCCTTGCTACATCCACAATATTTGCCACATCAACTATGATATGGCAAACACCTTCCTATTACACATTTATGGAACAACGTCATAATGTGTATAAATCGTAGGGCCCAAGTCAACACTGTTCATACCTGCGTCCATATAAATAAACAACATGGTTCCTTAAAATGGGAAAAGTGCAAAGTTTCTTACCCTTTATGCATACTTAAGTTCATACCTTAATCGCTAATCGCTAAGAACATGTTGTCACTTATATTTCCCCTTGACAACTGGTCCTTTACCGACCGACATCAATTGGAAGAGAATGAGTCCAATGGAGTCTAGGAAGAATACATGGCCATCAACCTACTACAAACATAGTTAAAGGTGTCATTAATCCGAGAGAAGGTTGCTACTGACTTGTGCGAGCTACACGAGAGGGTGAGAAGACAAAAGGATGCTCTTTACGATGTGGTGGATGATGTCCGGTCAGGGAAAATAGACGTGTCCAATATGGTTTCTAATCTCAAAAGTCACTTCTACTAGCTTCAAACTCGTATGCCAAGATGATGGTAAAAAACAACAACTTCAAGAAAATGAAATGTGTTTTGGGACATGTTTCTATCGTTGGGGTTATGTTTTTAAGCTATAAGTTCTTCCAATAATGGAAGAACTTTAGGTTATATGATTTCTTTCTTGGGATTGTCTTTTAGGTTTTTTGAAGCTTGGTTATTTTGGTGGTTTTAACTATTGTGGTGGATGACGTTACTGATAAGTTTTAGTAACGTTTTATTTTGTATTTAGTATAAGCTGATGGAAATGTATGAAACAAACATGATGTAACACCCAGTTCCAGGTAAGCATCACTTCTGAGTTATCAACTAAGTCTCAATGGATGAAAACTTTGGTAACAATGTGAGCATCTATGTGTCACAACATGATGGTGCCCGGGAAGGAACACGCATTTCATTGGTCTTCACGACGTATGTAATATTCAGATTCTTGGAGGTATTTAAATTTAATGTATTTTGGATTTTGGACGGGATCACGCCATGGTGGAGGCATCCCATGACATTGTGATGGTTGATGTATTGCATATTTTAAATGAACTCCATAACGTGACAGCCTATGGCCACGATCTGACGATTGTTTAATGAGAAACCCTAATATACGGGGTTCGCTTCGTTATTTAAGGAAATATGATGGCTAGGGTTGCTCATCCTCAACCTCCATTACACTCTCAAAGCCTCCAAGAAAAACCTAACCTCCATTCTTAGTCTCTAAGTTTATTTATTTATTTATTTATTTTTTTGTGTTGATTTTGGGGATTAGAAGAAGAAGAAGAATAAGAATAAGAAAAAGAAGAAGAAGCTGTTATTTGGACTTGGATTCAATAATAAACTCTTCTCATCATCTTGTTGTGAATCATCTAGACTCTTGTAAGTCCCCAAGTTCCAAGCTTTTTGGTTTTCGTTCATAGATCTAGGTTTCTATGCCTTATTCTTCATGTTAGGACACACTGGAGTGTTGGGGTTCCATAAAGTTTCCAACTTTATGGATCCCTAGAGTCCTTTTGTGGCTAGGAGTGTTGGATCTGGTGTTTTATAGAGTTTTGAACTCTTGCATGAGATCTTGGCCCCTTTTTACTCTATCTAACCTAGCTTGAGTTGAAGACATGCATTAGACATGCATGTCTATAAAGAAACGATCTTTTATGGTCCATTGGATTAGAGAATGCCTTCTGGGAAGATTGAATGGTTAGTTTTATGGATTAATAACTTGTTGGATTAAGTTGCTCTGAACAATCCCCACAACATGGCAAAGGTCACCACGAAGTGGCGAATGGCAGCCTTGCGACTGTTTTGTCCTATAGTCCCCTCGTCATGGCTAGAGGCTAGCCACAACGTGGCGATTGACTAAGTTGACTAACCAAGATTTTTGACCAAGTTTGACCTAGGGGTATTTTGGGCAATAGTTTGAGACTAAATCACTGTTTGTTGTACAAGTGACCTATAGAGTTGGTATCCGAAGCCGTACTGTGTTCAACTATCTTTTTCAGATTGAGAGGTGAGTTTTCCTCACTTTACTTGTGGGGTCAAAGGCACCAATGCCGACCTACTAGATTATGTATCCTGGTATATAGAATGTTATTATACGGTAGTGATTTGTAGATCTATCTGTTAGTCTGTTGACTGGCTATATGATTATCTATTTCCTAGATATATGTTATCTATTATTATATGTTGGCATAGTATGGTTAGGTTGAAGCAATACTGCTCTATATGGAAGCCAACAAACATGGGAGCAAGACAAACATAAGGTGTGGGCCAGGAAGGGAAGCCAAACTTATGTTGTGGGCTCGTGAGCAAGCCAGACTTATGATGTGGGATTGGGAGCAATCCAGACATGATCTGTGGGCAAGGAAGCAAGCCAGACTTATGTTGTGGGCTCAGGGTAATCCAGCTCGATAGCTATGGACCCAATATGCATGCTGCTGTATGTTTGTGTGGTGTTATTTTTAGGGAAACTCATTAAGCTTCGGCTTACGGT
This sequence comes from Lactuca saligna, assembly GCF_052625555.1. Lineage (NCBI taxonomy): Eukaryota > Viridiplantae > Streptophyta > Magnoliopsida > Asterales > Asteraceae > Lactuca > Lactuca saligna. Next base: position 19,701,808 of record NC_136424.1, read on the forward strand.
TTAAGTTTTATGTTTTAAGTACTTCAAATGACCCGAGGAAAGAAAGGCGTGATCATACACATCCTTCGGTGACATGTTTTGGAGATGTTACGATACATTGATTTTGGAACATTTGTATTTGATCTTGAATTTTTATGAATTGAGTTTGTTTGAAAATAATGATTTCTCCTTAATTTAAAAATGAAAAATTTATTGTAATTTTGGGATGTTATAAGTTGGTATTAGAGCCCTGATTTGAGAGAATTGGATGAGCATTCGTGTGAATCTAGACTCAAACTAAGGATCTATAAGAGTTTTCAAAATTGTTTTCTAAAGGTAACCAAGGAAAGATGAGATGTGCACAATCAACCAGAGAAAAAAAGTATACCCAATAAACCCACATTGTTATTCTCTTATGATAGAACTACATGCTAGTTGTATGGTAGGGATCTTCAGGAATTGCATGATAGAATTTCCTGAATTATGATGCCGTATTCCTATAGAGTTTTTCTTCTCGAATGCTACTTGCTTGTTTCTTGTAGGATTCTTTCACATGTAAATTAATATGTTAATTCACATGCTGCATGGGTTAAATAATCTTAGAGTGAAGGATTTGGTCCTATTGTGTAACTCTTGTCTGAGTTCAATCGTTATAGGGTTGGTGTAACATCCTAAAAATACAGTCTAAAATTTTCATCGAGTTCTCATACAACAATAGTTATCACACTAGCATCAAAGTTGCTCCGTTTGATTTGTTGGGCAGAAGTGGTTGAGAGCTTGTTTGATCGATTTCAGTAAAGCTTGGGACACACACTCACCTCTCATCGAGTTCTCATACAACAATAGTTATCACACTAGCATCAAAGTTGCTCCGTTTGATTTGCTGGGCAGAAGTGGTTGATACACAGCTAGCAAGGGGGAAAGTACCTAATAGCACTATCACTAGCCCAGAGATCATATGTGAGACAACAGAGAAGATCGTTTAAATTTGTGAACGACTGAAAGCGTCTCGGGACCGGCAGAAGATTTATGCGCATAAACGACGAAATCCCAGGGAATTCCAAGTTGGTGACCACGTACTACTGAAGGTATCACCTTGGAAGGGAATGATACATTTTGGAAAACACGGGAGACTAAATCCAAGGTATATCTGGCCTTTCGAGATCCTTGCCAGGATTGTCTCGGTAGCTTACAAACTTAATCTACCACAGGAACTCTGTAACGTACATCCCACCTTTCATGTGTCCGACTTAAAGAAGTGTTTGTGCGATGAGACTCTCATCATTTCACTTGATGAGGTTGAAATCAACGAAAGTCTCTACTTCGTCGAAGAACTAGTGGAAATCATGGATAGAGAAAACAAGAGAACAAAACAAAGACGCATACCCATAGTGAAGGTCCGTTGGAACGCCAAGTGAGGACCTGAATTTACTTGGGAACGCGAGGACCAGATTAAACAAAAATACCCACATCTTTTCCCTAACCCTTGAGGAACCGCTCAAAATGCTAATTTCGGGACAAAATTACTTCTAACATGGGGGTGATGTGACGACCGTCAATTTTGGTCAAACAAAGTCAACCAAGTCAACACAACCAGCATTAAGATTTTCAGACAAAAGCTAGGTTTCCTAATGTACAACTTGCAATTATAATTCAAAATATACCTCTCTCTCTCTAAACTCTCTTTATCTTAAATCTCTCTCTATATCTCAAATCTCTATCAAATCTCTCCTTATACCTCAGATCTTTCCCCAAATATCTCTTGATAACAAAAACGACATTTCTAACCTTTCCTATAAAAACGGACATCACCCCACCCATTCTCTTGTTGAAACAGCTCGAAACAGAAGGAGAAAATCCTAAAGAACAAGCTAATATCGGAATACACTATTTATTCTCGAAGCCTCCCCTCTCAGTTCGGAACCCTCTTAGTCCGGAAACCTCTCAGTCTGGAACCCACCCAGTCCGTAACCCTCTCAATCTGGAACCCTCTCTGTCAGGAACCCTTTCAGTCAGGAACCCACTCAGTCAAGAACCCTCTCACTTCAGAATTTTGACAGCTTCAGACTTTTCTTCATTTTAAAGATTTTTGACGTTAGGATTTCAGTCAAACTCGTATTTTTCACAACTTAGACTCTCTAAACTCATATTTTAAGCCCATCTTGAAGCTTTATTATATATAAAACATATTTCCATAAAATAATATCTAGGATTATAAAGATACTAGGCGAATGACCGCGCGTTGCGCAGAAAAACCTATACAGTTGAAGTCTTTACAAATATATGTTTTTTTTAATATTGAAAATAACGTTGTTGTCAAATTTTATATAATAATTTTTATACTAAATTGATATAATATATTGACTCTTTTGAATTATTATAATATATACATCTATTATAATTTCATAATCTCAATCGATTGAATGACTTTTACCTGCGAGTTACACACAAATAAAATTAAATATAATATATGATTTAATGTTATTTATAATTGTTGTTATTGTTAATTAATTTTTTAAAATTTATTTGCTTAATGTTTTAATTTATATCATTATAATTATTTAAAACATCAAACATTGTTTTTATTATTTTTATTTTTTTTATTTTTTTTATTTTAAAGCTAACAATATAATCATTTATATAGAGTTATTTTTAACTATTGTTATTATATTTTATTTTAAGCTACTTATTTCGAAACTTTTAATGATTATAAAAATATATTTAAATTAAAAATTGAAGTATTTTGTCAAAACTGTTCAAAAGTTGTAGCATTAAACTGATAATGGTTTACAAACAACAACATTTTAAATCTAATTAATTAAGCATAATATGTTAAAATTTAAAGACATAACTTTATAAATAGAAGTAAATATATTATTTTAAAATTGAAATCTAATCTATTTATGATTACACTTTAGGTTTTATATTTATTTAACCTTATTAACCAATTTATAATCATTATCAGAAAGATACTACAATTTATCAATTTTAACTATTTATAAAATATTCTTTGAGTTGTTTAAGTTAAACTAAAATTTATATTTAAGTTGACACTGTAATGTTATATTTAAATTAATAATTGAAGTATTTCATATAAATTGTTCCAAAATTATAAAATGATAATTGTTTATATCCAACAATATATTAAAACTAATAAATTAAGTATAATATGTTAAAAGGTAAAAAACATAATTTTATAAGTATAAGTAAAGATATTATTTTAATATTGAAATTTAGGTTATATATGATTACACTTTAAGTTTGATATTTATTTAACCTAATTTACAAATTGTCATTATTATTAGAAAGAAATTGAAAAATCATGGGAGTTTTAAATGAATGTGGTGAAAGGAAATAAGAATGAGAGTTTCAAATAAATGTGGTGAAAGAAAAAATGTTTCCTTTATAAGTATATAATGATAATGATTATATTATCTTAATCATAAAATATTAGTACAAGTGGCTCTCTAATCTTTTCCCAATGCACCTTTATGTCATTTCTCCTAGCCTCCATTGGTTAATTCATTGTCCCCCTCATAACTCATCCCATACACTTGCTTCACTTCTTACTTATAACCCATGATTCACTAGTTTGTTCTTCATTTTCACCATTTCTCCACTTTTCACTTTTTCGCTCCAAGAAAAGCTCTCTCACTCTCTCTCTCTCTAGCAAGGATTATCCCAAGATTGTTCTTGGATATTTTGGTAAGCATTTTCCTTCAACTTCTAATATCTCTATACTAATCTTGAAACCCTTACCCATATATTCATGTATTAATTTCCATAGGACCATCAAATCTTTAAGTATTTTTCAAGTGTTCTTAACTTGAAACTCCTCATCAACAACCTCCCACTCGTCAAGAAAATACATAATGAGAGTTCATACCCCCACCATTTTTGAGTTTTTCCATATTTTAAGGGGGGAGAATACAAGCAAGATACTAGTAAAAAAATAATATACAAGTTGTTATAAATATTTACTTGTATGTTACGCAACAAGAGATTTTCTAGCAAAAATGGTCGTAACTCGGTTATAACACCATTTTTGTGGGTTTTAACCGAAGATATGTTTATTAAAACATATATATATATATATATATATATATATATATATATTCAACTAGATCTACAAATATCAAAAAGGAAAAAATAAGTTTTACGTAACCATATTCTCGTTATTTGTCGTTGGTAACGCTTAAAAGTCAAAACTAGTAAAATGGATGTTTCATGCTAAAACTCATTTATTTTCACTAAGTATAAAATACTTACTATTTAAAGTATACTAACCACTTTCATATGTGGAAATACATACTTTTGGGTACGAAAGACCTATACTATAACAAGCTATTTATAGTTTACGAACCGTTACACTTTTGTAACTCGTTCAGCAAAGTGTATAATTATATAAAAATACATATATAATTATTTCATTTTCATATTACTTTTATCGTGGTAAAATGATAACATTTCATAGAAAGGTTTTCTTTACAAAAACAGGTAAACTCGTTGAATCAAATTGTGTGAGACATTGCCTTCAAGTACCTACTAGGGTACCCACAAAAGTCCTGTTTTATAACTAGAGTCTCTCGTAAGAGAGCGTGATACTTGTGTATAGATCTATACGGGACTAACAATCTCACACCTAAGCTGCTTGCAACAACTAGACCGGATGGTCTGGGGTGAAAAATGTCATAACACTTCGATGCCTGAAGAACATCGTGACAGGCCATCCTCATCATAACACGGTTATAAAAACTCACATGGGGAATCAACGATACAATTAGTTTATGAAAAAACATTTATTCAAAAAGCTTTACATAAAATAAAACCGCATAGTACTATTTTAAGTATGGAAAATACTTGTACATTTTGGTCTTATAACATCTAAGACTAAAACTCATTTTATGGAAAATACTGGATTTTTTGGAATGAACACTATCATTTTACATGGAAAAGCTTACAACTCATTTTATGGAAAATATTGGATTTTGTGGAACGAACAGTATCACTTTACATGGAAAAGCTTACAACTTGTTTTAAGGAAAATATCGGTGTTACTGGGAACAAACATCATCCTTAACAAGAAAAAGTTTACGGTTACTCATGCAAACTCTTATGAACTCACCAACTTAATTGTTGACAATTTTTCAACCACTTGTATTCTTAGGGAAACACAAAAACAGGTAACTAAAAACTTTTGAGGATGGGACGTTATGGCATCAAACAAATCTTTTATCATCACATTGTAATTGACTTTTGAAACATGTAACACTTACAACGATGTAACCTTTTCAATCATGTATATGATGGTTGTATCGCTTTGATCATTATTATTCAATTGTTATGATACTGTACACGAAGGTAATCCACCCCGGGTGTTTCTACTGTTTCCTCGGTTTGGGGTGTGACATGAAGGGATAAGTCTTGAGATCCTATGACTGGTGAGGGATGCTTCCAGTATAGGTTGGACCACCCCTGGTACGCTTGAGATCATCTGTCTTAGTTGTTGAAGTTGATTGGCTATAATTGGACTTTTTCTCGCATCAAGATCCATATAGGTAGTATTAATAATGTTACTATTAAAGAAGTTACTAGTATTTATGTTATTAGGAGTATTGAAGTTCTCATTATGATCCTGGGCCATAAGAGTTTAGATGTTTAGGATTGGTCTTACATTTAGAGTAGTAACAGATGTTGGAACTATCGACTCTGGGTGTTTCCTTAGGGAGCATTGTCGAAATTCAGAATCCCTTGTTGTATGATTGAAGGTGTCGCCTCCCGAGGTTTGTGGATTCCTGTCCTTATCCTTTCCACTTACTTAAGAAGTGTTCTGTTGTCTTCCTGTTGCTAAGCCAACTGTTGTGTTAATGTCTTCATCGTGGAAAAGAGTTTGTTATTTGAGACTGAGACAGGGGGATCCTGAGATTCCAAAGATCCTAGAGCAACTAAAGGAGTGTTCTTATTTTGTACACCATATGTCTTCTTCTGAATAGGGGGTCCACATGGAGGAGATGTAGGGTCGGCCCTGAGATTTTGAAGGCCCTGTACAATTTTGTAAAAATAGGCCTTAAAGTATCTAATGTTTTATAAATTTTAAATTAAAATTAAAAATTTTCATTCATCTGCTATTATATTTATAAGAAAATGTCATTCAACAAACCGAAATGAAACAAATATATAACAATACCAATTTTTTAAAGCAACAAACAAGTCTTCACTTTTCATCCACCGATTAAAAAATGGCAAAGACATCATCACTTTGTATTTATGCCCCATATATATAATAAACACATCATCCAACCAACATAGAACAAGGACTAGATTCTTCAACAAAAACTAACAAAAAAGATCTCTGGCTTTGATGTTGTAGTAGTCAATGCCTTTGTTTTAGTTGACAAACTTCATAGAAAATAATTACTACAAGGGTAACAACCTTAAATAAAATACTTGTTAAATAGTTTTGGTAAACATTTGTGCTCCTAAGTATGACACCTTTTAATGAAAACTAAGAAATCTACTATTTACAATAAATGAATTCATAACCATAAACCTTCCTTAGATTGTACACAGTAACATTTTGAGCAGACATTTTATACTCTGCTTGAATGTATGTTCATGAGTGAAATTAGAATCATATTTCATCCACACATCACCTAAAACAAAGAAAAAAAACTTATGTACCAGAAAAGTTTACATATCACTGATAAAATAAGTAACTCATTTGTAAATCTACATATGTACGAAACACGTAGGTTTCTTTTCGGAGGAGTTGAAACCAAAATAAAGATTTTATGCACCATATTTGCGGGCAATCTGCTTTTTAAACATGTAGATTATTGTAAACAATAGAACCACATAAAGTAAAGGTAAAATTTTGATTGAGGCTTTGACCTCTTTTGCCAAAAGTAATAGAACAACAAAATTCATCATATATGTATAACCTATATAAACAAGGAAACCTAACCAATAATTGGACAACTGAAGTAAATATATAATAAATTAGAGAACATAGGAAGTGTTAGAAAATGAATTGAAGGCAGTTTCTGATCAAGAAGACAAGAAATGGCTACTGAGATTATCAAGAAGGCAAGATCGTTTCTCCAAGGCAATCTAGAAGATTTAGTTTAAAGAGATTGTTGATGCAAGGAGTCAAGAGGATTAACCATCATTAATTTGTATCTCATGCCTAAATCACAATCACTAATCAACATCGAAACTCAAGTTACCAAGGGGACATTTACTTTTCCCAAAAAAAAAATGATTCTCACATCAGATGTTGCATCATTTATGTTCCACTCATTAGATGTGTAGCATTCCCTAGTCTCGCCTGATAAACTCCTTGTTGGGTTTTGAGCATTCTAACACTCCTAAGTGTACATGCAACCCTAAATACCTTGGATCTATGTTTTCTCTATTATACATGCAAATATGAACATCCAAGGTATTATCCTAATCTAGCATACAAAATAATGGATATAACAAGATAGAATACATACCTCTTTGGTAGTGCTTGTCTTCATGAAGCTTGAGTGCTTAGTGCCCCAAGTGTGACACCTCAAATGGTTCACACAACACCATAAGCACTTGGAATAACTTAGAGAGAAATTAGAACACTTCATGAAATCGTGTAGCCCTCATACATACACATAGTGTTAGTCATAGTCACGATTTCTTGAGCCATGGGTTTCTTTTATATGGTGGCTATTAGGGTTACACCATGTAACTCATGACTTTACCCATTCCTTATGCTCCATGGATTTTAACCTCCATGGAGTATCCATGGGTCACCCCATGGACTTAGTCCAACATAAGGAATCTTGGATCACAAGCCCACATATATAAGAATGAATGATTTACACAATCAACCCATATATTTAATTAGTCTTCTTTTGACCACTTAATTAATCCTAGATTAATTCTTGATCAATACTAATTAAATAACCTTATTAATATATTAGAACTTATAATATATTAACAAACCTTAAGTGTTATTTCTCTCATTTTAGTCTATCCAAGTGCATGATGCCATGCAACCCAAATGGACCATGCCGGGTCGGGTCAAGTCTTACCAATTATAGTTATGGACTTAGACATTAATCCAACAGTCTCCCACTTGGATAAGTCTAAAACTATTATTGCGTATGACTTCAGGAACCAACTAGCAATCGTAGCTCTCAAAAGCTTCTGTCGAACTCTGACCTTGTAGATGAACTCTGATCTTTGTCAACGACTTGTCCATTAGATAAGGGATCATATATTCCTCCATTCTAGATATCATAAGGACTGAGACATGGATTATAATCATTCTCTCTGTCCATTTGTTGTTTCCCGATTTCCGATTTATGACGACTGACTAATTGAACAAATCAAATCAGTCCTGGCCCGGCCGAGCACTTCCATTTGTCATCATCAAATCATCGAGGGGCCCACAGATATCGCTTTCATCCCGAAGGTAAAAGGAATGGATAAACTTCGACTCATATGGCTTGTTCTACTACTTGTTGAATCATACACAAAGACACGTTTTATAGCACCGAGTTACCAAATGCAGTTTCGTGCAATCAATGTACAACCAACTCATAGTAACAACTCATATCTCTAGGTTTGAAGAATATAAGATATTATCGTCTCATGATCACTCGTGATAAAATCCATGAAGTGATTCCAATGAGCGCGGGTTGAATCCAATACTCAGAACTTATGAGCACTCATGAGTGTTGTAGCCCTTTGTCCAACAACTTAGACCTCTACAAGCCAACCCATGACAGTCTTAATTCATATCTACTTCCAACATATGACCGACTGTGGATGGTTTGAATAACTTAGTCATTTCGGAAGAATAACCTAGTTTATTCGGGAAGTCAAAACATGCAAAGTGAAACACAATAATAATTGAATCCAATATGGTCTCAGAACTTATGAATATAAATAAAACACCTTTTATTTATCACCATATGATTACACATTATTTATTGTATATTGTTTCAGCTATCAACATTATTCTTGAATTTAAAACAATAGTTGTCCCATGCTCCAAGCATGCACACTATGTTTTCTAAACACTAGTCATGCCATACACCAAGTATGCATACTATGTTTTCTATGATCTTTACTTTGTGAACTAGATCAATTGAACATAACTTCAATGATTCTCTTTTCACACTCCCAAATCCTTACTGCAAATGCAAGAATTCCAAATTCATGCTATTTACTGAAATCTGTTAGATTCTAAACTTATATGCATCGATCCTCTTGTAATGATTATGCACAAAGTCAGAAGGACTTAACAACAATCATTACAGAGCATTCCAAAGGAGATCAAGTCCTTGGAACCATCCTTCTTGCATTAAGTTGCCTTAATCTTACACAGATTGAAAATTCTAACTTTGAAACATTTCCAGATTCCATTTCGACTATCACTTCTGAACAAGAGTTGCCTCCTTACAGATTATGTCAATATGGTCCTTCCAGAATTATCACTATACTTCCAATTGTCCTTGAGAAACCAGTCTTTGGTAAACCTTAGATTGTCCTCGACAATTGTTTAATCCTTTTTAGTCATATCCAGTTCTAAACCTTTTCCCTTCTTAATGCCCCAGGCATTTGGAAATTTTTAGAAAGGATGAATATAACACATGTAATCGATCCTATATCCGAAGCATATGGGACACGATTCATGATGTCTCACATAAAGACTAAACCAGTCTTTTGCTATAACATTTCCATTTCAATTTGCCAAGTTCTCATAATTCAGATTATGAAAAGGGATGCCGTAATCATAATCGAATTTAAGAACGCAAATAATGGACCCATATACAGAATTTCCTTATGTTGAGCCATTCCAACATGAAATTCATATATATCCTTGACTAAATGATTAAAACCTCACGATCTAAGCTTATAGATTTGAGATGAAGTATAATTTCCTCTCCCTTAATTATAGCAAAACAACTTTTTCCCAATCGAAACCTTTTGTTTTTCTATAATTAACATTGCTAACTTGCAATACTTATCATAATTATCATGCTCCCACTAACATGATGATTATTAGCATAACACTTATGCTCCCACTAGCTTTGACATATACTCGGAAAGCTTGATTTCTAGAAATCAATACTTTATTGACTTTGTTACCAAAGTTCAGATTTCTGATACTAGATTGTTTTGATAAGACTTTATCAAAAATATACACCTTCCCTTAGATAGCTCATGGGTGTGTCAAAACAATTTTAAGAACTATGAAAAGGGATGCCGTAATCATAGTCTTGATCGTTTTGACCTTTGTCATTTCTCACAAGTCCAAGTTAGTGTGCCGGTAAACCACACACGCTCCACTAACGACTTTGAGAATGCAAATATCACAATTGCTATCTAACTAAAATCTACTTAGTCAAAGTGTTTCCTCACCATCATTTTCATGAATCAGAGAGAAACCTTATGACACTTAGATTTATTGGTGTATGAGTTCCTACCCATATGAATTTGTCAAAACCATAATCACAAGACAAGGGTAATGACAAATCCAAAACCATATGGATTGAACTCAATCTTGATTTCTTGCCACCTGGCAGCTCAAGGGCCTACCATTGCTTCCAAGTTGTTGTGTAACACATTGAGAACTCTAAGAACTCATATGCAAATCCAACTTTAACTAGAATGGGCACAGAATATGTCAACACGATAGGTTATAAACCTCAAGTCGTGTGCTAGTGAAGAACTTCAGGTTTCATTCTTGACTAGTTCTTGAGAATTTCAAGACCTTTAAGACTCCCACTGTCCTCTTGACCTATAAGACTCCCTTGTCAAACGTCCAAGAGATAGTGCGGATTCTAATCAAGACAAACACTTCACACAATTGGCCTTAGTTGGTCTTTGTTTTATCCAAAACATCACAACTTACCAATTTCAAATATACAAGAGTAGGAAACTTTTACTCTTACATTTGACACGTGTTTTAAACCTTCTTAAAGACATGTCACTCAAGTTACAATCTTGGAGTATGACTCTAACACTTGTATTGGAACGAATTATGACTCATCTTCTTGATTTAACCATTTCAACAATTCAAGATCCCTTCTTCTTAGTCATAAGAATGAACTAGGACTTCCTTAGAGAAATAATTTTTGATATGGTTTCTTAATCATTAAGATGATCACAAAACTGATACTAAAGTACTCTCCCATCTTTTCAGATTTGAGAAACTTTTATCCTTCTGCCTAATTTGATTCTTCTTATTCGCTCTGCCTTACATTGGAACCTTTTCCAATGTCTCAGAGTTACAGTTAAGCTTGTAAGTATAATCATATTTACTGAGCTTTAGTAAACTATGACGAATAGCCTTATATCTTTTGTGGTGGACTTAATCAGTGCACATGCCTATGTACTCGATCCCTTAGTCCATTACTTGACTCACACATCCATGTGAATAAGTAATTAGTCTTAATTTTCCAATACTTGGAAGTTCTCATTCATCATGCTATACAACTTGCATGATTCCAATACCCGGTCCAATTGAGACTTTGGATGATGAGAATCTTTCCTTGTTTGGTAAATTTAGACATTACCACAAATGAAAGAATCAATTTCATATTTCCACTCTTGCTATTAATGGAATCGTATAAGCAACAATTTTTCCTCAAATGCCATTGTAAGGATATTTTAAAATAAATAAAATCAAAAATTTTCTTTTATTTTAAAACTATGCGGAAAAACTTATCCTTACAATCCATATGAAAACTTGTTGTTATCTATTCCTAAACAATATCTCATAACTCCTAAGAAGTAGCTCAAGAATCCGATTTTTCAAACTACGCGATAGAAATCCATCTATGCGATCAGATTCAGCATATTCTTTCTTTAAGTTCCTTTACTTTTCTTTGATTCTTAAAACATTACCATGTGACCCAGTCACAACATGTATCAGGAATCTCAGAATAGAAACTTAACAGAGTTAGATTTGTGGACTTTTACCTGAAGTAGAGTCAATCTTATTGACTTTAACATCCTTAGGTAAATTAGGCAGCTTCGCAACTAATGACCCTTTCTTTGGCAATATAAACATATGGACCCTTTGATAATGGTACACAGGACTATTACAGACTTAGCTTTTCTCTTTACCATTTGTTCAACCGAGTTGACTATGGCCGATCCCTTTCCATTGGGAAGAGAATGCTTTTTCTGTATTTCCAGTGTCACCATTGTCAATGTCCATAAAGTTTCAGGAAGTTGATCTTAACAATAGATCAGATCATTAAGGGTCTTGTCATAGTCTATTTCATAGGTGTCCCAAAGGAACTCACTATGTGACTTAGAAAGTGATTGAACCACCAACTTTCTCAAGACTTTGACACCCAACTCTCCCGGCTTGTCAATATGTGACTACATCTCCAAGATGTGACCACACCAAGACCTTGCCTTGCCAATAGGGCTCGAGTGACTTTAAAATTTTAAAGAACTTGTGGGTTAGGGAGAATAATTGGAGGAGGAGAGAGAAGTATGATATCCATGGGACATCATCTTCATTAGGAAAGCTTGTTTCAAGAGATTTGGGAAGATCATAAATGTCTAATTCAGACATGTTATGGGAGATATTCAAGATAGTTGATCTTTGAGTCCTTAATATGACACCCAATATGAAAATATTAAGGCTAGGACCCAACAAACTATTTTATAACTTAGAAGAGGTATGCCGTAATCCAAGCTATAAAACAATTTGAAGGTAGGTGAATGACGATTCACCAATTTCCACCAAGATAAACGAAATGTATTATTAGGTTTTAATTGGTTTTTAAACTCCTAGATCTTTTGAGATTCATTGAACTGTTCAATGGCATGTTTCAATCTCGAGTGTGCCCTTCAGGTTTTGTGACTGGGATGCCGAGGATCACAAAACAAGGTGTGAAGTAACCATGCAAATTACTGGGTACCCTTAAGTGTTTATCCCTCAATCGATGTGCCGGTTAACCACACACGCTCCATCGATACTATGATAAACATTAAGTTACCCTTTGCCTACCTTGTTAAATACGAGTTAGTGTGCCGGTTAACCACACACGCTCCACTAACCGACTTAAACAAAGTGCAAAGTGTAATTTCATGGATTAGCACCTTATTCACATTTTCCTAAGTAACTAAGATTGGGTATTTTTAAAGAGTTTAGTTACTTAGTATTTATCATTAATACTTTTAATGAAGGGAGAATTAAAGTCATGTCAAACCCGTTCGGCTAACGACCCTCCACCAGTCAAGCAAGCGGTGGGTGAGAGTGAACACCCATTAAGTTGCCATTTTATAGGCAACAACCTTATACCCACCTTATAGACCGGCTTCGTGAATGAGGCGTACTAGCGGTAAGACCGACTTTACTCTTATACATATAAATATTATTAACTTATAATATTATAAAGTATAAGGGTTGAATTTTAACTTTTAAAATTCTAAGGGCTAACTTGGAATTAAAGTATTCATAAGAGAAAACTTTACAAATTCCAAAACTTGAGGGCAAGTTTTGAAACTCTTCAAAACTAATTAATTCCATAACTTATGTATTTAAAGTAGTTTTAATCCAAAAACTCTTCAAGTTCCATAACTTGTGGACAAATTATGGAAGACTTTAAACTAATAAAGAATTAATCTTTTCTTTATTTTATAACTTATGGAATTAATTAAGGTTACATATTTTATTTATTTATTTATTAATGAAGTGACTCTTGAACCTCCATAACTTAAGGACAAGACTCTTCATCTTTTTTGTAACCTTTGCCAACTTTATGAGTTTTATGAGTCTTTAATGTGACTCTTCATGTAACTTAAGGATAAGTTACACAAACACATTTTATACTCAACTCTTAGATTAATTTGGATTGAAAACAACTTTTTCACTCAACTTTTCTATTAATCTAAGCAACTCATAAGAACAAGATAATTCAAATCAAACTTTTTCATGTAATTAGTCTAACCTTTAAACTAATACAAAACATGAATCTATTGACAATTATCTTTGAAAATGGATTAGCATGAACATTACCACATTTAAAAACAAGTTTATAAGTTCAAAACAACTTAGGGTAATGTTCCTAGTCCATTTCTAGCCAAAAACCTCGAAGATATGCTGTCTGGGGTCCAACTCGTCGAGTGCATGAACACAACTCGGCGAGTTGGATGCATTTTGCCTTGGACTCGTCGAGTCCCTTTATGGACTCGGCGAGTCAGCTGGGCTGACAGCATCAAAACTCGATTTTTTAGCTTCTATTGCAGGTATAACAAGAAAACAAGCCTAGGCTCTGATACCACTGTTGGGTTTTGAGCATTCTAACACTCCTAAGTGTACATGCAACCCTAAATACCTTGGATCTATGTTTTCTCTATTATACATGCAAATATGAACATCCAAGGTATTATCCTAATCTAGCATACAAAATAATGGATATAACAAGATAGAATACATACCTCTTTGGTAGTGCTTGTCTTCATGAAGCTTGAGTGCTTAGTGCCCCAAGTGTGACACCTCAAATGGTTCACACAACACCATAAGCACTTGGAATAACTTAGAGAGAAATTAGAACACTTCATGAAATCGTGTAGCCCTCATACATACACATAGTGTTAGTCATAGTCACGATTTCTTGAGCCATGGGTTTCTTTTATATGGTGGCTATTAGGGTTACACCATGTAACTCATGACTTTACCCATTCCTTATGCTCCATGGATTTTAACCTCCATGGAGTATCCATGGGTCACCCCATGGACTTAGTCCAACATAAGGAATCTTGGATCACAAGCCCACATATATAAGAATGAATGATTTACACAATCAACCCATATATTTAATTAGTCTTCTTTTGACCACTTAATTAATCCTAGATTAATTCTTGATCAATACTAATTAAATAACCTTATTAATATATTAGAACTTATAATATATTAACAAACCTTAAGTGTTATTTCTCTCATTTTAGTCTATCCAAGTGCATGATGCCATGCAACCCAAATGGACCATGCCGGGTCGGGTCAAGTCTTACCAATTATAGTTATGGACTTAGACATTAATCCAACACTCCTAACCAAGCTAACCTAACATGCTTTGGGCCAGAAAATAGCATATAGGCTAATACACAATTCAAAATAAAATTAGGCCCTCAATTTTTACTGGGCCATGTTCAGTGGAACATTTTGAACATGCCTTGGCCCAACTCTGAGGAGATGGAAGATTTTTACAAGGAATAGAGGGAATAGAGGAAGAAGAGAAGGTTGGTTGTGTAGACATGATTTTCGAGGATTATAAACACCACGATCCCACGGTTGGGGCCAAATTGGTTTGGTCAAAAATCAAATGAGTAGATATAAACCAATTAATATGAGAGGTTATGGTGTTGTTGGTAAAGTGGTTATCAAAACTAGAACAAGATTGCACAAGTGGTTTACAAGAAAGCCCTTGATCCTTGCTAGGATCTCTGAAACAAAACCTTGGGAGGTGATAATCGTCACCTGACTTGATTAATTATATTGATTAAATGATTGATTACATAAATGAAAGTAAGCAAATGAGCAAAAGTATTGGAGTGCGTCGAGGTGTGTGTGGTGTGCGAAATACATGTGTATTTATAGTCTAGTCTAGATAGCAATAAGTCTGATATTCCTAGGATCCTCTTGAATAAAAATGAACATGTTGGTTTGAATTGGTATCCCTGAGTCTTTTACAAGTATTGTAGTGAGTCTAGGTGTGTGTAGAGTGCGAAATACATGTGTATTTATAGTCTAGTCTACGTAGCAGTAAGTTTGATATTCCCGGGATCCTCTCGAATAAAAATGAACATGTTGGTTTGACTTGGTATCATGAGTCTTTTTCTTGATTGAAAGAGAATGAATCTTATGTTGATTAATTTTGCACATATAAGAAAAAGACGAGAAATATACTCTTTAGGAATGTTAGGAAACCTACTATAATAAATAAAGATCTTTTTGCCACATGTCACACTCTAATTCATTTTGTCATATGTCATTTGTTGTTATTTTAAATTAATTTTTTTTCCACATGTCATTTTATGAATTTTTTTCTATTTTATTAAATTCTATATAGTATTTAAATGTAATGGTTGTAATAAATTTAATAATAAATGAATATTAATTTCATTAAATGGTTTACCTTTTTAATTCTAAATTTCTAAATTAAAGCCATATTAGTTTTATTTGTTTATTTATCTAAATTATTTGTTTAAATTTAAAAGAGAAAAACAAAAGATTTCAATTTTAATAATTTTTATCATTTTTCTTATAAGTTCAAAATTTTCAAATAATTAAACTTTAATGTGTGTATATACATGAGTCTCACAATTAGTAATAATAATATTAATGATCAATATCGAGAGATATGTTCAGGATCCTAAAAATTCTTGAGGATCCGGGACCTTTAACAGGGTTGACGATCTTTGCCCTAACACCTATTATGTTCATTCGGCCTCAAACTTGAGATGAATGTTCACTATCTTCTTGTGTTTAAATAACTTTTAGATGATGTGAAACATAACTAAAACTATTAATATAAGTAATTTACATAAAATCCTAATCAAAGATTTTAATAAATTAAATCTCAAATCCGATAAAAGATCAAAAGGTGTGAAAAAAAAGATTGACGTCCGCTCGTTTGGTCTTTGATATCGTGGGGACTCATTGTTGACTTTGAACACAGCCGCAAGAGGGTAACAAGCTTCCAAAGCGTTGATGTGAAGAAAGGATCCAATGAACCATCATTACATCATCACCACCACAACACACCTTGTATATGTAGTCTTGTACTCTTATTCTATTACAACTATATCTTATATATTAGATTATTATTCATTATTAGACACTCAATATTATAATAGAGAAGTCTCATAAGTGGTCTTGTATAATTAAAAGTATAATTTTGGTCACACTTAATTTGTCCCGATCACAAGCATTGTTAGAAAGCCATCCTGAAATGCTTATAAAATGATTATTTTTTTTTGTTACTTTCTTATTATTATTTGTAATTATTAATTTCTACTTCGACTTCGTGAGTGTAAAACATGCTAATCCATTCCCTTATTCCAACTCCAACACTCTACCCTAGTGTAAATGGGGATAGAGCTACTTATAACCAAAATGGACTTAGGACCAACCTAATTTTTAAATTTTATATAATATTTATATAATATAAAATTTGGGAAATTGCTACTAGTAAATATTTTTTTTGGGGGAAATTAAAAAAAATAGACACAAAAAATCAAATTTCCAGGTATAGACATGAATTCAACAGAGGTAAGCTCCGAGGGCTCTACGAAATCAACTTAATCTCCGAGAAATCGATGTGACAAAAAAAAAATCTTAAGATTCTTTACACGGAGCTACCTCCGAGGAATGAAGTCAGTCGCGAAGGTAGCACCAACGAATGAATCTTCAATTTTTTTTTTCTCACATCGATTCTTCAGGGCTTATACTCATTTCTCAACTAATATCTTCAAGGAAAAAATAAGACGGTATGAAATTTTCTTGACAATGTTTGGAATGAATATCTTTTAATCGGAGATCTTTGCATAAAAGAACCATGTGGAAAACAAATTCTGAAGATCCATTCCTCGGAGCTACCTCCGCAGAATGAGTTCATCCCTCGGAGGTAGCTCCGCGGAATAGATCTTCAGATTTTTTTTGCCACATCGATTCCTCGGAGATTAAGTGGATTTCATGGAGCCCTCAGAGCTCATCTCCGCGAAATCCATGTCTAAACCTGTAAATTTGATTTTTTGTCTCTATTTTTTGAATCCCCCCCCCCCCCCCCCCAAAAAAAATGTCTATTAGTGGTAATTTGTCACACCTCCAAACCTAGGATTGCGAAAACGTCCGAGGGTGGGATGACTTTATGTATAGTATCATAACAACGAGTATAATAGTGACCAAAGCAAACACAACCATCATAAATATGATCGAAAAAGTTACATGGTTTCATGAGTTACATGTTTCAAAATTGATTACAATATAATGATAAAATGAATTTTCTGACGCCTTAGCGACCCATCCTCAAAAGCTTGGTAGTTACTTGTTTTAATGATTACCTGAGAATACAAGTAATTTTGAAAGAGTGTTAACAATTAAGTTGGTGAGTTTATAAGCTTTTGTATGTAGAGTGAAAACCTTTCTTTGTAAAAGTAGTGTTTATTCCAGAAAAATCCAATAGTTTCCTTGATTAAATGAGTTGCAATATTAAAAACCAAAGACCGAATGTACAAGTATTTTTCCATACTTATGATAGTATATGCAGTTTTAAAGTAAATAAAACCATTTAAATATAGTAATTCCCCGTAAACTATATGTATCGTTGTTTCCCTATGTGAGTTATTATAACCATGCTAATGACATAGATGGCCTGTTACGACGTTCTTCAGGCGTCGGAAATGTTATAACATTTGTCATCCCAGACATGCCAGTCTAGCTATTGCAAGCAGCTTAGGTGCGGGATTGCCAATCCCAATATAGATCTATACATAAGTATCACGCTCTCCCTACAAGAGACTTTGGTTATAATACAAGACTTGGTAGGCACACTAATGTGTACTTGAAGACTTAGCTCACAAATTTGATTCAACGAGTTTACATGTAGTGTGAATGAAAAACATTTTCTGTAGTGGAAATGAAACCTTTCGTAGTGAGTTCGTAGTGTAAATGAACCATAAAAACTATACCTATTATAGTTTATCATAAATGTTTGTAATGATGAAAATCCCTATGTGTATGATGTTTACCTTCTTATGACAATGAAATAACATGAAACATAATCAACATGTAAGTATACTATTATTACACACTTTGCTCAACATGTTACACAATGTTAATGAACTTGTTAACCATTTTTCTAGTTTTAACTAATCTGTTCTTGTTCTTAGAAAAACTTATAGAAAAATCTTTGAAAGTCAAAATCTAAATCCGTAAAGACTGAGTGTTTAGGTAATGTGTCTACTTTGTTCATTATTTTTAGTATGATTTTTAGTGGTCTCAAACCAGTGTGAAAATGTTCATCTTCACAGACTGGTCCGAAATCATTTCTGAAATGATAGGCAGTTTTGTAAATATCGCCATAAATTGTATAAAAATCATATTAAACCATGCGAGTAGTCTTTAGAAAGGTATAAACCTAAACTATTTTCACCTTGTACATTTTTGATAAATATTAAGTTTACGATGGTCAAAACAGTTCGTGAATAGACCATAACTTTCCTGTTGAAAGATGATGTTTAAGTTCAAATTATGTTTTGGTGTTGTAAATTGTATCCCCCTAAAACTTGAAGAAAACATGAAAATGTAGGGGTATGAAATCACCTTTTGTGATTTCTTGTGGTGGAAGGTTGAAGGTGAGGAGTTTCTGATGGGTTTTATGTACTCTAACATTCCTATGGTGCACATACAACCCTAATGCTTTAGATCTAAGTTTTCTCTAATTATACATGCAACATTGTTTCAAAAGCATAAAGCCTAAACTAGCATGCAAAGTAACATTTAAATCATAAAAATAGTTCGAAGATTACATTGTGTAGTAACTTGCTTGTCTTTGACCTTTAGGAGCCTAGCACCTCAAGTGTGATGCCTCAATTGTCTAATAACAAACGAAGAACATGAGAATGGATTTGAGAGAGAGGTTTGGGAGATCAAAATCGGCTAGGTACATACTACTTGGAAAATAGCCTTTACGGCCCACAAATAATGACACACACTGATAGAGGACGCGCATTTGTGCGTGCCCTAAAAATTAATGTCAATTTTCCAAAATTTGAAAGATAGAGGACACACATTTGCGCATGCCCTAAAATTTGTGTCAAACAAAACAAAATTAAAAACACGGAGGGCGCTTATTTTAAGTGTGTGTCGTCTACAAATGTTGCTTTATATTGTTTTTTTTAACGAAACACGCATTATTAAAGTGGGATCTAAAATTCTAAAATTTTGAATACCTCGCTTCTCACTCTCTCCTCTGGATCGCCTTATCTCTCGTAAAATAGCACAAAGCCATTCTCTTCCTCCTCCTCCTCTCTCTCTCTCTAACCCTAGACACAACCACTGGCCATTCACGACGATGTCTTCTCCATTATCTTCTACTTGCTCCATATAATAAAATCGGTGACCAAACAATCAGGCTCACTTCTTATTTTGCTTTTTCGTCCCCCACAAAAACCCTAGTTTCCATCACCACTTCTTGAATTAGTTAATTTGGGGTTAAGGTTTGGAGTGATTTAGGGAGAAGATGGGATTGGGTAGTCTTCTTCCTCCCATAGTTGGGCCAGCGATAAAACTGCATGTAGGGCTTTGGAGGAAGTAGGCAGGTAGAGGTTCTTACAGGAGTAATTAGAAGCAAGCAGTCGGTGATGGTGAATCAACAGAGAGTCGGTCAAGCTTCATACATCGCACATTACTTGGGTGATACGTATAGTTTGGTTGCTCTAATGACTAAAAACTTCCCGGAATTAGGTTTGAGAAAAGAAGATTGTGTGGAAGGAAGTTAGATTGACTCCAGACTTTACTGGGCCAACTTCGACAACACAACCGTGCCGAAGATTCTCCTCAACAACCACTCCGACAACATCAACTTAGGAAAACGGAAGTCCGACTATGTCCAATGCCTCACTGCGCCGACAATATTTTTAAAATCCAGTATTCCATCGGGTGGAGCGACCTTGATCCTGCACTTGAAAGATACTGCTTAAAT